>NW_006408588.1:1788045-1822278 GCF_000296735.1 Chrysochloris asiatica | reverse complement strand
ATCAAAATGTCAGACTGAACAAGGAATGATAGTAACATTTGACAAGTATTGAAGAATGGGTAAAATTCAATCTTGCAGAAATGATAACAATGGAAACTATTTTTACTGAGATCTTAGTACATGTCAATCACTGTGATTCTTTTGGTTTGTGAGGTAGGCACTTGTATTAATTAGGGTAAACTAAAACATCGTAATAAAGAGACTGAATATTTCAGTAAATTTGAGTAAATATTCAGTTTAAGTGCCAAAAACTTTCTATCATTTTCATATATCATGTAACTTTAACATCACATTACTCATTGTATTTCAAACATAGTATCTAAATGATAATTCTTTGCAAAAGAAATTGATGAATAAATATAAATGCATAATTGGGTAGGTGGATACATAAGTGATAAAGGCAATTTTAAGAGAACAAAAATGCTGTTACATTTATGGGCATTCAAAGGCAGTACACCCCACATTAAATAAAACACAAACCACATCTTCTAAAATATAAATGCTTCCCACTTTCAATTGCCATTTCACAATAGATAGATGCTCCCCATTTCAACCAAGTCAAACTAGAATCCAAGCCTTATATAATCTGCTTTTAATTCTGATACTTTTGAATGCATCCATCAAAAATATTACCTACCTTTTTCAAATAGCTGAGAATCTTGTTCATAAAAACTTAGTTGAAACGAAAATTTTAGAATTCTGCATTTGATAGCCTCTTAATGGCTATATAGTGTTCCAAAATTAAACATAATTAGAGCAATACACTGTGAAATTAGAACTAAATAAACGCATTTCTAAACCGCTCAGAAAAGAAACAAAATAATGCACACATGACATTTATTCAGTATGTTTAATGCCAAAAGTTATTTTACACGTCTTGTTACTAGCCTTTCAAGAAGCAGTCAAAAAATCACATCAGGTTCTGGGGAATTCAGGGGATCTACAATGTCTCTTAATTCTACATTTTACAGTTTTGATTACTATAACACTGTTTTCTTTTAGAACAATTACTGAACTGATGGATGAGTTCCAAAGATCATAGACACAAGCGTAGCTGTTCTGCAATTTGTCGGAAAGTGTAAGAGTTACACTTCGTAACTGGAAATCAGGAATATATGTTTGTATCTAATCAGAATTCTGAACATTTAAATTTAGCTAACAGTCTTATACCTTAAGTTTCAGAAACTACTATTGGTGGTGGGTGTTATGTGTCGTGGAGTCGGTTCCAGGTCTGTAAATCTTTACGGGAGCAGAAAGCAACATCTTTATCTCATGGAATTGTTGGTAGTTTCAAACTGCTGACCTTAAGGCTAGCAGCTTGACTCGTAACCACTATGCTACCAGAGCTCCTTAACTGCTACTGGTGGCTGTGTGCTGTGGAGTCAATTCCACCTCATATGGACCCTGTACAGGGTTTCTGAGGCTGTAAATCTTTATGGGAGCACAACGCCTCATCTTTCTCCCACGGAGCAGCTGGTAGTTTCCAACTGCTGACCTTGCAGTTCTCAGCCCGATTCATAACCAGTACGCTACCAGAGCTCCTTTAAGAGAAAGGGAAAAAGTGAAAAGGATTTTTAAACTCAAAGCAAAAATCGATATTATGGGAAAGAATCAGGGAACAGCAAGTTGCACTAAATAAAATGCACAATGAGTGGATTCCACCTTCACTGCTAACTGGATGGTAAAAGTCAACTCAAATCAAATTACAAAATGTAGAACTGGACCCAGTCATCTCCTACCTACTTCTTCCATCTTATCAACAGCTGCTCAAGTGATAAAGAGACACACTATCTCTGTCAGAGCTTACAAGTTAGGCATCATTCTTCCATCAGCCGAAAAGACAGACATCAGCCTCTACTAGGTTTCACAAGCTCTCTGTGTTTGCTAATCCACTGGACTGATTCAAAGAATCTTAAAGAAAATATTGCATATTTATGACTACAACTGTATTACAAGCACAAAAGATACAAAGACATACATAGGACATGGGAGCAATGACAGTATAAAGTTTCTCTGTCTCACAGAAACATGGTCTCTACTGTACATGGTCATCAACTAGGAATCTGAAGCTGAGCCTCAGGTCCCATCCCTCTAATCAGAATGACCACATGGCCATGGTAGATTACATTATGCCTCATGAGACATGGTCAGTGTCTGACCACCAGGTACCCCTCTTGGTCTATTCAGCCCCCAGGCTGTACACGTTTAGCCTTAGGTTTCAGAAAACCTCAAAAGAGTTGAGAACAAAGGCCTCATTTCTTTATGTGAGGTGGTTCCACATCTTACTGAAGTAATACAGTACTTCCTCTGTCACTGAGGGAAAAACAAATGTGTTTCCAAAGTTTCAAACAACTGGTTAAAAAGTGAATAATTAATTTTCCTTAAATATATATGAAGATAAAATAATTTTAGTAACTGGAAATCAGCAATATATGTTTGTATTTAATCAGAATTCTGAAAACTTAGCATTTTGTAATACCCACAAAAGGGACTGGATAGCTTGCTAATAATGTAACCAAGATGTATGGTCCCCTAATGTAGGGACTGGTCAGTTTTGCCATCATGTTAGAGTTAAAAATGAGACTTAATAAGAGGAAGAAAAGGGTAAGGGGACCTTATGACTACCCAAAAGAGTCTGCAGTGGAGCACATCTTTGGACCCCTTGGACTCAAGATCCCTTCACTGAGAAGTCTATGATTCTGGAGAGAGTTTTCTGGGACCCTGAAGGTGGTGACAAGCAATAACAGAGAAATGGCAGCAACTGAGGCAGTGGAATCAGACACCAGCACAGTGGTTGGCTTCCTGGCCCTTAAAGCAAGAAAGTTGGGCTTCAGGCAAGGACTTGGTGGTGGAATGGAGTAAACACTTGATGGAGATTGGTTTCCAGCCCAAAGAGCTGCATGAAGATACCTTCAGGCCAAGACTTAATGGCAGAGTAGGGTACCTCTGGGTACTTATCAGCAAAGCTAAAAGAGCTTTGTAATACAAGCCCTGAAAGAGCAGCAACCAAGTGCCAGAGAAAGGTATGTTTGCAGGCAGAGCTGGGAAGAGGCTGCCCTGATCCTGAGTCATTTCTGATTGTGAATTGTAAGCTGTTATTTGCTTAATAAACCTTCTAATACTGTTTGTTGTCTATGATTTCTGTGTGGTCATCACAATGAATTATTAAACTCACCAGAAGACTAGGGAGTACTGTGGGAGGAGTGGTTGGTGTTCAAATTGATAGAAAGAAGTTGCAGGTTGTAGGCATGTCTCAGCTCCATCTCAGGGGAATCAGTCTTGGCCTATTGTCTTGATTCTCTTGCCTGCCTTGTGAAATCAGAGGACATCAGATGTTCCACCAAGTCATTTTCACACATTGGCAAAAAATGTATATAAAAATAAAGACGAAGGAGAAATAAGTCAAAGATAATAGAGACCTATGAGGAAAGTGGAAAGTGGAAGGAGCTCTGGTAGCGTAGTGGTTACGAATCAGGCTGTGAACCTTAAGGACAGCAGTTCGAAACTACCAGCCGCTCCGTGGGAGAAAGATGAGGTTTTCTACTCCCCTAAAGATTTACTCCCTCGGAAACCCTTTACAGGGTCGCTATGGGTCGGAACCGACTCGATGGCACTTAACAACAACAACAACAATGAGGAAAGTGGAATCCTGGTGTGGCACTCTGGGTTAATGTGCCAGACTGTAAAGCTGTTTGAACTGCAAGGTTGGCAGTTCAAGCTCACCAGGTGCTCCTCAGAAACATTATACAGGGCCTCTATGGGTCAAAACCAAGTCAACGGCACTTAACAAAAACAACAATGAGGGAAAGTGAAAAAAAAAAATGAATTACTACAAAACCATAGATATCTTGATTAAACAAAAATATCAAAATGTTAAGCTATTGTTTCTCAACATATTTTCCATTTAGGTCTATACAGTTCTGAAAGCAGTGTTTCCATTTTTCTCACCTTTCCCTGGAAAATTCTGCACTGTAATTTATTATACTATGTCAAAGTGATAGTTTTGGTATTTTCAAGTGACCCAACTTATGTTCCTTTAAATATTCTTTGAATTTGGGGAATAAAAAGAAGTTTAAAGGGGCAAGATCAGGCCTGTAGGGTAGAGGAAGTAAGGTTTTCCCAGTGAAATTCTCATAGCCAGTCCTTGCTACCCTCGAAGAATAAGCAGGAGCTTGTTATAATGGGAAAAAAAGACTCTGAAACACAACTTTCCTTGTTTTTCTCTCACCAATGCAATCTCCAAATTGTCTTAAAATTTTCTTAAACTTTCTAATAAGTCCCATGATCATCCTGTGTCCTTCAAGAAAATAAATCAAGATTATACCTTTGGATTCCAGAAAAATTATTGCCATGTCTTTTGGGTTTGACCTCTTTCTGCCTTGCAGTAAGTACAATTATTAACTGCCCCAACAATTCCCCTGGGAAACCACTGTTTTGATAGCAGCTTTATTTGAAGGCACCCTAATATGATTAAGGGCACGTGTATTACTGACAGAACTTGCCTGAATCCATATGCTAATCACAGAGACAAGGCTAAACATGATTTATTTGGATATACCCATACATGTATAAATTAGAACCCTAGTAGCAATTCTTTCATTACTTACCCTCTTATGAGGCTAAGTGATAGCATAATTTGAGAACTAAGAGTGAAATCAGAAATGAAACAAATGTCTCATAAAGAAAGAGACGGTAGAGTTAAGAGGAAAGGCAGTAAGTAAGAATGAGCCAAGAGAGGTACTATCTTTTAATGCATTTATAATATATAGTCATACATTCAATAAGGTGAAATATTAACTGATATTGACAACTGTGAACCCCTTTGGGAGAAAATTACTTTGTCTGTCAAGTTGAATGATTCAAGGCAGGACCAAAGTAGAAATGGGTAAGAAGGGAAAAGAGGAGAAAAGTTAGAAAGAAGATCACTAAGTGAAAGTAGAAAGTGGCACATATCCTGTGCACAAAATGAGGATGGATTAAGATTAATGGTCAACTCTGCCAGTGCTATTCAGGAGATGGTTTTGCTTTATTTATCTTGGTTGTCACAGAGAAGCAAGGCTCCGGCACATACAGACACATCCTCTGTGGTAGCAGAAAGCAGCTGCGTTCAGAAATAACTCTGTACTCATATTAGATGAAGCATATTATCTACATATATATGAAGGGTTGAAATTGCAAGGTAATTATGTTTCTTGATGCTAATTTGTACCTTTTATATGACATTGATTGTGGTTTTGTGCTTTCCTTGATTCTTTTGGACAAACCTCTCCTCACCATTAAAAACAATCTCAGATATTTACACATTGCAGACACATGATATGCAATGCTGTGTCTATAAAAGCTGTCAAAGGGGATCATTAACAGATTCTAAAATGATTACTCTGCTGAAGTGAGCAATCAGTTAAAAATGGATAATATGAAACTGTTATCCTAAATCTATAAAATGATTATCACCCAGAGTGCACAGAATATAGATGATTAGAAAAACGCACAGAGCCCAAAACAGTGCTGAAAGAATCATAGTATCGAGGCCCAGGGTTTGCCAGGAAGCTGATCCCAGAGTCCTATTGTTTAAAATTATTTACTAAAAGCAAAAAACAATGAACTTGAAGGTATGCATAAGCACTATTGTGGTACTGCAGGATAAGCACTGGACTGTGAACTACAAGGTTAGAAGTTCTGTACAGGGTCACTATGAGTCTGAACTGACTCAAGGACACTTAAAAGAACAATACTCTATTAATTATTTTATGTACCATTTTAAATATAGTTCTGAAAATAAATGTTCCTTTATAAAAAATAACCATGCATGTATTACTTCATGGTTTACAAAGCATTGAAATGAAATGTTTCTAATTTAATCTTATAAAGAAAACCCAAATCTATTAAATTGGAATTATTATCTTTAATTTGAAGCAAGAAAATAGAAACTGAAATCGATCAAAAGACTTACCAACCATGTTTCAGCCAAAATGTGGAGAAATTGGGATTCAATCCAACTCCATTCACTGATTAAGCTGAGCAATAGATAATGCTACTATAGACAAGATGCAATACTATGCCAGGGTGATAATAACATGGTGATGAAACTGACAAGGTCAATGGGATTGCCAGAACTTATAATTGACTCTTTATAGCAACTTGTTGGTTTTAAGTACATACGTCGAGAGAGAAATTATGCATCTATGTCATCTCTTCAAGAGTTCTGGTGTGGGTCAAAGGAGAGATTTTCCCTTCAGACAATAAGGTGAAATTGATTTTATCCCAAATCTTAACAATTTTGCCTTGGAAGCCCATAATCTCTCTCCAAAATGAATGTTCATTCTTCAGCTGGCAACACCCCACAGAGTCCATCCATCTGGGACCTGACTCTGTGGTTGACTTCTGTGAATCATTCCATGTGCCATCACATATACTGAATTGAGCTTTTACTCACTTCCCAAATGTATTCAATCCCACTGAGTGTTTGTGACTTGACAGTCTTTCTGGAAGAATTCTAAGAAGTTACAGAGAGTTCATGCAGAGCAGCACTTGGCTGGCTGCAGTCTTGACATTTCCAAACAGACATACAAAATCTAAATTCTTCTTCCTCTATTATTTGGATTCACTAGGTTTTCCTACTATTTTCACTGTGAAATTAACCTTAGGACTTAATGCCCAAGGGTTCAGCAAAAAAAAACCTTTGATTTAAAAGAATGCAAGATGTCTCCCATTTGGGAAAGCAGTAATGATACCGGAGTCCTGGTGTAGTGCCATAAGATAAGCACTGGACTGCTAACCTCAAGGTTGAAGGTTCAAACCTACCAGCTGTTCCTCAGAAATCCTATACAGGAGCACTATGAGTCAGAACAGACTTAACAACAGTTAATAAAACAACAAGAATGATATGAAAGGAAATGTTTCCACTTCCCAAACCATCCCCATCCTTAGCAGATCTGTCAAGTGAAGTCTGAATCACGGTATCCCCATCCATGTCAGAATAGACTGTGCTTCATAGAATTTCAATGACTGATCTTTCAGAGCTAGATGCCATACCTTTGTTTTGAAGCACCTCTGGGTAAACTCAAAACTCTAGTCTTTCTGTTGCCAGCTGAGCGTATTCACTGCCCAACAAAGGAACAATTACATACTCACATTCATGTTTAAGGGATTTCGACTTCCTTCTTAGCCAACAAAAGAAGCAATTCATTTGGACCTCTAGTTGGCAATCATTCAATGTTTTTTGATTGACTTTAACTAACAAATGATTTTTTTAAAAAATGCAAATTCCTCAGGGCCAGGGAACAGCTTTGTATCCAACACACTTCTGGGTTCCATGGCATACTGCATGAAGAATTGATGAGATTTAATAAGGAAGTTAAAATTGAGAGACATTTCTATCTGAATTACTAGGTATATTTTTGCATGTTTATTTAATGTTTATGGTACCCCTGCATGCTGTGGTATTTCAATGAGCACTTTAGTAATCAGGATTGTTGTAGCTGTTAAGTGCCTTGGCGTCTATTCCCATTCATTGTGACCCTGTATAGGGTTTCCAAGGAGCAGCTAGTAACTTTGAACTTCTGACCTTGCAGTTCAAACCAATTTGTGGCCTGGTGATTATCATACTGCACCACACCAGCACTCCAACTATGATTTGTTGTTGTGTTAAGTGCCATCCATTCAGTTCTGACTCATAGTGATCCTCAATAGGGTCTCTGAGGAGCAGCTGGTGGGTTTGAACTGCCCAGCTTGTGGTTGACAGTCCAGTGGTGATCCTACAATGTCACACACCAGGAGTCCTCAATCATAGTTGTTGTTGTTGTTGTTAAGTGCCATCGAGTCGGTTCTGACCCATAGCGACGCTGTATAGGGTTTCCAAGGAGCAGTTGGTGAGCTTGAACTGCCAACCTTGAGGTTTAAAATGGCTTTGCAGGCCAGCACATTACCCACAACACCATACCAATCATGTTTAGTTATCATTTATTTAGTTCCTTATATAAAGTCCCAATCATGATTAGTTATCATTTATTTAGTTCCTTATATAAAGAAGGACTTAAAGAGAATAACACCTTGTTGTCCTAAACATTACCAATATGTGCCCATTTGCTTGGAATTATTAGTAATCTCTAAGAATCCAACTTTAGATAAATGCAGCATAAGAACAATGAGAATTGGCCTATTACTGGTTATATTAGTTGTCTGGGCTAAAGCAGAGTGATCAATGACTTTAGAGAAAAAAGGAAATAAAACATAGTACCAATGGATGGAAAACCAAGCTAAAATGACCCTAGATTTAAGTCTTTAGAAGAAAGACATTTCAAAGTATGAGTCTGGGTCTCCTAAATGTAATTAGAACTAATTTTGAAAAATTTTTAAAAACTATCTTTATTTGATTTCAATGAAACAATTTATCTAAACATTTTTATTGGTTTCCTATACTATTAAAAGGAGCGTAGTGGTTACGAGTTGAGCTGCTAACCTCGAAAGTACCAGCTGTTCTGTGAGAAAGAGATGAGGCTTTCTGCTCCCATAAAAATTTACAACCTCAGAAACCCTACAAAGGGTTGCTATGAGTCAGAACTGACTCCACAGCACACAACCACCACCACCATTACATTAAAACAAACTGTAGATAGAGCAGACTTTAAATGTAAAACATTATTTACTCTGTTTACATTCTAGATGAGTTAAATTAAGTAGCTTGTTAGAGTCAATTGAGGCAGTGATGGGCTGGGATGGCACAGAGCAGGGTCTGAAGTGGATTTACAGTGTGGTAGCGTCTCATGGTCATCATGTGTATAGGATTTCTATTTAGAAATACTGGAAGGAGTGCTATGCATATGAGAATCACATCATAAAAAAATGAAAGCACTCAGGCAAGGTAGGCTTGACCTCCGTCTATAAGGAAAATTAAGGCTCAGAGGAAATGAAAAGGAAACTAAGGCTAAAGTGATGCCAACGTCTATGAAAGATATCCATTTTCAATCTCATAACCTCAGTGAAGATTCTTGATATTTATAGAATCCTTGCTCTATTCTAGTCTCTGTGCTGTGCATTCGTCACTCACTTTCTCCTTTACACCCCAACACAATCCTCTGTGATAGGCATTATTAGTATTTTTCCCTTCTCCGTATAATGAAACTGTTGTCTGAAAAGTTTTTTGCCCCAGATCACATGACTAGAAAATGAGATATTAAAAATGAAAATCCAGGTTTACTTGAAAAATTGGCAAGGTATGAATTATGTATAGGAATACAAAGAGGTAGTCCAGTGTTTGTAAAAGGTTCAGAAAACAGGGGTAGGGGGGAATGACAAGAAGAGTAGCATCCTGGTGTGGTGCTGTGGGTTACTGCGCTGTACTGCAAAGTTGGTTTGAACCGCATGGTTGGTGGTTCAAACTCACTGGTGGCTCCCAGGAAACCTTATATAGGGCAGCTGTGGGTTGGAACCAACTCGATGACACTTCATAACAATAATAATAATGTCTGAAATAAATTAAAAAATAAAATCAGGTAGTATGACTTTAAAGATGTATTATGCTGTTAAAGAAACCAGGTTTGCTCTTGATATTACCTCAGCTGATTCTCACCACAATTCTATGAATCCATTTTATCATTACAAATTTGCTGTAGAGGAAAATCAGTGCAAGAACAGGTAAATAACTACTGAAGATCATAAAACTATGAGAAGCAAGGATTCAAACCAGAATGACAGACAGCAGAGCCCATGACATCATGCATCACATTGGCTGCATTTATGGATGCTCTTCATGAGAAAAAGGAGAAAACAATATATATACAGGTTCTATAAAAGTAACTGAAATAGTGACTATTTGTTGTCTACCTATTGGTGTTTGGCATAATAGGTAGTGTAATATGAAAAACAAGAAGACAATATTGTTACTGCTCTGAAGAAATGAATAATTTTAAGATGTTATTTTACTTTATTGCATATAAACAGAAATGTTTTTGTTGTTGAGTGCCTTTGAATCTGTCCTGACTGATAATGACCATGCATAGGGAGTCCTCCTTAGCACTGTGGGATAATGCACTGGACTGCAAAGTGGGTTTGAACTGCAAGGTCAGCTGTTCAAATTCACCAGCTGCTCCTTGGAAATCCTACACAGTGTCGCCATGAGTCAGAACTGACTGGAAGGCACTTAACAACAACCACATAGGGTTTCCAAGGAGCAGTTCTTGGGTTTAAACTGCCAACCTTGTGGATAGCCATCCATTGTGAATCCTACAGCACTACACACTGGGACTCCATACAGAAATAGAAGTGCCAATTACTAGTAAGACTAGTACTGGCTACAAATATGGAATGTTGTTGTTGTTGTTAGGTGCCATCAAGTCGGTACCAACTGATAGCGACTCCATGCACAGCAGAACGAAACACTGCCCGATCCTGGGGCAACCTCACTACTGCTGCCACGCTTGAGTCCATCAACGCTGCCACTTAGCCAATCCATTTCGTTGGGGGTCTTCCTTTTTTTCTCTGACCCTCTACCTTACCAAACACGATATCCTTCTTCAGCCACTGGTCCCTCCTGGCAACATGTCCGAAGTATGAGAGACAAAGCCTGGCCATCCTGGCCTCTAAGGAGCACTCTGGCTGCACTTCTTCCAAAACAGATCCATTGGTTCTTTTGGCAGTCCATGGCACTTTGAATATTCTCCTCCAATACCACAACTCAAAAGCATCAATTCTTCTACGGTATTCCTTACAAACATGGAACGTTGTTGTTGTTGTTAAGTACCGTGGAATCGGTTCCGACTCATAGTGACCCTGTACAGGGTTTCCAAGGCTGTAAATCTTTACGGGAGCAGAAAGCCTCCATTTTCTCCCGTGGAACAACTGGTAGTTTCGAACTGCTGACCTTGAGGTTCGCAGCCCGATTTGTAACCACTACGCTACCAGAAACAAATATGGAATACCACATTCCAAATGAGAGAATTTATTCGAAGCAATCTGTACTGTAAGATATCAAGTAAAAGTCGTCATAGACAGTGTTATTATTTTAGAAAATGTATCATATTGGATATTTAATAATTATATAGTTTGTTGATTGTAAAACTGCTGATATGCTCTTTAAGCCTTCACCTAGTTCACAATAAAAAAATAAAAATTTTAATAAAATATAAATACCAAAAGGAAAAAATCAAGAAAAATAGTTACTGTAGTGTAACTTAAATAATGAACCAAGGAGTTTATAATTGATCTACTAGGTAATATATATGCACATTATAAGATATTCATAATGATTATCTTTAAAATACCTTTTAAGACCTTGGAAAGACAAGGATCTCGTAGCTTTCCTTGTAAATTCTATACAGATTGGCCGAGGGAATAATTTAGTCACTTGAATTAAAAATGAACTAAAACATCATAAGTAAAGGGTAGTGATTAATAGGTGGTAGAACCTTTGGGGAAAATATTGAGTGGACTCCTTCAGGTTTGGTGCTAATGATCTGTAAGAGGGTGCAGTCTGCATGCTAATGAATTTTTTTGATAGCATTAAATTGGGAGAAGCTAGACAACAAGTCAGATCAGAAAAATATCTGCTTCAGAAATGGCTAAGAGTAAGTTAAAAACATGAAGAAAATAATAAAATAGCACAAGGGGACACTAAATTCTAAGTAGTATATCTTAAGATTGATTTTTAGAATAACCATAGAGGACATCAATGAAAGAATAACTAGAATTGCCTTGGAACCTAAGAGGATAAGAAAAATTATTCATAGGATGTATGAGCAGGACTGTTTCTCTGTGACTCAGAAAGGGATTTACAACCTATAAGTATTCACACAATGTGAAATATTTCTGTAGGTGCATGTGGACCTGTTGTTTGTATTGGAAACTATTGAAAGTGATGGGAATGTCCCTGGAAAAGGGGGCAGATAATTTATTTAACGGAATCTTTCTTACTGTACAAATGTGTATATACATTCATGTGAGACCAGTGAAGTGAAAACACTAGTTTTAAGACCACTCTTTTGTGTTCAGAGAGGGAAATGTAGCCTGTTAGAAGAGTGAAGAGTAAAATAGCATAGAAACAAACCCATATTGCCACACCACATTTATGATTAACAGAATTGTAAATGGATGCCAAAAATAGCTGGGCTTAGTTAGAAAGACAAAGAACTTGCAATGAACTTCTTCATAACATTGTTTGCCAATCCTTATTTACATCCAAAGATATACTGTAGTATTTTTTAACATAATTGTGCAGAAATATTAATTTAGTGTAGCATTGGAATTAAGAATACAGATTCCGCTGCCAAATCTGAATGCAAGTCCTGGCTCAACAACTGTTTAATTATGTGATCTTGGGTCTAGTATGGAACATTTGCTGCTCAATGCTCTCATCTATAAACTAATAAGAGTATATCTACCTAAAAGACTTTGGGGATTTAATGAGAAAATGCATATAAATTCCTTAGCATTATTTCTGGAATAATGCAGATACTTAGTAATAGTTATTTAGATCAAGTTTGCCAAATATAGAATCATCAAATGCTATAGATGTAAGAGCTATCAGTGATTATTAGTCTGAAAGCCTAATTTATGCATAAAGAATCTTAGAATTGACATGCACTTACTTGCTCAACACTGGGAGGTAGTTGATAAAACAACAGAGACAAGGTTCATAATTATCCAGGAAGGTGTGGCAGATCTATAACAGAAAATACCCCAATGATTTTTATGGGTAATTTTAGAAAGTTCATGTGGATGGAATGTATGAACATCATTCTCTACCATGGGATCCGCTGGTCTGAACTACTGTTCCATCATCCATAAACAAACATCTCATTAGAACAATGGAATGGTCTGTGACAGACTAGGCTGTCATCAGTTCATGGACAATACCCCGTGGGGTTAGGGAGTGCACTGTTTAAAAGTTTTAGTAGTCTTATTGAACATGTGACCAGAAAAACAGTGCTCAGTCCTTATAATTAGAATACTTAGGAAGAGAATATGTGATCGATCACTATCACCATCGTTTCTAGTATATAACCAGTGCATCTATGCTTTACTTCACTGCCTTAGGTTAAACTGGAGTAAATTAATGCTTTCAGGTGAAATGTTTACACAAGATACAGTAAGCATTCCATTGAACTTAAATTTATAATTACACCTGAGTATTTACTGAGATTCCCTTAGACAAAACACCAAAAAAAAAAAAAAAATGCAATAAAAGTCCAAGTGTTTTTATACAGATGGGTTTAATCAAGTATTTATTGCCAATGGAGATTGTATTGCTTTTGCAAATAGAAACAAGTATACTATGTCTAAAACACATATAATTGGCAAGATGTCTTTTTGGTTGCCAGCATTAATGGGGAAGGGGCAGTTCCTATAACTACGGTTGGATGGGGTCAAGGCAAATAATGTTAAGGCACATAAGACTGACTATTCAAATAAATCAGATGAAGTATAGATATACAGTGAAGAAAATCTAGAATGGGGAGAAAATTATTTATGGAAAATATCAGTTCTAGGTCTAGAGTCAACTACATCAATGGGAGCAGAATTTTTCACTAACTTCTTATATTAAATTTTTGAAAATATGACAGACCACAACATTTAAAGTGTCTCTGATGCAGACAAATCTAAAGGAGGGTAGTCTTCAGCCTATACCTGATTGGAATACCTAAAAGGGATTCTAGAACTCACCCAGTGAAATAGGTTTCCAGAGGAGTCTTTGTAGCGTATAGGACCTTAAGTGGAATCCTGAGCCCCATCCAGAACCTTTTGAGGTGGGAGATTCCCACTTGAAAGGACATGCAGACCAGCCAGGAGTGGCTAGAGGAACAGAAGGTACATCCTGAAAGAAAGGTCAACAGGAAAACACAAAACAAAAACAGCAGTATGTTTGTTATTAAAAGAACAAGCAAGCTGTTCACAGGGGAGCCTTCAAGGCAAGCAATCAAGTCCCTTCAGGACAAACCCCCTTCCAAGACTCAAATGGAAAGGAAACACACTAGCAGGCATGTAAGCTAGCTGGCAATTGCATTGGTCTAATATGAGTGGAAGTGGGGGAAAGTCAATAATGAAGGTGTTGGCTGAGTTCGACCACATTCCATAGATTCCTATGGACCTTGAGATGAGCGAGTTAAGAGGAATAGCTGGTTGGTCTGAAGTTTGGAGAGACTTGGGAACTCCTGAGCCCATGGACACTGACCTAGCCATGGAGGGCTAGAGCTGAGTGAAGTATTCAGCTAATATAAAGTGGGGGGAGATGCACAAGAATGTCCAAACTTGCAGATAGCCTCCATTTGACCCAACTTCCATGGCTTGATGGCCAGAGCTCAACTAGAGCAAGAAACAGAAATTTGATAAAATATGCAAGTGTAAATTGCTACAATTTGATGAGCTTGACATATACTTACGGATTTAGTAGCTCAAAATACCAACTGAGAGCAAAGGAGTCTTCACAAGAAGGATTAAGCCTATCCCCTCAGTATACAGAGTTGATATTATGGATGGGCAACTTAGACATAAATACCTAAAACGGAGGGGGGCGGGAACATTATAAAGGCATGACGTGGCTGGCTTACAGGTGTGCAAGGGAAGGTAGAATCCCTACTAAACAGCTTTCATCTTGTCTAGACGGGTCTGGTGAAAGGAAATGGGGATAGGATTCTTTTGATTCAATAGTAATTGTTTTCATGACTAATTGTGATTTTCACAACTGTAAAGGTAAAAGATGTGTAACATAAAGGGCAGAATAGTTAATCTTACAGTCCAGGAACAGAAGACTCTAAGACCATCAAGAGAGAACATGAGTGGAATGTGCGACCCTAACCAGAGAAGCAGCAACACTAGAGCTGGAGGCAGAGGTGACAGCATGGAGAGAGAGAGAGAGAGGAGCTGAGGATTTTAGACTCATGGAAAAAGAAAAGCTATGTGCTGGCAGCCAGGAGGCTGCCTTGCAGAATGTGTCCTCTGAGTGTTTTTGTGTACATCAAAATACAACAACAAAGGGAATAGAAGCAAATACTGTTAAATGATGATGCATGGAGGGGATTGTAATAATTGCAATAAAACAAAATATGATAGGATGAGTGTAAACCAATGTTCTCCTATGTAAACTATCACTCAATTAAAATAAAAGCTTAAAAAATCAATAACAAAAAGAAAATAAATAAAATGAAATGACTGATCATTCTATAAAAAAATTATTTTTAATACAGGAGGGTAAAAAATATGTAAATAAATGGTAGAAGAAGTGACTTCTTGCTCCAATGACTTTGCTTGATGTAATAGCAGGTCTTCATGACTGCCTGCACAGTACTCAAGGATTCATAATTCAGACACCAAGAACCCAAGGATGTGAACATCATATAAATTGGCATAGAGGATGGCATCCATTTGCTACGCCTGAATCATTCCATTCCTCTTCCAAACCAAGGGATTTTGAGATGCATTTCAGGTCAGGTCTCAGACAAGGAACAAGTCATCTTTGTTGTTGATTTTGGGTGCCACTGAGTCCACTCTGACTCATAGTGACCTTACATACAACACAATAAAACAGCGCTCAGTCCAGTGCCATCTTCACAATTGTTATGTTTGAGACCAATGTTGCTGCCATTATGTAAATCCATTTTATTGGGGATCTTCCTTTTATTCATTGACCCACTACTTTATTAAGCATGATGTCCTTTTCCAGGGACTGTTCCCTCCTGTCCAAAGAATTTGAGAAGAAGCATTGAAGATCTTGCTTCTAAGGAGCATTCTGGGTGTACTTTATCTAAGATAGATTATTTTATTCTTCTGGTAGTCCACGATACTTTCAATATTCTTCACGAATACCACAGTTCAAACGCATTAGTTCTTCCCCAGTCTTCCTATTCATTGTCCACCTTTTCCAAGCATGGGGGTAATTGAATCAGGTACAGCTTAATCTTCAAAATGATATCTTTGCTCTTTAACACTTTACAGAGGCCCTGTGCAGATTTGTCCAATGCAATACATCTTTTGACTTCTAGACTGCTGGTTCCATGAGCACTGATTGTGGATTCAAGTTAAATTAAATCCTTGACACAAAAATATTTTTCCCATTTTTTCATGGCCAGTTGTGTGGATTTTTGTTTTCTTTACACTGAATTTCGATCCATACAGAAAGTTATGCTCTTTAATATTCATCAGAATGTACTTCAAGTCCTCTTCCTTTCAGCAATCAAAGTTGTATCATCTATATATTTCAGTTTGTTAATTCTTCTAATCCTGATGCTGCCTTCTTCAACATAGAGACCAGTTTCCTGAAATATTTGCACAACATACAGATTGAATAAGTATGGTGGAAAAGAAATATATGAATACAACTCTAATAACACCTTTCTTGGTTTTAAGCCATCCTGTGCCACCTTGTTCTGTTTAATCGACTGCCTTTTATCTATACACATGTTCAGCATGAGAACAACATGTGCTCTGGAATTCCCACCCTTCACATTGTCATCCATAGCTTGATGTCATCCACAGAGTCCAATGACTTTGCATAGTCAATAAAATACAAGTGCACATCTTTCTACTATTATCTGCTTTCAGCCAAGTTCTATCTAAAATAAACAATGTTACTCTGGTCCCATGTTCTCTTTTGAATCCAGTTTGTATTCCGTGTCAATGTACTGTTTTTTAATTATCTTCAGCAAAATTTTACTTGCATACATTATTAATGATAATGTTCAATAATTTCAACATGCTGTTGGTGTGTCCCCTTCTTGTCTGTCAGTTGGTCTTGCTGTGGTAGTTTGAGTGCTGATGTGCTGATGGGAGCTATGCCACTGATGTTTCAAGTATTACCAGGGTTAGCCATAGTACACAGGTTTCAGCAGAACTTCCAGACTAAAATCAGACTCTAAAGAAGGAAAAAGTGGTTCACTTCTCAGGGATTATGTGTATGTCTGTGTTAAGTGCCGTGGGGTCATTTTCAACTCACAGAGACCTTACGGTTCAAACTGACATTGTAGTTGAGTGCTCATCCTACCACACCACAGCGAAAACTTCATGAATAGCAATGAGACAGTATCTGATATAGGCCAGAAAATGAAAAATCAAAGTCTATCTTGAAGTACAATGCTGTCTGTAATAGGATAATATCTATATATATGTCCTCAAGAAAGAGCAGTTAATGTAATTATTATTCAAATGTATGCAACAACCACCAAAGTCAAAGATGAGGAAAGTAAAATTATCTTTATTGTTGTTTGTTGTTAAGTGCTGTTGAGTAGGTTCTATCACATAGCAAGGCTGTATAGAGTTTCCAAGGAACCGCTGGTGAGTTTGAACCACCAACCTTGAGGTTAAAACACATCTTGCAGCCCAGTGCTTATCCAGTAAGGCTACACCAGGATTCCAGGTGCCAATTCAATAATGTAGTGGATCTTTCCCTGGTCTCACTCTGTCTTCACACTTGCTTCCTGTTCATACAACCCCAAAACCCTTGAATTTACATTGTTTACCTACTATTTACTTTCTGAAGAGCCCAGACAATAACCAATGATAAACTTGAAATACACTCAAGCCCTTTCATGAAGCATCTTTATCTCAGTAAGTAACAACCCCACCTTCCCATTATTTAGACTAAATTTTTTTAAAAATCATTCTTGCCTGCTCTCTCTCCTATAGTTTCCATCCAATCTTCCATCTTATCTTATTGGCTCTACTTTAAAATATGTATTTGCAATTATTAACTTTGTGCTCCCCTATTCTTATACCCTTGATCTGTAAAAGAATCACATCTATGTGAATTAATTCAAGAGCATCTGAAATAATCCCCTTGTTTCTATCCTTAACCCCAAAAAGCCTAGTCTCAATACTGCAGTTAATGTGAAAATCTTGTAGTTGTTGCAATACATTTTTAATTAAATTTATATTAAATTGTTTCATTCTTCTCCACAAAACTCTCCAGTGTTTTCCCATGTAAATCTGAATAATAGTTAAAATCATTACAGTGGTCCATACTGACAACTTCGACTTCATAGTCTACTGTTATTCACCTCGATCAGTTCACTTCAATCACACTGGACATTCCATTCTTTCTTTGAATAATCTAAACAATTTCCATTCTGCAAGAAAAAATTCTTTTAGAAGGACAGTATCAGATTGGTCTCTATAAGATAGAGGTTAAAGATATCACAAATGTCCAACTTTTCCAAGGTGCTATACCAGTTCATAGTTCCTGATTCCAACCACAACTTCACCAACATTCTCTCTCATGTCTGTGGGTTCCACAATTTCCTGGGGTCTCACAGATCTCACAGACTGGCAAGGAAGTGGTTCATGCAGCTGTAGAGGTAGGCAAGTTCCAAATCCATAGTTCATATATCAGTCTGGATGATTCTCCCCACTCTAATATCAAATGCAAGTAAATTTTTACTGAAGATAATACAAAAATAGTTGCAACAATCCATTGACAGGGAACTGCCAGAGGTTCAAGCCATATTCAGATGAGGATATGGAATAAGGGATATCATTGCTGGTATCAGATGGATTGTGACTGAAAGCAGAGAATGCCAGAAAGATGTTTACCTGTGCTTTCTTGACCATGTAAAGACTTGATTATGTGCATCTTGTCAAATTATGGACAACACTGTAGAGAATAAGCATTCTGAAACACATAATTGTGCTCATGAGTAACCTGTACATGGACCAAGAAGCAGTTGTTCGAACAGAACAAGGGAACACTGGATGATTTAAAATTAGGGTATGTGTGCACCAGGGTTGTATCTTTCACCATATTCATTCAATCTGTATGCTGAGCAAATAATTTAAGAAGCTGGATTATATGAGGAAAAACATGGCATCAGGGTTTCAGGAAGACTCTGTAACATCCTGAAATATACAGATGATACAACCTTGCTTGCTGAAAGCTTAGAGAGCTCAAAATACTTACTGATGGGGATCAAAGATCACAGCCATCAGTATAGATTGTACCTTAATGTAAGGAACAAAAATCCCCACAAATTGACCAATAAATAACATCAAGATAAATGGAGAAAAGATTGCCATTGTAAAATATTTCATTTTGCTCACATCAATGATCAACACTCTTGGAAACAGCAGTCAAGAAATCAAACGATGTATTGCATTAGGCAAATCTTCTGTAGAAGATCTCTTTAAAGTGTTCAGAAGCAAAGATAATCAGTTTGAAGAATAACATACATCTGACCCAAACCATTGTAGTCTTGTATGTATGTGAAAGTTAGACAATGAATAAAGAAGACTATAGAAGAATTAATGCATTTGAGCTATGGTGTTGGAGTAGAATTACCTTTTGCTTGTTTAAAGGATTATACATTCCTGAGTGTTTTTATGTACATCCCTCCAACCCAAATAAGTAACAACAACAACAACAACAACAAAAAAACAAAAAACAGTGGGATTAGAAGCAAATACTGTTGAATGATGACGCACAGAGGAAACTGTAATCATTGCAATGAAATCATAAGTGTAAAACCGATGTTCTCACATATCTTTCAATTCACAATAAAAACAAAACAAAAAAAGTGCCACGGATCACCAAAAGAACAAACAAATTTGTGTTGGAAAAAGTGCAGTCAGAATGCTCCTTAGAAGCCAGGCTGTCCAGACTTCGTCTTTCTTGATAATAGAAATATATTATCAAGAGGGATCGGTCTCTGAAGAAGGACATTATGCTTGGTAAAGTGGAGATTCTACAAAAAAGAGGAAACCCCCAGTGAGATGGACTGGCGCAGTGGCATCAGCAATGTGCTCAAGCATAGCAACAATGGTGAGGTTAAAACAGAACTGGGCATTGTTTTGTTTTACTGTGCATAAGGTCACTATGAGTCACTACCAACTTGATGGCACCTAACAACAACAACATGGTTGCAGGCTAAGGAATTCAAATGGACAGATCAGACAACAGGTTGTTAATGCACAAAGCTGTGGAAGCTTGTAAATCAGGTCAGGTGATAGACCAGAAGTTCCATGAACTGGAGGTCAAAACAAGACAAAACAGACACCGAATCTAGAGCAAGAGAGATAACTTTGCTAAAGCATTCCTATATTTTGTATGCAGACCATACCCCTAATGAAACTAAGGGTGATGATTTCAGTCACTTTGTATGGTTGTTGCTGTTGTTAAGTGCCGTCGAGTCGGTTCCAACCCATAGTGACCCTGAACAGGGTTTCCGAGGCTGTAAATCTTTACTGGAGCAGAAAGCCTCATCTTTCTCCCGCGGAGCAGCTGGTAATTTTGAACTGCTTACCTTGCAGTTCGCAACCCGATTCGTAACCACTACGCTACCAGAGCTAGTATGGTATGGGCATCCTTTTTCCCAATTTAATCCTTAATTTCACTTTAAACCTGCTTCATTCCAAAATAGGGCCATAACCACAGGAATAGAGACTAAGATTTACAATATATCACAGAATAGAGGAATATGGCTCGAAGGATCATAACAAGTAATTAACTGCACTTTACTCTCTTAAGACCTACGCTCTTGCTGATTCCTAAACCTAACATGTCTTCCCACAAATAGCCACATGCCTCATTCTGTATTCCCTTTATGTTTTTATTAACCAGTCAGTATATATTTATAGCAAGAGCTCCTTCCCGTATCTATGGAACTCCCTATTTTATCTATGGAACTCTGAATTATTTTTCTCCAGAATATTTATTACTACCTACCAACCACACAGTAAATTGGGTGCAAAATTGGTTGTAAAACTAGTCATCATAATTTATCCCATCCTTGTACATCTATTTTAATTTTGCCATTTTTTAAAGGGGAAGTCAATTTCTTCCTCTCTTGAATGTGGTCTAGACCTATGGTTTATTTTGATCCAAAGGAATGTTGTAAAAGTAGCATTGCAGGAACTTCTAGACCTCTAGAAGTATCACAGCTTTCTTTGATATTGTTCTTTTAGAACACAATTATGGGCCACCAACTAAAGATGCCCACTAGAATTTACTGCAAGTTGAAAGGTCTTGTGAAGCACAAACAGGTTTTGTACTTTTTGTTGTCGTTCTTAGATGCTGTCAAGTTGGCACTAAGGCCTCCTTAGCCAAGCAGCCAACAGCCAACACAAAATTACAAACGTAAAGTGAGAGGATTTTAGCCCAGCAGGCTATACTGAGCCACCAGATGACTGCAGAAACATGAACAATCTAAGAGAAGGCCAGCAGAAGAAATACCCAGCTGTGCCCAATAAAATAGCTAATCCACAGACTCAAAAGCTAATAAAATGGCTGCTGTTGTAAGCAATTAAATTTGGGTTGATTTGTTATACAGCAACCAAACTGATATTCTCAGCTAAATTACTATACCATTTATTATTTACAAATTATCCTCTCTTCCAAATAAAATGTAAATGTCATAAAGACAGAGATTTTAGACTGTTTTGTTGTTTCCTTTCATGTATTTGCTTAACTTCCATATTCCCAGAATTTAGAATAGTTGCCTGTACACAGTGAATGCAGTAAGTATTAGTTCAATGAGTAATTGCCTCTTGGTAAGTACAGAATCTAACGGTGAAAACAGAACTGCATAGGTTTACTAAAGAGTACTTTGTAGCCTATGAATGTTGTGCTCCTTTGCTGAAACTATTAGTAGAGGGCCTCTTTAGTCTTGCTAATCAGTGAATTGGAAGTGGGTTTGAGGAACTTTACTTGTATTTACAGTGGAGATGTCAGCTTGAGGACTAAGGTGCGCCTGACCCAAGCCATGGTATTTTCAATAACCTCATATGGGTGCAAAACCTGGACGGTGAATAAGGAAGATCTTAGAAGAATTGATGCCTTTGAGTTGTGGTGTTGGAGGAGAATACTAAAAGTGCCAAGAACTGCCAAAAGAACCAATAGATCTGTTTTGGAAGAAGTGCAGCCAGAGTGCTCCTTGGAGGCCAAGATGGCTAAGCTTCGTCTCTCCTACTTTGGACACATTGTCCGGAGAGAACAGTCGCTGGAGAAGGATGTCATGCTGGGTAAGGTGGAGGGTCAGAGAAAAAGAGGAAGACCCCCAACGAGATGGATCGGCCAGGTGGCATCATTGATGGCGTCAAGTGTGGCAGCGGTAGTGAGGTTGGCCCAGGATCGGACATTGTTTCCTTCTGCTGTGCATGGGGTCGCTATGAGTCGGTTCCGACTCGATGGGACCTGACAACAACAACAACATATTTGCTCAAAATATCCAAAGGTTAAATATCCACTTGAATAACTTCAGTATTATTTTGTTTTAAATTCTAATCCATGTAGGATATAGCTTATAGGATAATACCAAGATTTTTCCTGTCACCTAAAGAGCTTTCTTAAGTAAGATTCTCATGTAATTAAGGAGCCAAGAACTGATGTATCTTTAGTCTGTCATTGAGGTGAATTCTGTTTCAATGCACAAATCCAAAACTTGCTAGGGGAAAAATGTTAGTTACATCCATCCCCATTTATTAGAGACAGAGAAACCAGAAAACAGGATAAATAAAATAAAGTCATCAATCGAGGACTTCTGACTAAGCATTTAGACTTTGTTCACCACTGGAGAAAAAAAACAAAACAGATGTATTCAATTTTCTAATTTTTTTGTCTCCTATACCTAGAAAGATAAAGCATGTATTTTGAATTAATTTTTATACGTTATCAACAGGTATGACCTTGTCAAACTCAGCTATGTTTATCTAAAGTGGGTAAAATCTTATTTTAATCAATGCTTACTCCACTTAAATATTCATATACATCAACAAAATGTTTAGCCAGCGGTTGTTTTGTTTATATAGAGGACACTGAAGATATTACCCATGTAATTGACATGATGATGGTAATATGATTATGGTAGCCTTGAAGGATGAATGTTTCTTAATATAGTGTTAGTTTTTTGGCATTATTCTAATTGTTATTATATGGAACGCTGAAATTCTATGCTGAAAATGGATTCCCTGTATAATATAATTCTATCTTCCTCTTTATTTATTTATTTTTTTTGAAACTTATAGCTCAGCATGAATTTTCAGGCCATTTAAATTATTCCTTTAGTTCTCAAGGTAGATTCTTATCAAATTATGCACTTGCAATTAGTACCTCAGAGCAATTTTCCCTCAAAAAGAATGTTTCCCCAGAGTCACAAATGTGAATGTCATATTTGTATTGTGGAATCTGCAAAGAAGGAAAGGAAATGTTCTTTCTGCAACAACTGTGCATTTTGTAGGGAAGAAGTGGAACATAAATAGGAACAACAGATATAATAGATCAGATACATAAAATGTCCATCCAGGGACTAAATTTTGGAGATAATATTAGCATAAAAATTGAAAGACTCAAATATTCAAGGGAGGTAGTAAAAGGCTCATCAAGACAATCATAAAAAGTTGATGAACACTTGAACCGTGTTTCAACAGAAAGAGACCATCATTGCTTTTGGTTTGTTTCCCCCTTTTCTGATACTTTTAATACTATCAAAAACAGGAAAGAATGAAATATAAGTTCAAAATTTCCTAAAAATAATAATCATAATAAAAGCCCAGTTGCCTTCAAGTTGATTCTAAGTCATAGCAGCACTACAGGACCTAGGACAACTGTTCCATGGTGGTTTTTCCAGACTTAATTTTTGTCCCATGGAGTAACCAATGGGGTTTAACTATTGACCTTTAAGTTAACAACCAAGCACATAAGCACTGTACCTTCAGAGTTCCTTTTAATGGCCATAACAGTCACATGGTCATATCAGTTTCAGATTCGAGAGTGTCACAGCAGCCCTGGGACCGAGAGTGTCACTGCAGCTCTTGATCCGTGGTCAAAGAAACTGAGGCCACTAGGAGAGGTGAAGCAGAGTTTCAGATTTTATTAAGCTGGCTGGCTCAGAGGAGCTAATGACTCCAGATTCTGAGCACCGAATGGAGGGTAACATGGACTTATATGGGGTCAGAGTTGGGGAGGGGCTAGGGTGCTGACCTGTTTCAGGACAGGAAGGATAACAGGGGGATTGATCCTGTGCCCTGATTAACATTCTAGCTTGCCTCCTGGGTGTGTGTGTGGGGTGGGGGAATTGGTCCCACTCAGGAACCTGATTAGCATTTGTGGGGAAGAGGCAGAGGCAGTTAAAGTTTCTACCTTTTCCTGTTGAACATATTTTTTATAACATCACCTTTATGTGTTGTGTTATGGACAGAGTAGAGAACCTCTTCAGTCTTACTAGTTATCTAAATCATCTTCTAGCACTTGTTATCTATTTGCTCTTAGGAATAATTTCATCCTAGGATAGTAAACAGACTTGGATAACAGTCCATCTTTGGTATCATTATCAACATTTTCCTGACACTCAAAAGTACCATCTAACATTAATTGTTCGAAGGCTGCAAGAGGTGGGAGGGGAAGGAAGGATAAATTACAAATTAGAAGGTGGTGGTGTTGTTCTTAAGTGCCATCCAGTGGATTCTGACCGATAGCGACCCTGTATAGGGTTTCCAAGGAGCAGCTGGTGAGCTTGACTCACCAACCTTGCAGTTCAAACGACTTTACAGTCTGACACATTAGCCCACAGTGCTACACCGGTCAACTTGGGTGAAAGGAAAAGCAATATACAATAAGGGGGAGGTCAGCACTAAAAGATTAAGGCAAAAGAAGACACTGGAAAAAGCACAAGAGTTAAAAGCAATAAAAGTAAATATTACAGATCCAATCCTGAGTCCTGATGTGGTGCTGTGGGTTAATGCGCTGGATCACAAAGTCGCTTTGAGCTGCCCCTCGAAACTCTATACAGGGTCACTAAGGGTTGGAACCGACTGGATGGCACTTAACAACAACAAAATTCCTGCAATATCAGTAATAACAATAATCTTTAAGTGGTCAAAAGTGGAAGTACCAGTGTAATTGGACTCCTGGTATGGCTCTGTGGGTTAATGTGCTGCACTGCAAAGTCAGTTTGAACCACAAGGTTGACAGTTCAAGTTCACCAGCCTCTCCTTGGAAACCCTATACAGGGCCACTGTGGGCTGTAACTGATTTGATGGCACTTAACAACATATAGATAGATAGATAGATAGATAGATAGATAGATAGATAGATAGACAGACAGACAGACAGACAGACAGATAGATAGATAGATAGATAGACAGACAGACAGACAGACAGACAGACAGACAGACAGATAGATAGATAGATAGAGATAGAGATATATGTGACTAATATATGTATATACATATGTGTATATTGTGTATATAACACTGTATATAATTCAGTATATAACACTGATTTACAATGTACTGAACTGTTATGAAACATTGACTGTCTTCTACTTGATACCTTTCCCAGAAGTAGATGCTGACCTATGATGGTGCAGACGTAAATCCTCAGTCTCACGATGGTGCAGCAGTAACTTCACAAAAAGTAAGGGCTAACTGCCAATTTCTTCTTCCTTCCATCAACTCTTCCTCTCAGCCAGACTGGTCACCATAGTCCTCCTGTTCAGGAACACACAATCTTGTGAGAAATTCTCAAGATGGTCCATCTTCAGGAATATAGGGCAAACAGGATTGCTAGACCAGATGTAGGTTGTTGATTCACACCTAGGGATATGTAAGCAGGATGAATTAGGGGAGGGGAGAGAGAAATCTTTTCTAGGGCTAGAAATTTTAAAATAAGAATAGATGCATCAAGGAAATAGAGGAAGGTCATGTGGAGGAGAGAAACTAGCTTTAAATGAGAATGTTAGTTTGTAAGGAGAGTCTGGGTAGATTGTGAACTCCATTGTTGTTGTTGAGTGCCAGTGAGTGGATTTCAACCCTTAGCAACCCTGTAAAGTGTTTCCAAGGAGCAGCTGGTGAGCTTGAACCACCTACCTGCAGTTCAAAGGACTTTGCAGTCTGACACATTAGCCCACAGTGCTACACCAGAATTCCCTAAACTCCATTGCTATTGTTGTTAAGTGCCATTGAGTTGGTACCAATTCATAGCAACCCTATCCTCAACAGAACAAAACACTGCCCGATCCTGGCAGACCTAAAAATTGTTGCCATGTTTGAGTCCATTGATGCTGCCATTTGACCAAACCATCTCGTTGGAGGTCTTCCTCTTTTTCTCTGACCCTCCACCTTACCGAACATGATATCCTTCTCCAGCGACTGGTCCCTCCTGACAATACGTCTGAAGCATGAGAGACGAAGTTTGGCCACCCTGGCCTCCCAGGAACACTCTGGCTACGCTTCTTCCAAAACGAATCTGTTGGTTCTTTTGGCAGCCCGTGGCAGCCCATGTTGTTGTTGTTGTTGTTGTAAAGTTCTGTCGAGTCTATTCCAACCCATAGCAACCCTGTATAGGGCTTTCCAGGAGCAGCTGGTAAGCTTGAACGGCCGACCTTGCAGTTCAAACAGCTCTGCAGTCTGGCTCATTAACCCACAGCACCACACCAGGACATAGTATCCAGTAAAAAAGGGAACTGGAGGAAGGGCTTCGGGACAGGGGAATAAAATTTGTGAGCAGGTCATGCCTCAGGTTCATGTCTGTTGGGTTGGGCACGTGATTTTGCAAAATTGAATATAGAAAACGTCACTATCACTAAAATAAGTACAGACTGGTATTCTTAAGAGTTTGTCAGTATCGACAATGCATCTAACAAATTAGACATGGTCTTCTAGATCATGAGTTTCACCCTTAAACTTTTAGAAATCCGTGTTTTCCCCACAGCAAGATGAGCCAAGTGCTTTGCTAACTCAAGCTAAGAAGATCTGGTTGAGTGACACATTTGTTATTTATGTATAAATCAACACCTTGTTCCCCTTCGCTGCTCTCCCCTTTAATGTGATTTAATATTTCAACACTGTACAGAGGATTATAGATTTCACTTCATCTTGAACCCCATAATTCATTTTCATTTATTAGATTGCAAATGATTAGAAAACAGGTTCTAATTGGCAAGTAGCCATTTATGCTAAATCTAGTAGCAAGCGCTAAGCTCTGACACCTTCCCCTTGAAAAGGCTTTTGAAATAAAATTAAAATTCATCATTCGAAGTTGAATGTTTTATGCGTCTGAAAGCTAATTACCACACGCATCTCAGAAGTGTGTGCTTATCTCTCTTCCAGACCACTTGTCTTAAACTGTAGGCTCTGGGTTCTACAATTTGTGCTAAATTCTCCAGTTGTCAAATGGGATAAGAACTGTTTGCATAAAGTACCTTCTCAGGAGACCCTGGCTTGAGCCAGGTGAGTGGAATTGGCTGCACCTGTTCATTGTCAGCCCGCACAGGATTCCTTCCGACTGGAGTGGGATTAACGGCTGTCAAAGGTGAGATCTGTCAGGGAGAAGACCTCAGCCTATCACTAAAACAAATGCAAAATGAAAATAATAATAATGGGAACTTGCTTAATCCACAAGAGGGCCAGTGAAGACCAAATCTGACCACTGCTCAGTCAAGCTAGTTGAGGAATACTGACATGTGTCTGATAAAGACCACCTGGACCACTGTCTGTTTTGTCCACTTTTGTCAGGTGTATCCTGGCAACTCTTACGTAGGCAATTCATGGAATGGTTGCTTTTGCTTCTTGGAACCCAAGCCTTCTAACCAGTTCATTCTTGTTTAACCCATTGTCGAGAATTTGCATTGCCATCAAGATATGCTGAATTAGAGGCTACTATCAGCAGGATCCCTAGGTGATTCTTATGGCTCTCCATTGACTTTATCTTAATGTAAATTACGTCCTGGTATGCAATTGTAGGATAATGTGATGGACTTCAAGGTCAGTTTGAAGCATAAGGTAAGCAGTTCAGACCCACCAGCCACTCCTCAAAACCCTATACAGGGTCACTATGGGTCAGAACCAACTCTACTACATTTAACAACAACACTTTAAATTCTCAGCAGGGACCTAACCCAGAATTAACCTGTTTAAAGAATTGCTTCATTCTGAGGCAGGTACACTATCATAATTATGAGAGTTCTTTCTTTTGAAGGAAGCCATGCCTTGCCTCTGTAGAATATAGTTCCTAAAGATAGTCTATTTGCTGACTAATTAATGACAATCTTGAATAGCTGTGTCCTTCTGGGTTTCATCCATTCTGTTGATGTCTGTCCTATTATTTGTCGTGCCTGACATTTACACTTGACTTGGTCTTCTACTTTGAATTTTGTTTTTATTTCATTCTCTGACTGATCTTCAGTACTGATTTTATATGTGTTGTAAACTATGCATATGCTTCCATTTCTCCAACTTCATTTTGACACCTAACAACATAACAACAACATCTTGATTACTGGCTCCAGAGATTTTCTTTTATTCTTTAGCTTATCTGGTAGCACCAAGAAGTAAGATTTGTTCAGTTTGGACTCCTAGTGACTCAGTATAGGATTTACAGCTATAAATCTTTGGAGGAGCAGAAAGCCTTATCTTTCTTCTGCATAGCAGCTGTGGTTTGCAGTCCAGTATTTATTCTACAGAGCCACCATGCTCCATATAGAAATATGTTGTGTGTGTGTGTTTATGTTGCTGTTCTTAAGAGCTATTGAGGGATCCAACTTATAGCAACCCTGTAGAGTTTTGAAGGATTTGAACTGTGACCTTGTGGTTAGTAGGCCAGTGCTTATTGTACAGCACCTCATCAGGATTATTGTTGTTAATTGCAGTCATGTTGGTTCCAACTCATATCAACCCTATTTAGGGTTTCCAAGGAGTGGCTGGTGAATTTGAACTGCCAACCTTGTGGTTCAAACTGATCTTGTGGTCCAGTGCTTTATGCTACAGCACCATGCCAGGACTTGGAAAGTAGGCAGGAAACAGTTCATCTCCCCAAACACTCAGAAACTTATGGATTTCTAGCCTTCAGAATTGTGAGGAAATAAGTTTCTATTCTTTAAAGCTGCTCACTTGTTTGTGTTTTATTATGACAGTCCTAGAAAATTAAGACAGACAGCGTTATTATTCACTGGAAAGCAGAACCAGGGTCACTCAGTTATGTTGTTGTTGTTGTTGTTAGGTGCCATCGAGTCCATACTGACTCATAGCAACCCTATTCACAGCTGAACTAAACAATGCCCGATCCTTGGCCAGCCTCACTATTGTTGCCATGCTTGAGTCCATCGATGCTGCCACCTGGCCAATCTATCTCATTGGGGGTTTTCCTTTTTTTCTCTGACCCTCTGCCTTACAAACATGATATCCTTCTTCAGTGACTGGTCCCTCCTGACAACATGTCAAAAGTATGAGAGACGAAGTTTGGCCGTCTTGGCCTCCAAGGGGCACTCTGGCTGCACTTCTTCCAACACAGATCTGTTGGTTCTATTAGTCACTGAAAACCTTATAAATATCAGAGAAACACTCGATTATATTAAGACCATATTTTTATTCAAACTGGGATGTGGGCCTATATGGATTATGCAAAATATATTCTCTAATGCAGTGGCTTTGAAAATTCATTTTAGCCTTCGATTCTTTTACTCTAATTAAACATGTTAAGAGCCCTCAAATATTAAGTAGGTGAGGTGAGGCTTTCTGCTCTTGTAAAGATTTATAGCCTTGTGAACCTTACACAAGGTTGCAATGAGTCAGAACTGACTGGATGGCAGACAACTAAAACAACGTAGAGATGCTTTGGATAAAACTGGGGTGAAAAGAGACAAAAGTTTCCTACTGAAAGTTTCCTAGTCGAGGGATGCCCAGTATAACACCTAAGGTTCCTCTAAGCAAGTTTTTTTTTTTTTTTTTTTACATGAATTGACACCTGCAAGACCTGCTGGCACAGTGGGTTAAGCATTGGACTACTAACTGCATAGTTAGTGGTTCAAATCCACCAACCACTCTGCTAAAGAAAGGTGAGGCTGTCTGCTTCTGAAAAGATGAACAGCCTTGGGAACACTGGGGAGCAGTTCTCTCTCCTGTCGGATCACTGTGAGTCAGAATCAACTCAATGGAAGTGGTTTTTGGTTTGGGAAGTCTTTTATTTTAATCTTTAAAATTAATAGGCAAATAAGAGAACAGAGATCCTGAGTGTCCAGCTAAGTGGGATTAAACAAGCTGAAGATACATATGTGAAAACATTCAGGTAAGGAAGCAGATTTTCAGTGCCCCAGAAGCCTCTTCTCTCATCCAAACCTGCATACAGGTATCAGTTATCCTACTCTCTTGACTGGTAAGAGATCCTGTCCTTTGGATTTATGAAACAATGAAGGTCTCAAACTATCTGGTGGTGGTGGTGTGCTGTCAAACTGGTTCCAATGCACAGAGACTCTGAGAAGGATTTCCGAGTCTGTAAATCTTTACAGGAGCAGAAAGCCTTATTTTTCTCTAAAAAACAGCTGGAATATTCAAACTGCTGACCTTGTGGTTAGCAGCCCAACTTGTAACCCACTACACTACCAGGGCTCCTCAAATCGTCTGTTGTTGATGTTCTTAAATGCCATCTAATTGGTTCCAACTCATAGTGACCCTGTATAGGTTATCCAAAGAGCTGCTGGTGGGTTTGAACAGCCAAGGAATGTATCACAAATACAACAATAAAGTTAAATAAGTCTTTGATGTTCAGTTCCCAAACATTTTTCTCTAAACCTCTTTCTAGTAAAAAAGCACAAACGAAAACTTATCAGATGTCTAGATTTTACCTACATAAATCTGAAAGACGTATTTATTTCTTTGAAAAATGTTCCAGTATTGAATTTGAAAATTAATTTCTCAAATTAATTTCTCAAATTAATTCTCAAATTAATTTCTCAAATTAATTCTCAAATGCTTTAATATTTTGATCCAGGAATCTTATTTCAGGATATTTATCTAAAATAGATCTTAGCAACAACTGCTAACATGAATCTGCAAACATGTAGAAATCATTTATGAACAAGATTACTCATGGAAGCATGAGGTTTAGTAGCAAAGTATTGAAAGCAGCTCAGAGTATACTCATATTAGGAACTAATCAAATAAAATTGGCACATTCTATCTGCACACATGAGGTAAATTTCCAGATGAAATGCAAGCATGCCCCTAAATGAAATGCATGCATGTTGATGTTGTTAAGGTGCCATGGAATCTGTACCAACTCATAGCGATTCTATGTACAATAGAACAAAACATTGACCAGGCCTGCACTAACCTCACAATTAATGCTACATTTGAGCCCATTGCTTCTGCAGTTGTGTTAATTCATCTCGATGGGGTTTTACTCTTTTTCTCTGACTCTCCACTTTACCAAACATGAGGTCCTTTTCCAGGGACTAGTCCCTCCTGACAATATGTCCGAAACATGAGAGACGAAGTCTGGCCATTCTGGCTTCCCAAGGAGCATTCTGGCTGTACATCTTACAATACAAATTGGTTTGTTCTTTTGTCAGCCCATGATACTTTTAAAATTCTCCTCCAACACTATAATACAAATGCATCAGTTCTTCTATGGTCTTCCTTATTCACTGTCCAACTTTCACATACATATATGTATATTGAAAATAACATGGAATGGGTCAGGTGCTTCTTAGTCCTCAAAATGACATCTTTGCTGTTGAACACTGTAAAGAGGTCTTATACAGCAGATTTGCCTAATGCAATATATTGTTTAATTTCTTGACTGCTGTTTACATGACTGCTGTTTACATGAGTGTTGATCCAAGCAAAATAAAGCCAATGACAACTTCAATATTTTCGTTTGTTTGTTTCTAGGAAATCTGTGAATTCACGTTTTATTTCTTTTTTTACAGTCACTTTTCAGCAAGGTGTTATTTATTCAGTTTCCATGTATTTGACTTTATTTCCTTGGTATTCTTACTGTTGATTTCTAGTTTTATAGCATTGTGGACTGAAAAGATGGCTTGTAGTGTTTTGATGTTTGTAAATTTATGGAGGCTTGTTTTGTGACCAAATACATGGTCAATTCTGGAAAATGTTTCATGTGCACTGGAGAAGAATGTATATTGGGCTGTTGTTGGGTTGAATGCACTGTACATGTCTATGAGGTCAAGTTGGTTGATTGTGTTGTTTAGTTCCTCTGTAGCTTGTCAAGTTTCTTTCTGGTTGTTCTCTCCCTTTTCGAAAGTGGCGTATTAAAATTTCCCACTATAATTGTAGATTTATCTATTTCTTTCTTTAATTCTAGTAAGGTTTGCTTCATATAGCTTGGTGCTCTTTCACTGGGAGCATCGATCTTTATTATGGTTATGTCATCTTGCTCAATTGACCCTTTGATCATGAGACAGCGTCCTTCTTTGTCTCTTATGCTGGTTTTTATCTTAAAGTTTACTTTATCGGAGATTAGTATTGCCACTCATGCTTGTTTATTGTTGCAGTTAGCTTGGTGCCTTTCTTTTGGGGTCTATCCTTCCTGTGGTACATTTGGCTTCTTGAATGTTTATCTTCTCATCTTTCAAGATGTTAGGGAAATTTTCTTCCAGAAGTTCTTCAACTATCTGCTCTGTGGAATTCTCTGATTCTTCCTGTTCCAGAATGCCAATAATTCTTTAGTTGTTCCTCTTCATATTATCCAGCATGAATCTTAGACTATTTTCAGATTTTTTTACCCTTCTTTCTGTTTACTCTTCTATCTTAGCAGTATTGAGAGATTTGTCTTCCAGCTTGCTAGTACTGGTTTCCATTTCTTCTATTCTGTTTTTACCCCCTTTCAGTGTATTGTCCATTTCTGATACTTTATTATTAATCATCTGGACCTCTTTTTGCAGGTTTTGAATTGTTTCCAATGCTGTAGTAATCTTGTTTGGTTGCTCTTGTAGTACTTTCCTGACTTCTTCCTTGTTTTCCTCCACCCCTTTTTGCAGCATTTGAATTTGTTTCCATATCATTCTTCTGAATTCTTTCTCAGGCAAATCCAAAACCTGCTCTGCCTCTTCTGGGGAGACTTTGTCTGTCTCCAGTTACTCTTTTCTGTTTTTGGACATGTTTTGAGATCGTTTGTTGTGTTTGAGATCTTTTGTTTGTCATTTCCATTGGTTATGTGGGTTTTTAAACTTTTAAATGGATATTTGTTGTTGTGTTATTAAGCTTACTGGGTGTCTCCTGGTGGATATGATCAGGAGATAGGCTTCCCTTTTTGCATGTAATGTTTAGCAGTTGTTATTGGTTCTTGTCTCTATGATGAAATATTATTGGGTATGCTTGTAGCTTGGTATGTGGCTATGATTGCTGTCTCTTCTTGGATAACATAGGGAGAAAAAGCTCCCACCTCCAGGAAGAATGTGTGATCAAAAAGCCCAAAAGTAGAAGCAATATAAAAGCAGAGACAAGAACTTCCACTTTGAAACAAAAATAAAATTGTGTGTGTGCGCTGCAGAAGCCTGCAGTAGTGGGTTAAGGTGTCCACTTGCTCAGGCCCCACCATAGAGGTGTGCAGATAGATATTGAGAAGTTAGTGGGAGAAAGATTGTTTACTATTTTTGTCCCTGAAGGTCAGTTAAGTATCTGTGTGTGCACAGTGTAATTCTTGAAATAGTTGTTTCTTTGTATGTTGGGGTTTTTCAGATTGTTCATATGGTTTGTCTGTGAGGCCAAACCTGCTTTTTTTCTTTCTGGGTAGGCAGGGGTTAATTGTCCCACACAAGTTAACTTTAGGGATGGGACCCACAAGCAGAAGTCAAAAGCAGCAGCCAAAGGATTTGCCCTTGGACTGGTGGGGCTCTTTCTCTCTCTCTTGGGAGAGCTGTGGTCTCAACGCTGGACTTTTTTGGGGGGTATGCACTCACCTGCATGAAGGTGTCGGTGCTAAGCAAAGAAGGCTTGACAGGTAAGAGGTGGGGGAAAAAACACACATAGAATCACTCCACACCTCCTTTTACAAATGTCGCCTTGCTGCTTTTAGTGCAGGTTCCCTGTGTTAGTCTGTCTGTAGTTCTGCCCTCTGACTTCCGCCCGGATGAGATGGCTGCAGAGGGAGTCCCATGCTAATTTCTAAAACACAATATTTTCCTTTATTCTATGATTTTTCTATTTGCATTTGTGGGAAACTGATGCCCAGACCCTTGTGTTAGATCCAGAGCTCTGGGGCAGTTTCATGAGAGCCACATTAATGGGTTTTCAGGCCCTCACCCACAGAGCCTGTCCTACCTGACTCTGCTCTGCCACTGCCAACCGGATGTCCCCTTTCCTCCAATATTGATGTCACATTTTTCTTCATACAATTTAGCTGTTGGGATCATATGTTAAACTTACAGATTGAATAAGTATAGTGAGAGAAAACAACCCTAGCACACAGCTTTGTTAATTCAGACAACTGCCTCTTGGTCTGTGCAAAGATTTCTTATGAGTACAATTAAGTGTTCCAGAATACTCATTATCTTCAATGTTGTCCATAGCTTGTCATGATACCCA
>NW_006408588.1:1786418-1787945 GCF_000296735.1 Chrysochloris asiatica | reverse complement strand
AGTCTGTCTGTAGTTCTGCCCTCTGACTTCCGCCCGGATGAGATGGCTGCAGAGGGAGTCCCATGCTAATTTCTAAAACACAATATTTTCCTTTATTCTATGATTTTTCTATTTGCATTTGTGGGAAACTGATGCCCAGACCCTTGTGTTAGATCCAGAGCTCTGGGGCAGTTTCATGAGAGCCACATTAATGGGTTTTCAGGCCCTCACCCACAGAGCCTGTCCTACCTGACTCTGCTCTGCCACTGCCAACCGGATGTCCCCTTTCCTCCAATATTGATGTCACATTTTTCTTCATACAATTTAGCTGTTGGGATCATATGTTAAACTTACAGATTGAATAAGTATAGTGAGAGAAAACAACCCTAGCACACAGCTTTGTTAATTCAGACAACTGCCTCTTGGTCTGTGCAAAGATTTCTTATGAGTACAATTAAGTGTTCCAGAATACTCATTATCTTCAATGTTGTCCATAGCTTGTCATGATACCCACAGCCTTTGCATAGTCAATAAAGTACAGGTAAACAACTTTCTGGTATTCTCTGCTTTCAGTGAAGATCCATCTGGCATCAGTAATGATATCCCTTGTTTCAAATCTTCATCTGACCTGGGCTTGAACCTCTGGTATTTCTCTTTCAATGTATGTTTGCAGCTGTCTTTGGATTCTCTTTAGCAAAATTTGACTTGTATGAGATATTAATAATATTGTCCAATAACTTATTCATTGGGTCAACTCTCTCTGGAATGGGTACAAATATGGATCTCTTCCAGTCAATTGACCAAGTAGTTGTTTTCCACATTTCTTGACTTAGATAAGTGAGTACCTTCAGTGCTTCATCAGTGTATTGAAAGATTTCAATTTGTATTCCATCAGTTCCTGAGGCATTGTTCTTTCCCAATGCACCCCAAAGTTCTTCCTTTATTATCATTGTTTTTTTTGTCATACTCTACCTCTTGAAATTGTTAAACATTAGCCATTTATTTTGGGTACAGCGACTCTGTATATTCCTTCCATCTTTTCATGCTTTCTGCATCATTTAATGTTTTTCCATAAAATGTTTCAATATTTCAGTTTGAGGCTTGAAACTTTTCTTCCATTTCCTCAGCTTGAGGAATGCTAAGTGTATTGTTCCTTTTTGGCTTCCTGCTCTTGGTATATTTTGTTATAATATTTGACTTTTTCTTTCAAGTTGCTCTTAGAATTTTCTGTTTAGCTCTTTTACCCTTATTTCTTCCAATTTGTTTAGGCATCTCTGGGCTGGAGAGCAAGCGTCAAAGTCTCTTCTGACATCCATTTTGACCTTTTCCTTTTTTCTTGTATTCTCAGTGACCTTGTGCTTTCTTCCTTGATGTTCTTGATATCATCCCACAACTCTTCTGGTTTTCAGTCTTTAGTGATCAATTCTTCAAATCTGTTCTTCAGACGATCTCTAAATTCAGGTGAGATTATGTTCAAGGTCATATTTTGGCTTTTGTGGACCTTTAAAATTTTCTTCAGCTTCAGCCTGAACTTGTATATGAGTAATT
>NW_006408588.1:1783497-1785064 GCF_000296735.1 Chrysochloris asiatica | reverse complement strand
TTATTAATGGATGTTTACAGCAGTTTCTCTTCATTGTGAATTGTGCCCCATCAGCAAAAGTAGGTCCTGAAAGCTTTACTCCATTCCCATCATCACGGTCAACTCTATTTTGAGGAGGCTACTCTTCATCACATATTTTTAGTGCCTTCTAACCTGACAGGCTCATCTTCTGGCATTATATGTGAAAATACACTGGTGTTTTTCATCATGTTTCAATAGTCAATATTCTGGTGCTATCTGACACTGATCCACTGCTATTCATATGGTTTTCAATGACTAAATATTCTGAAGTAGTCTGTGTCTCCTTCTACCTTGTCTGTCTTCTTTTGGAAGCTCATCTGAAACCTGTCCACCATGATTCACTATGGTTGACCCTTCTATTATTTAAATTACCAGTGACATAGCTTCCAGAATCACAGTAACATGCAAGCCACCACAATATGACAAACTGCATGCATAGCCACAACAAAATTTGTAGTGTGATAAACCACACACACACACAAGCCAAACTCACAGCCAGAAAGTTCATTCTGACTCACAGTGATACTCACAGTGACTCAGGATAGGGTTTCTGAGTCTATAAATCCTCAAGGGGGAAGAAAGCCTCATCTTTCTTAGTAAGATATCTGTCTTTGGCTGGGTTCTTTAGCGAGAAGCAAAACCTGTAAATTTATATGTTGTTGTTAAGTACCATCAAGTTGGTTCTGACTCACAGAGACCCTGTATAGAGTTTCTGAGGATCAGTTGGAGGGTTTGAACTGTCAACCTTATGGCTTCTAGTCCAGTGCAGATCCTACAGTGCCATACCAGGATTCCAGATAAATTTACATCAAGAAAATGTCTCACATAGTTACAGAGGTAGAAGAGTTTCAGATCTGGGTCATATCTATAGGGCAGGATGATAATGAATCCCAGGATCGACAGGCAACTGGCTCAAGTCATAAGAATTAGAGGTCAGAGGACATGCTAGAAGTAAGATCCAGACCCACCATAAAGCAAGCAAGCTTTTCCTGAGTGTCTAATATATTGAAAAAAGGCTACATCACTGTGAAACTTCCTTTCACTTAATTCGGTGCTCACAGCAGACCTAATCATACAGTTAATTACATTATATTAGATCTCATTATGAGGATAACTACATTTCAACTGCCAACCCACTGAGAATCCTGGCTCAGTCAAGCGGACACAAAACCTAAACTATAATAGATACACTTTGTAAAATAAAAGCAGAAACTAAAGATAACTACTTATATTTTCAAGAAGGTTCCATAAGACATTTTTGTTAGCTCCTGTCCAGTTGGTTCCGACTCATAGCAACTGTATGCACACCAGAATGAGATACTGTCCAGTCCTGCGCTATCCCCACAATCATTGTTAAGCTTGAGTTCATTCCTGCAGCTGCTTTGCCAATCCATCTCATTGGGGGACTTCCTCTATTTCGATGACCCTTCATTTTTCCAGCATGATGTTCTTCTGTAGGTACTGACTGGTCTCTTGATAATATATTTGAAGTATGAGTGACAAAATCTCACTCTCCTGGCTTCTAAGGAGCACTCTAGTACTTCTT
>NW_006408588.1:1776719-1783087 GCF_000296735.1 Chrysochloris asiatica | reverse complement strand
TACTGAACCCAGCTTGAACCTCTGGCAGTTCCCTGTCAATGTACTTTTCCAGTCATTTAAAAACTATAGTTAGCAACATTTAACTTGCATGCAATATTAATGATATTGTCTGATTACTTATGCATTCCGTCGAGTCTCCTCTCTTTGGAATGGCACAAATATGGATCTCTTCCAATTAGTTGTCCTGGGAGCTGCCTTCCAAATTTCTTGGCTTAGATGACAGAGTACCTCCAGTGCTATATCAGTTTGTTGAAAAATGTCAATATGTTTTCCATCAATTCCTGGAGCTTTGTTTTTTGCCAGTGCCGTCAGTGCACCTTGGACTTCCTTCAGTACCATTGATCATATGTTATCTCTTGGATTGTGTGAACATCATCAATTTCCTTTTGATATAGTGACTCCGTATTCCATCCATCTTCTTGTGATCCTTTCTACAGCATTCAATATTTTGCCCATAGAACCCTTAAATATTGCAAATCGAGGCTTGAATTTTTCTTCAGTTCTTTCATCTTGAGAAATGCTAATTCCAAAACTTTTTTTACATTTCACTATAATATTTGTCTTTGTCTTGTATTCTTAATGATCTTTCGTTTTGTTTTTATGTAAGATGACCTTGATATCATCCTACAACTCTTCTGGTCTTTGAGCATTAGTGTCTAATGCGTCAAATCTGCTTATGAGAGGATCTCTAAATCCAGGTGGGATATGTTCAAAGTCAAATTTTGGCCCTCCTGAACTTGTTTTAATTTTCTTCTGCTTCAGCCTGAACTTGCATATTAATGGTTAATTTCACTGTCTGCCCTTGACCTTGCTTTGGTTGATAATATGGAATTTTTCTACCTTCTCTTCCCCCAGATGAAGTTAATTTGATTTCTATGTATTCTATCTGGTGTGGTCCATGTTTATAGATGTTTTTTTATGTTGTTGAAAATAAGCATTTGCAATGAAGAAGTCATTGGTTTTGCACAATTCTATCATACATTCCCCAGCATCATTTTTTTTTTATCACCAAGGCCATATTTTCCAACTACAGTTCAGTCCTCTTTGTGTCCAACCTTTGCATTCCAATCACCAGTAATTATCAATATATCTTGATTGCATGTTTGAGCAATTTCAGACTGAAAAGGTTGGTACAGTTTTTCAATTTTATCATCACTGGTTTTTGTGTTTGGTACATATATTTGAATAATACTGGTATTAACCTGTCTTCCTTATAGGCATATGGATATTATCCAATCAAAGACAATATTATTCTTCAAGATAATCCTAAAATGTTCTTTTCAATGGTGAATTCAATGCCATTCCTCTTCAATTTTTCATTCCCATCATAGTAAACTGTATGTCTTTCAGATTCAATATGGCTAACACCATTCCATTTCAGCTCACTAATGCCTAGGATACTGACCTCTATGTATTCCATTTTGACAACTTTTAATTTTCCTAGATTCATACTTTGTACATTCCATGTTCTGATTATTAATGGATGCATACAGCTTTTCCCCCTCATTTTGAATTGTGCCCCATCAGCAAATTAAGGTCCTGAAAGTTTTATTCCATTTGCATCATCACAGTCAACTCTATTTTGAAGAGGCAGCTCTTCCCCAGTGTTTTTTGAATGTCTCCAGACCTGAGGGGCTTACCTTCTGACACTATGTCAGACAATATTCTGACATAGTTCATCATGTTTAAATATTTAGTATTTTGGTGCTATATGACAACATTCCACTGTACTTTATAATGTTTTCAGTGGCTAGACATTCAGCTCTGGTAGCATAGTGGTTACTAACTGGGCTGCGAACCTTAAGGTCAGCGGTTTGAAACTACCAGCCACTCCGCGGGAGAAAGATGAGGCTTTCTACTCCTGTAAAGATTTACACCCTCGGAAACCCTGTACAGGGTCGCTATGGGTCGGAACCGACTCAATGGCACTAACAACAACAACAACAAACATTCAGAAGTAGTCTGCTTCCTCTTCTTAGTCTGTCTTTGTCTGGAAGCTCAGCTGAAATTTGTCTATCATTGGTGACCTTCCTATTGGCATTCTAAATATAGGCATCACAAGTTCCAGCATCACAGCAACATACAAACCACCGCAGTAGGACAAACTGACTGAAAAAATGGTGGATAAAAATTAATTAAGCTAAAAAAAATCAAAAGGAAAAATACTTTTTCCCACTTGGTGCATTTGAAAATCCACTGGTTTTAGCTTTTACTGTTTCACAAATCTAGCTACTTTGCATAGCCCATCTTTGTCATTGTTTTGTGGCAAACAGTGATTATCTGATATCTGGTTGATCTTAATGGTTTCCATCCTTGTATCTTGAGATCATTTCAACATGGCAACCAGAATGATCCTTTTAAAAAAGACCATGTCCCGCCCCTGCGACAACCCTCACATCTCCAAGTTAAAATATATTCTATTTATGATGTAGCAGGTGCTAATCTTTATAATTTAGTGCTAACTTAATAGTTTTATTTGATATCCTAAAGATTTACCATAGTTTTCTTACCTTGTCTCAATCCTACACCTTGAATTCGAAAGCACGCATTGTTATTCAACAGAACAATGCAACTTTTTCTACAACAAAATATAATTGAGGAGCTCTGGTAGCACAGTGATTACAAATCAGGCTGAGAACCACAAGGTCAGCAGTTCGAAACTACCAGCTGTTCCGCGGGAGAAAGATGAGGTGTTCTGCTCCCGTAAAGATTTACAGCCTTAGAAACCCTGTACAGGGTTGCTATGAGTTGGAACTGACTCCATGACACACAGCAACAGCAGCATGATAAGACACACTTATATTTTAATGTTCATTGTATGACTACCCATAAACACACATGTATATGATAACATGGAAAAGAGCACAAAATAGTATTGTTTTAGTGCTTTGTGCCAGGTTTATTACATAGGAAAGATTTTCAAAAACCCTAGAAGCAATCTTGAGAATAAACTTCAATGATGAAATATAGAGAAATTCAGAGAACAGTTTACAAAATCATGAGTCAAATATTGACAAGTGTCAATTATTGTATAATTCAGTGTCAAATATTAACAAGTAATTTAGTTTTCTCCTCTTTCTCCCTTTCTTTTTCTCTTTATCTAGAAAATATTAGCAATTAATTTTATAATTTTTTTTTCTCTTTTAAGTGTTGTAGCAAATATTCATAAAAACTCCCAACCTACTTAAAAATATATTAAAGGCATTAATTGAGTAGCAATTTCTCACCTAGTTCATGGAAATAATCTTGAACAACAACGTTACTATTGAGAAATGATCATATTAAATTTGGAGTTATCATTAAACACTACCGCATATTTCTGGACAATAACAACAGCAAAGAGAAATTGCTCTTCTTTGGATTTAATTGAATTAAGATAAACCTATCTTTTACTCCTTTACTTGATTATGCAAAAAGCAAACAAATGTTTTAAAAAGCAGAAGCAGAAAATGTTTCCGACAGACAAGATTTGAACTTCCAAATGAATCATGAACAATAAAAGCTATTTCAGACAGTAAAATTCAGTACAAAGTATTTTAGTTTGGTAGTACTAATAACTGTGTGCCTTCAAGTCAGTTTTGACACATAATGACCTTGTACCAGGTTTTTCAGGCTGCAAATCTTTATGGGAGCAGAAAGCCTCATCTTTTTCTCTCATAGCAACTGGTAGATTTGAACTGCTGACCTTGTGCTTAACAACCCGGCTCATAACCTACTACAATACCAGAGTTCCTTTATTTTAGCTTAGTATCATTTAAATGTAAGGGAGTTCAATGTTTTTTTTAAAAAAGGTTGATTATAATAAAGAGAGAATGAAAAGAAAATAGAAATAAGGTCAGATCTAATCCAGACCAGGGCTTACGTGTGGTTCTGAAATGATGCAGGCCTTGGAGTCTCCCATAGCAATTGGAAAACTTTCTGTCTAGCAATTTTAAGTTGAGTCTCATGCACTTTGAGTTGCTTCTTTGTGTTTATTCCTTATCACTTATCCAGCTATATTCATAGAATCAAGATGATGTGGACTATATAAGTACACACTATAGAAATAAGCAAATTTTCTGATTAGGAGTCAAAGAAGAAAAAAGTACTCAAAAGCTTGCTTTCAACTCTAGATATCTAATATCTGTCTCTCACGACCTAAAAGACTGTCAACCAGATATCTGGTGATCAATAAACATTCAGAATGAAAACTAACCATATTCCAGGTTGCTGGTATCAGTGCCATCGTGTCAGTTCTGACTCTTAGCAATCCTCTATAGGGTTTCCAAGCAGCATCTGCTGTGTTTGAACCACCAATCTTTCAGTTAGCATTGTAGTGCTTATCCTACAGTACCACACAAGAATTCCATACTCCTGGTACCTCTGTTCCAAGTTGATAATGCCCAACATAATCCAATACACTTAGTCACAGTATGTACTCACTCTTTCTACAATAGAAAATAATAAGCATGTTCAGGGGTTTTTAGCGTTGTTTATTCCCCTAAACCCAGGCAAGGCCACAGTACTATTCCTTTATTGTCAGGACAGAGTTGGAGTTGATTTTGTTTTATTTTATTTACTCCTTGTGGGTGTTATCTTCTGTTTCAGAAGGCAGTAAACTCTAGTTAATGAGCCAAATTCTGCTCACTATTAGTTTTTATAAACAAAGTTTTACTGAAACATAGCCAAATTGGTGTATTTATTTATGGTTTACAACTGCTTTCTAGTAACACTGACAAAATCACATAATAAAATAGAAAATTTAAAAATAATAGTTGAAGACCTAAATATCTCACTATCAACTAGGTGAATTATCATCAATAGAAAATTAGAAGACTTGAGCAATGCTATAAATAATACTATAAACCAACTAGCTCTAACAGAGTCTATAGAATGTTTCACATCAGCAGGATTTATATTCTTATCAAGTCAATGAAAACCATATAAATAGCAGAAAAACATTGTCTGAAGATGAATCCCTCATGTTGAAAGACCTTAAAAATCTGATTGATGAAGAGCTGCCTCCTCAGAGTAGAGTCATCCTTAATGACATGTTGTTAAGTGCCATCAAGTCAGTTCTGACCCACAACGACCCTGTATTGGGTTTCCAAGGAGCAACTGGTGAGCTTGAACCACCAACCTTGCAGTTCAAATGGCTTTGCAGTATGGCACACTAACCCACAGTGCCATTAATGACATGGGAAGAGCAAAATTTTCGGGACCTTCATTAGCTGATGCGACATGACCCAAAATGAAAAGGAACAGCTGGAAATATTCATTAACAATCTGAACATGGAATTTACAAAGGAATCTAGGAATTTGAAATCCTCAAAAATGAAATGGAACACATAAAGATTAGATATTTTAGCCAATTCGTGAGCTGAAATAGACAAGCATTTGGAAACCAGACAATCATTGTTTACTATGACAGGAATGACAAATTCCTGAGGAATGGTGTTGCATTCATCACCAAAACAAATATTTCAAGATCCATCTTGAAGTATGACGTTGTCTGTAATAGGATACAATCTATACACCTACATGGAAGACTAGTCATTGTACCTATTATTCAAATTTAGCCATCAACTACCAAAGCCAATGATGAAATAATTGCAGAATTCTACCAACTCTTCGGGAGCTCTGGCAGTGTGGTGGGGTACAAGTTGGGCTGCTAACCACAAGGTCAGCAATTTGAACCTACTAGCAGTTCTATGGGAGAAATATGAGGTTTTCTGTTCCCATAAAGATTTATAACCTCAGAAATACTATGCAGGGTTGCTATGAGCCAGAATCAACTGCATGGCACACCAACACCAACATCACAACAACAACCTCTTCAATCTGAAGTTGATCAAATATGCAATCAGGATATGTTGATAATTACTGATGATTGAAATGTGAAAGTTGGAAACAAAGAGGAAGGATCAGTAGGTTGAGAATATGGTCTTGATAACATAAATAATACTGAATATTGCCTAAGAGAATGTTTACGACCAATGACATTCATTACAAATACCTGTTTTCAACAACATAATCAGCAGCTATACACATGAATCTCACTTGATGGAATTCACAGGAATTAAATTGACTATATGCGTGTATTAAGAGACATTGAAGAATCTCAATATTATGAATCAAAACTATGCTAGACACTCTCTGTGGATAAGACTATCAATTGCCCATATGCAAGTTCATGCTGGAACTGAAGAAAAAGCAAGTCACAAGAGTCAAAATATGACCTTGAGTATATTTCATCAGAAGTTACAGACCATCTCAGGAAGAGGTGTGATGCATTAAATACTAATGACCAAAAACCAGATAAGTTGTGGATGACATCAAGAACATCATACACAAATAAAGCAAAAGGTTATTTAGAATATTAAAAGAAA
>NW_006408588.1:1771186-1776619 GCF_000296735.1 Chrysochloris asiatica | reverse complement strand
AAAATATATAACTATAATAATAGTAAATTATTATAGCAAAATGTGCCAAGACTTACAGTTAAAATAAAAACACAAGAGGTAAGACCATGCTCAATATTTCTCAAGCAGAAAGAACTGAAGAAAAAATTCAAGCCTTCAGTTCAATATTGAAGGATTTTATTGGCAAAATATTGAACTACACAGAAAGCATTAAAAGAAAATAGAAGGGACACACAGTTACTGTACCAAAAAGAAATGATCAACCATTTTATGAAGGAACATATAATCAAAAATCAATAGTATTGAAGGGAGAAGTCCAAGCTGCACCGAAGGCATTAGCAAAAATCAAGACTTCAGGAATTCACAGAATACCAACGGAATGTTTCAGCAAGCTGTTGTAGTGAATGCTACAAGCACTGACTCATCTATGTCTAGAATTTGGAAGGCCAACTGAACCAACCAATGGGAAGAGATTCATATTTATGTCTATTCCAAAGAAAGGTGAGCCAACAGCATATAGAAACTGTCAAATTATATCATTCATATCACAGGCAAGTAAAATTATATTATATTATTATATCATTCATATTATAGGCAAGTACAATTTTTCTGACAATAACTCAAAAACAGTAGAGTGGAAACAGTGCAGTAACAGGGGACTGCCAGATATCCCAGCTGATTCAGAAGATAATGTGAAACTAGAAATAGCATTGCAGATGTCAGATGCATCTTAGCTGAAAGAAAATAATACCATAAAGATATTTATTTGTGCTATATTGACTATGCAAAGGCATTCGACTATGTGGATCATAACAAATTATGGATAACATAGTGAGGAATGGGAATTTTAGAATACCTAAGTGTTCTCATGAGGAATCTGTATAAAAACCAAGAGGCAGTCTTTTAAACAAAACAAGAAGATACTATGTGATTTAAAATCAGAAAAGGTGTGTATTAGGGTTGTATGCTTTCACCACACTTATTTAACTTGTATGCTGAGTAAATAATCTGAGAAACTGGATTATATGAAGAAAAAGTGTGACATCAGGACTGAAGGAGGTCTCATTACAACCTGTAATATGCAGATGATATAATCTTGCTTGCTGAAAGCAAAGAGTACTCAAAGTACTTACCGATGAAGATCACATAATACATAATACACAGTTCTCAGAATGAAAGAAAACAAAACTCCTCCCAAGTGAATTAATACGCATCATGGTGTTGAGTGCATCAAATTGGTTTCAACTCATAACAACCCTGTATAGGGTTTCTGAGACTTTAAATCTTTGCAAGAGCAGAAAGCCTCATCTTTTTCCTGAGGAGCAGCTGGTGCCCTCAAACCACTTACCTTATGGTTTGCAGTCCAGTGTTTATCCTATGGATTCACTACACTCCCAAAATTTCATGATACATGGAGAAAAGATTGAAGTTGTCTTTTTGTTTGGATCCACGATCAATGCTCATGAAAGCAGCAGTCAAGAAATCAAAGGACACATTGTATAGGGTAAATCTGCTACAATCAATTTCTTTAAAGCAGTAAAGAACAAAGATTTTACGTTGAGACGTAAGATGCACTTAACCCAAGCTATGGTATTTTCATTTTACCCATATGCATGTGAAGGTTGAAAAAAGAATATGGAAGATCAGAAAATAACTGATGCATTTCAATATTGAAAGAGCCATGGACTGGCAGAAGAAGTAACAAATCTATCTTAAAAGAAGGACAGCCAGAATGTTTCTCAGAAGCGAGGATGGTAAGACTTAGTTGCACATTACTTTGGAAATGTTCTTAAGAGGAGCAAGTTCCTTGAAAAGGACATTATACTATATAGAGTAGAGGGTCAGCAAACAATAGGAAGACCTCCAAGGAGGTAGATTATCACAGTGACTACAGCAATGAGCTTAAAACACACTAGTAATTCAAAGTATAGTAGAGGACCAGACAGTGCTTCCCTGTGGTGTTCATAGGGTCACTATCAGTCAGAGCTGAATTAACCACAGGAACTAACGATTACAAAACTTACTCTCCGTTAAATACTACAGGAAATTCTTTAAGTTGAAAGCAAAAGTTGTTAGAAAGTTCCTTAAAGACAGTTAAAGAAATAAAGAGTTTGGGTAAAGATAACTACCTCACAAAATATAAAAGTCAGTATTATTGCTTTTCTGATATTTTAACATCAGTTTTCCACATGATTTAAATCATCAACACATATAAGGAATTATAAATCAATGTATAAAAATGTAACATGTCCTAGCAACAACCTAAAAGGTAAAGGTAGGTGACATTATATGGATACAGAGTTTTCATATACTTTTAAAGGTAAGAGGGCATTACAAATTCAAACTCTGTTGTTATCAAATTAGAATGCTAACTATAGCCACATGGCATTAATAAAGAAATATCAGAAATAGCTAAACATTTATACACAATATGAAATGGAAAGGGAACCACATGGTTCACTAAAAAAAATCACCTAAACACTAAAGAAGTCAGTAATGGTGCAAGTGATAGACAAAACAACTATGAGACGCACAGAAGACAGAAAAATACCAGGAATAAGGCCTTGTTGTCAGTAATTACTTTAAGTATAGAACTAATATATCCAGTCAAAAGGTAGAGATTAGAAAAATAGACTTTAAAATGATTCAAATTCATGAGTGCTTTGAAAATAGGTAAAGAAACAAAACTTAATAGTAATGGATATTTTCTGAGTTGAAAAAAATCCCTTCATATATATTGGAGCCGTGGTGCGGTGCTGTGGCTAAGCATTAGGTGACAAACTAAGAGGTCAGCAGTCGAAAGCCACCAACTGCTCTTTGGAAATTCTGTGCAGGCTGGCTGTGAGTTGGAATCAACTTGACAACAACAATATCTCATATGTATTGTCTACAAGAAACATGCTTTAGATTCAAAGAAACATACAAGTTGAATACAAAAGGACAGAAAAAGATATTCCACGCAAGTAGTCACCAAAAGAAAATTGGAATGGTTATCTCAATAGCAGGCAAATAGATGTTAAGTCCATTACAAGCAGCAAAGAATATTAATAAAAGGGTCAATTAATTAAAAAGATAAATGCAATACAAACTAAACAATAATCGAGGAAATCAGTAAAATGAAAGGTAGACTCTTTGGAAAGATCAACAAAATGACAAATCTTTACCTAGACAATACAGAAATGAAAGAAAGAGAAGACTCAATTACAAATGTAACGAATGAAAGAAAGGACATTACTACGAACCTCACAAATGTAAACAGTGTTGTAAAGAAATACAACCAACAATAGAAAGTCAAAGTATTAGATAATTTAGATGAAATGAATAAAGTCACAGAACAACATACATTTCCAACACTGACTGACTCAAGAAGAGATAAAAATTGGAATAAACCTACAGTAAATCTAAAGATCAAATTATTGTTGAGAGCTGCCATGGAATCAGTTCCTATTCATAGCAACCCTATGAAAACAGAAGAAAGCATTGCCTGGTCCTACTCCATTTTCACAGTTGTTGTTGTGTTTGAGCCCATTGTTGCTGACACTGTGTCAATCCATCTTATTGTGGGTTTCCTTTATTTTTTTTGATCACCGACCCTCCACTTTAACAAGCACAATATCTTTCTCCCAGGATTGATCCCCCGACAAAGTGACCAAAGTATGAGAGAAATGTCAGCATTCTTGCTTCTAAGGAGCATTGTTTGTACTTGCAACATAGATTTGTTTGCTTTTATAGTACTATTTGGTACTTTCAATATCATGTCCAACACTATCATTCAAATGCATTGATTCTACTCCTGTCTTCTTTATACATTACCGAACTTTCACATGCATTAGAGGTTATTGAAAATAGCACGGACTGGGTCCCAACTTAGACCTCAAACTGACACATTTGCTCTTTAATAGGTTAAAAAGGTCCTTTGCAGGAGAATTGCCTAGTTCTTTGATTTCTTGACTGCGGCTCCCAGGAGTGTTGATGGTAGGTCCAAGCAAAATGAATTTTTTGACCACTTCAATCTTTTATCTGTTTACCATGATGCTACTTAATTGATTTGGTTGTGAGGATTTTTCTTTTTTTTTTTTTACACTGAGGTGCAATCATACTGAAGACTATGGTCTTTGAGCTTCATCAATATGTATTTTGAGTATTCTTAAATTCTAGAAAACAAAGTTGTATCATCTGCATATGGGAAATTATTAATGAGCCTTCAGCCAATACTGATTTCATGATCTTTTCTTCATATAATCCAGTGTCGTGGATTATTTGTTCAGCATACATATTGAATTAGTAAGGTTAAAGGATATAAGCATCATGGACTTCTTTTCAGATTTTAAACCATTCAGTATTCCCTTGTTCAGTTGTAAGGGCTGCCTTTTTGTTTACGTAGAGGTTGCTCATAGAACAATTTAGTGTTCTAGAACACTCATATTTCATAATTTTATCCATAGTTTGTTATGATCTACACATAAAACATTATTCTGATATTCTCTTGTTTAAGCCAAGTACCACCTGACATCAGCAATGATATCCCTGATTGCATGTCCTCTTCTGAATCACATCTGCATTTTTGACAACTCCTTGTCAATGCACATCTGCAACCATTGGATTTGTTTTCAGCAAAATTTTACTTGCATGTGATACTAATTACATTATTCGATTATTTTTTAAATTCTGTTGGATTACCTTTCTTTGGAATGGGCACAAATATGGATCTCTTCCAATCTGTTGGCCAGGTAGCTGTCTTCCAAATTTTTTGAATTAGTCAAGTAAACACCTTTAGTGCTGCCTCAATTTGTTGAAAGATTTCAATTTGTATCAAGTCAATTCCTTATTTTTTGCCAATACCTTCAATGTAACTTGGACGTCTTCTTTCAATACCATCAATTCTTGGTTATATGCTACCTCTTAAAATGATTGCGAATCAACCAGTTCTTTTTGTTACAGTGATTTTGTATTCCTTTCACATATTCTTTTGATGCTTCCTGATTCATTAAAAATTTTGCCCACAGAATCTTTCAGTACTGCAAGCCGAAGCTTGAATTTTTGGTCCAGTTCTTTCAGCCTGAGTAATGCTGATCATGTTCTTCTCTTTTGGTTTTAGCATTTCATTACAATGCTTGACTTTGTCTTCTCAAGCTGCCCTCTGAAATTTCTCTTCTGCTCTTTTACTTCATCATTTCTTCAAGGTAATTTAGCTTCTCTACGCTCAAGAGCAACTTTCAGAATCCCTTCTTACAACCACTTTGGTCTTTTCTTTCTTTCCTGTCTTTAGTGATCTTTTGCTTTCTTCATGTATCATATTATTAATGTTAACCCCAACTCTTCTGGTTTGGGGTCATTAGTATCTAATGTATGAAATCTGTTCTTGAGAAGATCTCTAAATTCAATTATGATATATTCAATGCCATACTTTGGCTCTCATACACTTCTTATATTTCCTTCTATCTTTCTTTTAGC
>NW_006408588.1:1731644-1744303 GCF_000296735.1 Chrysochloris asiatica | reverse complement strand
GTAAACCTTTGATCCTTCTAAATAGTCCTTTATATGTAGTTCAGAATTCTGGGACTGTCCTCTGGGCCTATTTTGTCTGGTATTCCATGTTATTATTATCTGAGATCTGCACTGTGCTTCTCCCTAATCTGTCATTATGTCCCACCCCTGGTAGTTAGGTCTCAATACACTGTTGCAGCCATTTTTGATGTATCTTTAGCAAAATTTTACTTGCATATGATATTAATGATATTGGTTGAAGATTTCCACATTCCGATTGGTCACCTGTCTATTTATTCAACATGGATCTCTTCCAAGCAGTTTACCAGGTAGCAGCCTTCCAAATTTTAGGGCATAAGTGAGTGAGTGCCTCCAGTGCCGTATCCATTTATTAAAAGATTCCAATTTGTATTCCATGAATTCCCAAAGCCTTGTTCTTTGCCAATGACTTCAGTGTACTTTGAACTTCACTACTGGCCTTTGATCATATACTACATCTTAAAATGATTGAACACCAACCATTTCTTTTTGGTACAGTGATTTTGTGTATTCTTTACATCTTCTTTTGGATACAATAGCTCTGGGTATTCCTTCCATCTTCTTTCAATGCTTTCTGCATTGTTCAATATTTAACTCAGAATACTTCAGTATTGCAAGCTGAGGCTTGATTTCTTTGCTCAGTTCTTAGCTTGAGAAATGATGATCATATTTTTCCCTTTTAACTTTTCTGATACCATGTCTTTGCATATTTCATTATTATACTTTACTTTGTCTTCTCCAGCTGTCCTTTTGAAAATCTTCTATTCAGCTCTTTTACTTCATAATTTATTGCTTTACTTTATAATTTTGTTGGGATCTTAACCTCAAGGTTGGCAGTTCAAAATGACCAGCTGTTCTGCAGGAGAGACATGAGACTTTCTGCTCCCATTACAATTTACAGCCTCAAAAACCCTATGCAGATTTGCTATAAGTCAGAACTGACTCCACGGCACACTACCAACAAAACCACCAGGCTGGAGAGCAAGTTTCAGAGACTCTTCTGATATCCGTTTTGATCTTTTGCATCTTTCTTGCCTTTTTGATGACCTTTTGTTTTGTTTTGTTTTTTCTGTATAAAATTCTTGTTGTCATCCCACAACTCTTTTTGATTATTAGTGTTTAATACATCAAATCTGTTCTTGAAATGATCTCTAAATTTGGGTGGATATGTTCAAGGTTATATTTTGACTTGTTTTAATTTTCTTCAGTTTCATCCTGAACTTGCATATGAGCAATTGATGGTCTGTTACACAGTCTGCCTCTGATCTTGTTTTGGCTGTTGATATGGAATTTTTCTACCAACTCTTTCCACAGATGTAGTCAATTTAATTTCTGTGTATTCTATCAGGTGAGGTCCATGTTTATAGTCATCTTTATGTTGTTTAAAAAAGGTATTTGTGATGAAGAAGTCATTGCTTCTGCAAAATTCTATTATGTGATCTCTAGCATTATTTCTATCACTAGGACCATATTTTCCAACTACTAATCCTTCCTCTTTGTCTCCAACATTTGCATTCCAATCATCAGTAATTACCAGTACATCTTGATTGCATGTTTGATCAATTTCACACTGAAGAATTTGGTATTATTTTTCAATTTCATCATCACTGGCTTTAGTGGTTGATGCACAAATTTGAATAATAGTGGTATTAACTGGTCTTCCTTGTAGACATATAGATATGATCCTATTACAGATAGATCTTGAAATGTTCTTTTTGATGATGAATGCAAAGTTATTCCGCTTCAATTTGTCATTCCCCAGGCATTAAACCACATGAATATTAGATTCAAAATGGCAATACCAGTTCATGTCAGCTCATTAATGCCTAGGATTTTGATCTTTATGCATTCCATTTTATTTTTGACAACTTTCAATTTCCTAGAATCAGACTTCATACATTTCATGAGCCGATCATTTATGGGCTCCTCATTTTATGTTGTGCCCCATCACCAAATAAAGGTCCGGAGAGCTTTACTCCATTCTCATCATCATGGTCAACTCTATTTTGCAGAGGCATCTCTTCCACAGTCACATTTTGATTGTCTTCCAACCTGAGGGGCTCTTCTTTTGGCCCTCTATCTGACAATTTGTTGTTGTTAAGTGGCATTGAGTTGGTTCTAACTCATTACAACCCTGTATAGGGTTTCCAAGGAGCAGCTGGTGAGCTTGAACCATTGACCTTGTGGTTCATTAACTCACAGTGCCACACCAGGACAATATTCTGGTGCTATTCATAATGCTTCATTATTTAAATTCTGATGTTATCTGACAGTGTTCCACTGCTATTCATAAGGTTTTTAGAGAGCAAACCTTCAGAAGTAGTAGACCTCTTCTTCTTCCTAGTCTGTGTTAGTCTGAACAAATCCCATAGTAAATCAGAAGCTCAGCTGAAACCTATCCATTATGGGTGGCCCTGCCACCATTCATAATAGTGGTGGCATAGCTTCTAGCATTATAACATCACAAAAGCAACTACATACAGTATGGCAAACTGACAGATGAGTGGTGGAAGGTAGGAAAGTCAACTTGCCATTTTCATGGGATTTACCTTCTGCATCCACAACAGAAGTACAACCCCAAGGAATTGCAACCTGCATGTCAGGGTGCACTTAACATGTGCCAAAGATTGACCACAGATGGGTGTGAGTTACCTGCTAACTCATCCTCCAACTGCACCTTGCCCTACCAGCCAAGATGGGGGCAGTCACAACCTTGACCTCTTCTGATATACTAGGGTATTTGTTCAACCACATACCCTCCTCTAACCTACTGATACTCACATACAGTTTCCTTCAGGGGTGAATGAGAGTCTTATACACCTGTGACAACTGAGGTATCATAATCATCATAATATCATAGTATCACAAGAGTATCATTATGGGCAGAAGGTGCAGAGATAATGAAGTGGATCGGGGTAGGGAGAGGCTAAGAACCTGTACTAGGGAGGTAGGGAGTTAACACAAGGTAGAACCAGGTGGTATCCCATTGCAGAAGCCCCAATAAAACTCCATAATCTCACTGGGCACCCTTACAAACCAGAAATTTAAAGGTAAAATACATTAGGAATTTCAAGACAGTACTGCACAGCATTAAAACTTAAGTCCATCTGAGCTGGGAGGTCCACAAATTCAGGCCTTGGGGCTATAAAAGATTAGATTGATCAGAAATAAAAGGTTTTATGTTCTTCGTACTAAGGTGTTTGGGCTTGACTTTAAAGCTAAGTGGTTGACATTAATTGATTTTTTTTTTCTTTTTGGAAATATATTCACAATAGTATTATTATCATTAAAAAAGAAGTATGTATCAATACTCAGGAACATTATAGCTATATTAGAAACAGTGTTAAAGCTGATGAATTCTAAGCTTGCTTCAAATTTTGATTTTTATGACTCAGTTAAACCCACATCACTATTTTAGGCATGATGTTATTGGGTCATATTATAGGAAATCATCTAATGATTTCATTAAAACATAAAATGCTGGATCCCTGGGGCTACAATGGATTTCTTTCTTACATTGGAAAATATGAAATCTTGAAATGAATAATACTAAAATACGAAATCTCAATGTATCACCACCCTCTTAAAAACTATTTACAATGGAGATAATATTTAAAGATTGTGTTACAAAATACATACATAATAAATGTGTGTACAATCAATGGATTGTATTAAAACTAAGCCATATGAATCTTTGAAAATATCTCCAGAAAAAGACATATGCCTTTCCAGAATTTGATAAAAAATCAAGGTCACAATATAGTCAAACAGCTTCTTTGATAGAAAGCCTTGCACATTAATAACCTGATTGCTCCAGCATGGCTAAATTTAAAGTCATCGCCTTCACCGAGCCAGTTATCTACTCTTTCTAGTGTTTAAATGTCATTCTTTGCAAATACTGCTGCAGTAATTTTGCTACAGACTTATTGTCAATATTTACAAAACGCTTCTGAGTCAGATTTCGCTCATACAACTTCAAGCTTAATTTAACTTGTCCTACAAACAGAATAGAATGATATCATCTCCGATAGAAAAATACAGAAGTGAGTCAAACTCATGTTTTCAGTCCATATATTTATCTAAGCAAATTTTCTGTGGGTTCTGCGGCCCATCCATACTGCTTTAAATGTGTGATAATGGAATGCTACCTATCACCACATCCCGCGCTCTCATCTCCTTCTCTCACTTGCTGTTTCCAGCTTCCAGATGGCACTTTTACAATCTATGAAACCTCTGCTGGATCCTGACCTTCACAGCTCTGGCCTTGCTGTCATACTGACCTTTGTTCTTCAACCAGTTAGCCTGTATTTTAAAATCTACTCATCATTTTTTTAAAAGAAATTTATTTTCTCACCGTTGTTGTTAAGTGCCATCTAGTCAGTTCTTTTACAGGAGCAGAAAGCCTCATCTTTCACCCATGGAACAGCTGGTAGTTTCAAACTGCTGACCTTGTGGTTAGCAGCCCGATTCATAACCACTTTGCTACCAGAGCTCCTTTCTCACTGTTTAGGAAGTTAGAATTCCAAATTTTAGGCGCCAGGTCCAAAGACAGTCTTTCTGGCCACTCTGGGGGGAAATTCATGTTGCAGCTTCTAGAACACACTTCTGGTTACTCCTTGGGTCCTTGGGGATCTCCAGGTGGCAGCTATTAGCTACATTTGCCTAATTGGCTCCTTTTGCATCTCAAAGGTGGTTAGATTTCAGACATAATCTGCACTGGTATGGACTCACTCACATAACAAATAAAGTCTTATTTCAAATAGGTTTAGATACACATGTAATAGGCATTAGGACTTCAACACATATTACTGAGACACAATTCAAACCATACCAATGAAATTAACTGTTACTGTTGTTAAGTGCCTTAGAGTTAGGTCCCACTCATAGAGACCCTGTAGAGGGTTTCTGAGGAGTGGCTAGTAGGTTTGAACCATCAACCCTGAGGTTAGCAGTCCATTGCTTATCCTACAGTGCCACACAAATTATAGCTTAATCCTGTTGAAATATACAAATCCTTTGAGAATAAGCATTTTTATCATATTATTTACAGAATAAAATTACAGCAAATATCAACTTGTCTGTAAAAAGACGATTGTGTCACGGGAGTCTGGTGGAGTTGTAGTATAAGCACTGAAGAACTGCTAACCACAAGGTCCACAGTTCAAGTCCCCCATGTGCTTCACAGGAGGAAGATGAAGCTTTCTATTCCCATGAAGGTTTACAGCCTCAGAAACCCTATTCAGGGTTTTTGTGAATTACAACTGACTTGTGACCCTGTGGGTTAATGCACTGGACTGCCAAGTCTAGTGCATTTGAATCACAAGGTCAGTAGTTCAAGCTCACCAGTTACCCTATACAGGATCGCTATGGGTCCAAACTCACTTGATGGCACCTAACAACAACATTATGTCCTGGACATATTTTTTCCTGTCTTTTATGACTTTTAAGTGCACAACGTGTAACTTTTTTTAAGTCAAAAATTTAATCCACATACTTACAAAATCTTCTTTGAAAACCACCTTACATTTCCTTTCCTTTACCTCCCTAGTAGCATAGTGGTTATGAGCTAGACTGCTAACCACAAGGTCAGCAGTTCAAATTGACCAGTTGCTCCACAATAAAAGATGAGGCTTTTTGCTCCTGTAAAGATTTACACCCTCAGAAACCCTATACAGGGTCACTGTGAGTCGGAAACACCTCTGTGGCACACAACCAGCACCACAACCACCACCTCCTTAGTTAGATTAAGTTGTAGATGTTTTCCTGTGTGTATTCACTATGCAAAGGCATTTGACTGTGCAGATGATAACAAATTATGGATGGTATTGTGAAGCATGGGAACTTGAAAACACTTGTCTTCATGTAGAAATTATGTATAGACTAAAATGTTGTTATTCAAACAGAACAAGGGGATACCGCATGGTTTAAAATCAGGAAAATGTGTGTCCTAGTTGTATGCTTTCACCATACTTTTTCAATGCTTATGCTGAGGAAGTGATCTGAGAAACTGGACTATATGAAGAAGGACTTGGCAAACGGATTGGAGAAAGATTCAGTTAACAGCCTGTAATAATACCCCAATGACACAACCTTGCTTCCTGACAGTGAAGAGGGTTTGAAGCACTTACGAATGAAGATCAAAGAATATAGTCTTTAGATGGATTACCATTAATATTAAGAAAATAAAAGTTCTCATAATTGCCTTTCTTTTCCGCGCTGCGGCCGCAGCCATGAGTATGCTCAGGCTTCTAGAGAGGCTTGTCTCCAGCGTTCTGCGCTGTGACAAGAAGAAGGTTTGGTTGGACTCCGTCCAATGAAATCGCCAATGCCAACTCCCGTCAGCAAAACCAGAAACTGATCAAAGATGGCCTTATCATCCGCAAGCCTGTTACTGTCCATTCTGGGGCTTGATGCCGAAAAAATACCTTAGCCCGCCGGAAGGGAAGGCATATGGGCATCGGTAAGCGGAAAGGTACTGCCAATGCTAGAATGCCCGGAGAAGGTGACCTGAATGAGGAGGTTGAGAATTCTGCGCCGGCTGCTCAGAAGATACCGCGAATCTAAGAAGATTGACCACCACATATATCACAGCCTATACCTGAAAGTAAAGGGAAATGTGTTTCAGAACAAGTGGATTCTCATGGAACACATCCACAAGCTGAAGGCAGACAAGGCCCACAAGAAGATCCTTGCTGACCAGGCTGAGGCCTGCAGGTCTAAGGCCAAGGAAGCACGCAGGCGCCGTGAGGAACGGCTCCAGGCGAAGAAAGAAGAGATCATCAAGACTGTCCAAGGAGGAAGAGACCAAGAAATAAAGCTGCCTCGCTCTTGTCTGTATATAGTGGCCTGGGCAATTACATAGATCAGTAATTCAATAAAACAAGCCTTTGTTTGCCTGTCCAAAATAATAATAATAATAATAATAATAATAATAGTTCCCACAATTGGACCAATAAGCAAAATCATGATAGAGAAAAGTTTGAAGTTGTCAAAGATTTCGTTTTACTTATATTTACAATCAAACCCATGGAAACAGCAGTCAGGAAATTAAAGGTTGCATTACATTGGGAAAATCTACTATAAAAGACCTTTTCAAAGCATTAAAAAACGAAGATACCAGTTTAAGGACTAAGGTGTACCGGACCCAAACAAGGGCATTTTCAATATCCTCATATGCATGAGAAATCTGGGCAATTATTAAGGTAAATTGAATTGGGAATTTGAAATATTGTGTTAACAAAGAGTAGTGAAAGTACCATGGACTGTGAAAACTATAAATAAATCTGTTTGAACATGTTATCGGGAGGGACCAGTTCCTCTAGAAAGACCTAATACTTTGTAATTTGGAGGGTTCGCAAAAAGAGAAAAACCCTCAATGGGGGTATTGATACAGCAGTTACAATAATGGACTCAAACAAAGCAAAGACTATGAGGATGGTGCCAGACCAGACAGTGTTTTTTTTTTTTTTTTCTGTTGCACATATGATTGTTATAATTTGGAGCTGACTTAGAACCTAACAACAGATGTAGTGAATGTCAAGTTGTATATTTCTTAGTGTATCTACAGACATTCATGGCTAAATTCAATTAAACTCTTTACATCTACTTACCTTTCATTTTGGCCTCTGAAACAAATTAAAAAAAAAAAAGAGTGAAAATTAAATTGTATTAATTAAATAAGAAATCAGATCTTTTTATGTGTGGTTTCCTTGAGCACATAGTTAAAATCATAAAACCTGTCAGTCACAATTTAAAGTTATATTTTTAAAAGCCACTTCATTTCTAATTAAATCTATCAGATAACAGAATCCAGCTGTTTATGTTTTGTGCTAGTTTGTTTGGATGTCATCCAAAAGGTGAAGTTGGTGAGTTTACAATCTCCCAACCAACAGCATATTGGAACAGCATGGTGCGACAGCAACAATTTGAAGTGTGCTTGTTTGTTTTGCTTTTATCAAACATGAACATCTTTTTCATTGCACAGGGGATCTCTTAGGATGTAGAAGGACAGTGATAGTTTACATTCCCAGGTCTCCTTCCTTCCTTCCTATACCCCACCTTCAGACATCCCCCAAACCTCTTCCTTCCATCAGGTCCTCATTGGTCTCAGTGGTGAAAACAATAGGGCTGTTCATAAGAAGCTACTCACTGCAGCAGCTCTGCTAGCAAGCTTTATGGTGTCTATGTGCGCTTAACTAAGTACCCAGGGAACATAAGACTAGACCTTGTCAGAATGCTTATTAAGGAGGCTGGGAATGGATTTTAAAAGAACTGAGAAAAATACTTTTGAGTTTTGCCTGTTTCATAACACAGTTCCTCTGGGCACCCATTACAAAAGGCTTAAGGCGAGGCAAGTACTAGGCTACATTTAGGTAGAAAGGCAACACTGTATATAGTGATGAAGTGCTTTTAACATTTCACAGCTTAACATAATAGGGTTCTAATAGGCAGTTTCTGTCAAGAAGTCATTTCAGTCAAGAGTCATATCAAAGAACTTGGTTTTACTTATGTCTCTATTTCAAGGGTAGGTTTTATTTCAAACGCTGTCCCTGGGGATAAAGATTAATAACTCAATGAAATATTGGCAAACCATCTGCCAAACTATGGTGATTATTGTTACATAGATTTTATAAAATATACACACACTTTTTTTATACACATATATTGTGTTCTTATTTATCTATATTAAAGGTATGTCTTCTAGTACTAAACAACTGGTGAAGGGGAATATTAACACTATTACTGAAGCTTTGTTTAAATTATTTGAAAACGTAAATGACTTGATCATAAGATGTGTAGATTTAAATTAGGTATGTGTTAAATATATGATTTATATTCTGTCAACATAAAATTGTTCTTATACATTTGTCCACATTAAAGGAAAACTGAAGGGCAGAAGATTCAGGGTAGAAATGGAAATATTAAGAAATTGGGGATATTATTTCAAATTTTGACACAAGCAAGGTGTGTGTCCTTGAATATTTTCATTTAATTTCCTGCATCTTTTAATGATTGCTCATGTGTAAAATGAAATCCAAATATTGCATAGAGGTTGGTGAGTTGTGAATCAACTACTAAATATGTCTTCTATAAACATAAAGATTTTCACCCATTTAAAAAAAGAAAACCACTAAGTGCCACACTTAATAAAATTTGTATTTACTATTCCATTTCTCCCAAGCAAATAAAAAGATGTCAGATAAAACAGTCATCTGATAACACTCTCCACAAGTCTTATTCCCCCTAATACAAAGTTGTGCATTTTTAAAATGTATGTGAATGATGTTTTACTTTGCACATTGAGACATTTTATTTTGCATCTGGAGAAGCTAAGATACCCAGGAGGTCTCATAACTTCTAAGCTTTGCAGTAGAACAAAGGGGTTGATATTTCTAGAAGTCAGATAGTAGACTTACTAAGAGTATTTGATTAAATGCAATGATATGGCTAAGAGTTCTTTAAGAAAAGTTCCTTGTGCTCTCAAAGAGATTATTCATTATTTATTTAGTTTTCAAAAATTGTTTCTTTTAAAAGTTGGAAAATATAGAAGACATTTTCAGCATAAAATCAATAAATTGCACATATTCATTATTAATATATAATACATTATTTATTTACCATGTGATCAAATATGACAGATCTGTTTTGAATGCCTGCTACATACATATCACCATAATAAATCCTGCAAAAGATGAAATAATTGCCTAGCCTTATTTTTAAGAGAGCTAGAATATCCAGTCATGTAGAAAACAAATTATGACATAAGAAGTAGAAAGATAATAATTACGATTTAATAAAGTGATTTATCTCAGTAATTATTTGAATTCTCCAGGAAACAGGATTTATTTTCAGACTACGTGTATCTTAGAGCGTATAAAACACTGTATCATCCAAAAAGACATGGAGTCAAGTCAGAACTCCCTTCTCTTACTTGTGTGCTGTGTGACCTCATTCAAATTACTAATCTCTCAGATACTGAAGTTCTTCAGATTTAAAAATTGAGTAAAAATCTGTACTATTTATTAAAAATGATAATAACTCACTTTTTTTACTGAATTCATGAAAAAAAAAAATGAATCCTATAGATAAGCAATGGACTGTGAACTACAGGTCAGCAGTTCAAACCATCAACCTCTCCGCAGGAAGAAGATGAGGCTTTCTACTCCTGCAAAGATTTAAAGCCTCAGAAACTTTATACAGAATTGCTAGGAGTCCAAACTGACTCCGTAGCACTTAGTAACAACAACAGTAGATTCAAAAAAGAGGAGCCCAAAATGAAACTGGTTTTTATCTTAAAGAATTGTTGCCACTATGTATAACAGCAAGTAAAAAGAAAAGATAAGGAAACTACATAAAGAAAAAACAGCCTCTGAATGTAAGCAGCAGCTTGTTCATAACTGCCCAAACTGGAAGAAACAAAGATATCCATCAGTAGGAAGATAGATAAGCCGACCTTACATCCTTGCAATGGAATATTATTAAATGATCAAAATAAATAAGTTAACAAACCATTAAAATATATGAAGAATATTACAAAATTATTGCTGAGTAACAAGAGAGCCCTGGCGGTGAAGTGAGTTTCATGTTGGGCTTCTAACTACAAGGTTGGTAGTTTGTATCCACCAGACGCTTCTCAGGAGAAACGAGGCTTTCTGCTCCCGTAAAAGATTCACAGCCTCAGACATCCCTTTACAGAGCTGCTAAGAATCAGAACTGACTCTATGGCATACAGCAGCAGCCACGGCAGTAGAAGCTGATTGGGAATAAAATAGTCTGAAAAGGCTCCATGCTATATATATGATCTCAATTATATGAAATTCTGGGAAAGGCAAAATTATGTTGTCCATAAATGCTGTCAAGTCAGTCCCAACTCATAGCTACCCCATATCGGATTTCAGAAGTTGGAAATCTTCAAGCGAGCAGAAACCCTCTTCTCACTCCTGAGGAAAAACTTGTGGGCTCAAATAGCTGACCTTGTGGTTAGCAGTCCAGTACTTATCATACATACAGAGACACCACACTTCTAGGCAGTAATTGCCAAAAGCACTGAGGCAGGAAGCAAGGGTTGAATGGGTAAAGTCCTGGATGTGTGTAGGGGGCGGGGCGGGGGGTATGTGCTATGCTGTGACACTATTCTGTATGATAATGTAATGGTGAATAATTGATGCTATGCATTTGTCAGAACGCATACAATTTTGCTGCATATAGAATGAATCGTAATGCAAATTTTAAAAACATTGAAGACTTTGAAATATTCTAGGATGGAATGCAGACTGTGATCAAACTCATAGTAAATTGCAAATACATAAAACGCATGATACAAGTTCAATTTTGTATTTGTAAGACTAAAGGCAAAGGAAACTGAACGTAAAACTACACTTCAGCTGATAAAAATTTTCCATCCAACAGAAGTGTGGGTTAAAAAGTCTGATTCTGTTATGCATGTATATTGAAGATGAGCAATTGAATAAATGGATGACAAATGGCAAAAGTATGTTTCCTCATTATCAGAGTGAGAACCTAGAGACAAACAAGTGGTTGTTGTAGTTAGGTGCTGTCAAGTTGGTTGTGACTCACAGCGACCTGATATACAATAGAATGAAAGACTATCCAATCCTGTACCATCTTCACAATAGTTGTTTAGTTTGAGCCTATTGTTGCTGCCATGGTGTCACTTCATCTCATTGTAGGTCTTGTTCTATTTCACTGACCCTCCCCATTACCAATCATGATGTCCTTCTCCAGGAACTGGTCCCTCCTGATAACATGTTCAATGTGAGAGATGAAATATCACCCTATTTTCTTCTAAAGAGCATTCTGATTATTTTTCATCCAACTCAGATTTGTTTGTTTTTCTGGAAGATCACAGTACTCTCAATATTCTTTATTAACAGCAAAATTCAAATGCACCAATTATTTCTCAGCCTTCATTATTTATTATTCGACTTTCACATACATATCAGACTATCGAAAATGCCATGGCTTGGGTCAGATTCATCTTAGACCTCAAAATGGTATCTTTGGTCTTAAACATTTTAAAGAGGTCTTGGGAAGCAGATTGCCTTAATGTAATATGTCGTTTGATTTCTTGATAGCTGTTCTATGAATGTTGATAGTAGATCTAAGCAAACTGAAGTCTTGACAACTTCAATCTTTTCTCCATTTGTAATGATGTTATTTACTGGTCTAGTGGTGAGAATTCTTGTTTTCTTTACATTGAGGTGGAATCCACAGTGAAGGCTGTCGTCTTTGATCTTCATCCCTCATCATTTTCAGCAAACAAGGATATATCATCTGCATATCACAGGTGGTTAATCAATGTTCCGCCAATCCTGATGCCATATTCTTCTTCATATAATCCAGATTCTTGGATTATTTTCTCAACATACAGATTGAATAAGTATGGTGAAAGAATGCAACCGTGGAGGATACCTTTCTTGATTAAAAAAAAAAAAAATCAAAATCCCCTTGCTCTGTTCTGAAACTGCCTCTTTGTCTATGTATATGTTCCTCACAAGCATAGTTCTGGAACAGCTGTCATTCATGAAGTTAACCATAGCCTGTCATGATCCACACAGTCGAAAGCCTTTCCATAGTCAACATGCACAGGTAAACATCTTTCTGGTATTTTCTGCTTTCAG
>NW_006408588.1:1729809-1731152 GCF_000296735.1 Chrysochloris asiatica | reverse complement strand
TATAATTTTGACTTTGTCTTCTTGAGCCACCCTTTTAAGTTTTCTGTTCAGTTCTTTAACCTCCTTATTTCTTACTTTTGTTTTAGCATCTCTAGATGGAGAGCAAGTTTCAGAGTCTGTTCTACCATGCCTTTTGGTCTTGTCCTTCTTTCTTGTCTTACTGATGACCTTTTCTGTTCTTCCAATATGATGTTCTTCTTGTATGATGTTCTTTATGTCATCCCACAGTGTAGCAACATAAGCCACGAAATGAGATTTTGTAATAACAAAGAACATGAAGCAAAGATGAAAGTTTAACCAATATTATTCACAAAATAATATGGAAATAACAAGAAAATGTTAAGTGTCATTGAGTTGGTTCTGTCTTATAGGGACCCTGTGAGGGTTTTCAAAGAGCAGTATATAGGTTTGAACCACTGACTTTGTCGTTCAAACTGGCCTTATGTTCCAATCTACTTAGTAAGAGGCAAGCTGACATTAGATAATTAAATAAAATTCAAGTGTATATTATTTAAAATATGCTCTCTTAAACGGATTAAAAATATTGTTGAAAGTAATAAAACACAAAGTTATACAAGGCAACTATGAATGAAAAGATTGTTTGGGTGGCTAAACTATCCAAAATATACTTCAAGATAAAAAGTATCATAACCTAAACAAGACTATTATATAAAATCAAATATATTGGTTTGCGCTTCTGCCAGGATTGCACCCACAGTTTTCCAACGGCACAAAGAGGAAACCTGCATACTGCTTTTTATGATGTTTTGACCCCGGGAAACTGTCCCATAGTTTACCTAGGCGGGACCTTTTGCACAGCAAAAGCCAGTGAACAGTGTCAACCACAATTGTATTTTTGGTTTTAATTGGTAGTTTCTGTCTCTGCTTTTATATTGTTTCTGTCTTTAGTATTTTGGCCTCACTCTTCTCCCAGGGGTGGGAGCTCTCTCCCCCTACCTTATCCAAGAGGAGACCTCAACTGTGCCCATATAGCCAAACTACAAGCATACCCTGTAATACCCCACCATCTGGACAAGAGCCGAAACCAACTGCTGGACATTACATAAGAACCTTAAGGAAGACTATCTGCAGGTAATATCCACCAGGAAACACTCAGCAAGCTTAATAAAAAGCAACATACATCCATTTAAACATTAAAAACTCATATATCTGTTGAAAATGTCCAAGAAAATTAAAATATTAAAGATATCACCACATGTCCAAAACCAGAAAAAAGTAACTGAGACAAATGAGCTGGAAGCAGACACAGACTTTCCAGTAGAAAAACAGCTCTGGATCTGCCTGAGAAGCAATTCAGAAGAAAATATGCAAACAAATTCAAA
>NW_006408588.1:1724310-1725226 GCF_000296735.1 Chrysochloris asiatica | reverse complement strand
CAGAAAATTTGAATAACAAACTTTAAAAAAAAATTTTATTCGAAGCTACCAGGAGTTAGTAAGGACAAGAACAGTGAATTAAATAGAAATAAGAAACTAAATAAGTACTGTGTTGGTGGTAGTATGCCATGGAATTGGTTCCAACTCATACCAATCCTGTATAGCGTTTCTGAAGCTTTAAATCTTTATGGGAACGGAAAGCCTCATCTATCTCCCACAGAATGGCTAGTCATTTCAAACTGCTATCCTAGTGGTTAGCAAGCCAACTTGTAACCACTGCACCATCAGAGTTCCATACATAAGTCCGAAGGGTTACCAACAGCTCTGGTCTTTTTTGAAGACCAATGTAATTGACAATCTACTGTCAAGAGTGCTGAAGACAAAAGATTGGAAATGTAAATACAAAATCTAGAAATGAAAAAGTATGTAAACAAAGATAAAATATAGGATTTGAGTACATTGAAGATTGTCAACAATTATGTGCCAAAAATTTAAGTAAAATAGAAAGCCGTAACTTAACAAAATTGAATTTAAAAAATCATCAATTAATCAATTCCAAAGAGACAACTACTAAAATATTTGAAACAATAACTAATAACAGGGCGAAAAAACACCAAGAGACTCATCCCAAATCATGTCAGAGTTGAATCCCTTCATAATCCAATGTTTACAAGAAGTCTTCCTAAAAGTGAAAAGAGAGGGATTATCCTCATTCATATTATGAGAATTTCATAATATTGACAGAATAACCAGATTAAGACAGAATAACAAAGAAACAATTTAGGTTAACTGAATTAAGAATTATATACAAATACACAACGCATTATGACAAGGGTAGGTACCTCACTCAAACTTAAAAATGATTTCATATTAAAAGTCAATTTATACAAAGTCACATACTAAAACAAGTCCACGA
>NW_006408588.1:1711080-1721920 GCF_000296735.1 Chrysochloris asiatica | reverse complement strand
ATAAGTATAATATGCTTAGGCGAGGGGAAAGAAAGAAAGAAAAGTCCATATAAATTATTATGAAGATGTCAGTTAAAGGTGTTTTTGGATATAGCTAATCCTTACAGCAGAGTCCTTCCTGGTGTGCTGTTCTGTGTTAATGCACTAGACTGCAAGATCGGTTTGAACCACAAGGTCCTGTGATTCAAGCTCACCAGTCGCTCCTTGAAAACCCTATACAAGATAGCTATAGGTCAGAACCAACTCCATGTCACTTAACAAGAGCAACTACATCAATCCTTACAGCATAACCAGTGGAGAAAGGTTAGATAAGCAAAGTAAAAGAATATCATTGGAAAGAAAATAGCAGTATTCTTACTTAACAGATCATGACCTAACAATATCCAAGTGCATCTACAGGATAAACAAATTTCCCCTATCAGCCCTTAACTAAAATCTGAAGGTGCATATATGTTTCAGCCCCAGCAAATTTCAATTTGTTGAAAAGTAACAAAGTAACATACCCATATATTATGTAACATTCATAGCAGATTGAGAGCAGCTTCCCTTAATCAAACACATTAATGTTTTTCAATGAAACTTATGAATATTCACATTAATGAAGATAAAGACTGCAAATAGCCTCACATCTGTTCAGATCAAATTGGCCTTGAAATGAGATTTGGTGCCAAATTTACTTTTAAAAAATCTCTCAATTTTTACAGCTTTTTGAATTTCAGATATATGAATAAGGCAATATAAATCTGTTGCAAGAAGGCAGTTTGTATAATTGCTATATAAAAGATGCATACAAAAATTAGCATTTTTTTGTCCTAGATATAAAAGTTAAAAAATATATTTTTAATTGTTTATAATGAAAAAAGCTATAAAAATAATTAGAGATAAGTCCAACAAAATATTTTACAGAGAATATTATAAAACATATATAAAATGATGTCTAAGTTCATGGAAAATTTTATCATCTACATGTACAGAAATCCTCAATTTTACCAAAATATCATTTTCAAAATTAGTTCTTTATGAAATGCAGATACATCAGTATTTTTTATAGAATTATTTTTTCTTGTTATTGCTGTAGTAAGTATCATTGAGTCAGTTCCAATGGATATCAACTCTAAGCATAACAGAACAAAACTCTGCCAGGTCTTGAGCCAACCTCATAATTGCTGCCATGCTTGAGCCCTTTGCTCCTGCTACTGTGCCAATCCATCTCCCGGGGGTCTTCCACTTTTCACTGATCCCCCACCTTACCAATCGTGATGTCCTTTTCCAGTAACTGGTCTCTCCTAATAATATGTCTGAAGTATGAGAGACAAAATCTCGCCATCTTTGCTTCTAATGAACGTTCTGACTATACTCTTTCAACACAGATTTGTTTGTTCTTCTGGCAGTCCATAGTACTTTCAATATTCTTTTTCAACAACATAACTCAAAAGCATCAATTCTTTTTATAGAACAGTACAAGCATATTTGTATGAAAGAACAAAAGATCTTAATGGCTGTTGTTGTTATTGTTGTTGTTGTTGTTAAGTGCCGTCGAGTCGGTTCCGACCCATAGCGACCCTGTACAAGGTTTCCGAGGGTGTAAATCTTTACGGGAGTAGAATGCCTGATCTTTCTCCCGTGGAGCAGCTGGTAGTTTCGAACTGCTGACCTTAAGGTTCGCAGCCTGATTCGTAACCACTACGATACCAGAGCTCCTTTGTTATTAGGTGCCATTAAGTTGATACCAACTCTTAACAACCCTATGAACAGCAGAACGAAACACTGCCTGGTCCTGCACCAACCTCACAATTGTTGATACATTCAAGCTTATTGCTACTGTCACTGTGCCAATCCATATCATTGGGCATCTTCCTATTTTTTGCCAACCCTGTACTTCCTTCTCCAGGGACTGGTTCCTTTTGATAATATGTCCAAAATATGAGAGACAAAGTCTGGCCATCCTGACTTCTGGCTGTACTTCTTCCAGCATAGACTGGTTTGTTCTTTTAGCAATCCATGGTACTTTTAATATTCTCCTCCAACATCACACATAAATCAAATGCATCAATTCTTCTACAGTTTTCCTTACTCATTATCCAACTTTTGCATGCATATGAGGTTATTGAAAATACTATGGCTTGGGTCGGGTGCACCTTAGTTCTTAGACTGACTTCTTTGCTTTTCCACACTTTAAAGAAGTTTTGTGCAACAGATCTGCATATTGTAATACATCACTTCATCTCTTCACTGCTGCTTCCTGAGTGTTGATAGTTGATCTGAGCAAACTGAAGTCTTAGACAACTTCAATCTTTTCACTATTTATATGTAAGTAGTTTACTGATCTATTGGTGAGAATTTTTATTCTCTTTACACTGAGGTGCAACTCATACTGAAGGCTGTGATCTTTGATCTTCATCAGTAAATATTTTAAGGCCTCTTCTCTTTCAGAAAGCAAGGTTGTATTATCTGCATATTGTTAATGAATCTTCCTCCAATCCTGATGACACGTTTTTCTTCATATGACTTAGCTTCTTGGATTATTTGCTTAGCATACAGGTTGAATAATATGGTGAAAGAATACAACCCTGTCACACACCTTTCTTAAAAGTTTTGCCATAGCAAATAGTTGTTGTTAGGTACCATCAAGCCAGTTCTGAATCATAAGGAATCTATGCCTAATAGAATGAAATATTGCTTAATCCTGCACCATCCCTACTATTGTTCTTAATTATGAGCCATTTCAGCTGCCACTATGTCAATCCATCTCTTTGGTGGTTGTCCTCTTTATCATTGACCTTCCAGTTTACCCAGCTTGATGGCCTTCTTCAGGGACTGGTACATATCTTAGATACATGAGATGAAGACTCACAACCTTGCTTCTAAAGAGCATTCTGGCTGTACTTCTTCGAAGATACATTTGTTTGTTCTGACAGTCCATAGTATTTTCAATAGTCTTTGCCAACATGGTAATTCAAATGCATTCATTGTTTTATGGTCTCCCTTATTCATTGTACAATTTTCTCATACATATGAGGCGATTGGAAATGGCTTGGGTCAGACATATCTTAGTCCTCAAATTGATGTCTTTGCCTTATTACACTTCAAAGAAGTTTTTTTGCAGAATATTTGCCTATGCAATACATCATTTTATTTTTTGACTGCTCTTTCCATGAGTGTTACTTGTGAATCCAAACAAAATGAAATATTTGACAACTTAATCCTTTCTTTGATTATCATGTTGTTATTTATTGGTCCAGTGGTGAGGAATTTTGTTTTCTTTAAACTGAGGAGCAATCCATACTGAAGGCTATTATCTTTGATGATCGTCAGTAAGTATTTCAAGTCTTCTTCATTTTGAACAAGCAATATTGTGTCATCTGATTACTAGAGACTTTTAATGTGTCTCCCTCCAATATGATGCCATGTTCACCTTCCTATAACCCAGTTTATTAGATTGTTTGCTCAGTATATAGATTGAATAAGTATGATGAAAGAATACAACTGTGGTGCACACGTTTCCTGATTTTCAACCATTTAGTATTTCCTTGCTCTTTTTAAACTGCCTCCTGGTCTATATACACATTCCTTAGGAGTACAATTAAATTTACTGGAAGACCCATTCTTCACAATGTTATTCATAGCTCATAGTTCGCATAGACAATAAAGCACAGGTGAACATCCTTCTAGTATTTTCTGCTTTCAGTCCAGATCCATTGTGTAACAGCAATTATCTTCCTCATAGCCTCTTCTGAATTCAATTTCAATTTCTAGAAATTCCCAGTCAGTGTACTGCTGCAAGTGTTGATGAATTATCTTCAGCAAAATTTTACTTGCATGTGATATTAATATTGTTGCTCATCATTTTCACATGTGCTCACTTTTTTTGTAATGATCACAAATATGGATCTCTTTTTTTATAGCAATAAAGGCAAATTGTAAGTCTTATAAAGTTAAAGTAATTAAGTGATGCATGAATTTACCAATGGTACAATGTTGTTGTTGTTAGGTGCCATCAGGTCGGTACCAACTCATAATGACCTTATGCAGAGCAGAACAAAACACTGGCCGATCCTGGGCCAACCTCACTACTGTTGCCACGCTTGAGTCCATTGATGCTGCCACTTGGCCAATCCATCTCATTGGGGGAGGTCTTCCTTTTTTTCTATGACCCTCCACCTTACCAAACATGATGTAGACAGACGGATATTGCAATTCAAACTTACCTTGTGATCAAGTGCTTATCCTATAGCACCACAATTTAAAGACCATCTCAAAAATAGATTTGATGCATCCCATACTAATGACTGAAGACCAGAAGAGTTGTGGGATGGCATCAAGAGCAGTATACAGGAAGAAATCTAAAGGTCCTTTAAAAGACAGGAAAAGAGAAATGACCAAAATGGTTGTCAGGAGAGTTTCTGAAATTTGCTCTTCAAACTAAAACAACTGAAAAAAGATTAATCAAAAGAGCTGAATAGAACATTTCAAATGACATCTTGAGAAGACAAAGTCGGATATTCTAATAAAATGTGCAAGATCTGGATTTAGAAAACCAAAGGAGAAGAACATGCTCAGCACTTCTCAAACTGAAAGAATTGAAGAAAAAATTCAGGCCTGTATTCTAAGGTCAAAACATGGAATGATGCTTGAAACATCAAAAGAACGGATACACAGAATCACTGTATCAAAAAGAGCTGGTCAATGTTTAAGAGTCACCATATCATCAAGAATCAAAGGAAGTTGTTCAAGCAACAATAAAGGTGTTGGTGAAAAACAAAGCTTCAGGAATGGATAGAATATACATTGAAATGCTTCCTTGCAACATTGGCGACATTCACTCAACTCTATCAAGAAATGTACCTGGTTAACCAACTTGAAGAGAGTTATCAGTGCCATTCCAAAGAAAGCTGATCTAACAAAATGTGGAAATCATGAAACAATATCATTAATATTACTGAAGATAATTCAAAAACACCTGCAACAGTACATTGGCAGGGAACTGCCAGAACCTTAAGCCAGATTCAGAAGAGTACCTGGAACTAGGGATATCATTGCTGATGTCAGATAAATCTTGGCTGAAAGCTGAGAATACCAGAAAGCTGTTCACTTGTGCTTTATTGACTTCATAACAAATTATAGATAACATTGGGAAAATGGGTATTCCAGAACACTTCGTGGTGCTCATAAGGAAACAGTATATAGATAGACTAAGGGAACACTGCATTTGTTTTTGTTTTTTCAATCAGGAAAGGAGTATGTCAGGGTTATATTCTTTCACCATACTTATCCAATCTGTATGCAGAGCAAATAATCTGAGAAGCTGGATTATATGAAAAAGAACATGGCATCAGGATTGAAAGAAGGGCCATTAACAACCTGAGATACACATGATAAAACCTTGCTTGCTGAAAGCAAAGAGTATTTAAAATACTTACTGATGAGAAGATCAAAGACTAGAGCCTTAAATATAGATTGCATGTCAATGTGAAGAAAACAAAAATCATCACAACTGGCATATAAATAACTTCATGATAAACAGAAAAAAGATTGAAGTTATCAAAGACCTGCTTTTGAGTGGATACAATTAACACTCATGGATGCAGAAGTCAAGAAATCAAATAATGTTTTGCATTTAGGTAAATCTGCTGCAGAAAACCCCTTTAAAATATTTTAGAGCAAACTTGGAAGGTTGAGGACTAAGGTGTGCATCATCCAAACCATTGTATTTACAATGACCTCACATACGTGAAAGTTTGACATTGTATAAGGAAGAACTTAGAGGAACGGATGCATTTGAATTATGGTGTTGGTGAAGAATATTGAAAGTCCCATGGACTGCCAGAAGAATAAGCAAAAGGGTTTTGGACAAAGTACATGCAGAATTCTCCTTTGAAGTGAAGATGGTGAGATTTCGTATCTTATAGCTTGTATATATTATCAGTAGGATTTACTACCTAGAGAAGGACATAACGCTTGGAAATGTGGAGGGCCAATGAAAAAGAGGAAGACCTTCACAAGATAGAGTAACACAGTAGCAGCAACAGTGAGGCCAAAGATAACAATTGTTTGGATGACAAGGCAGTATTTATTTCCATTGTTCATAGCATTGATACCTAATAACAACAGAGTGGACAATACCAGAAACACCTCCCTCATCTGAAGAAATGTGATATCATGAAGCGGGGAGGAATTTCTGGGATATTCAAACAATAAAAATTCCATTGCCGTTGATTCAATTCCTACTCATGGACTGGACTGCAAGATTGTTTTGAACCGCAAGGTTGGTAGTTCAAACTCAACAGTCACTCCTTGAAATCCTATACAGGGTTGCTATGGGCCAGAACCGATTCGGCGGCATGTAACAACAATCTTTTTTTTAAAGTTTTTATTGTGAATTAAGTGATAGTTTACATGGGAGAACATCGGTTTTACACCATCGTTTCATTGCAATGATTACAATCTCCTCTGTTGCATTACCATTCAACAGTATTTGCTTCTATTCCCTCAATATTTTTTTGTGGGGGGTGTGAGGTGGGGAGATGTATACACAAAAACTCAGGAATATATAATAATTTAAACAACCAAAGGGCACATTCTGCAAGCCTGCCTCCTAGCCACCAGCACCCAGTTCCTCTCTTTCCATGAGTCTAGAGTCCTTAGCTGTTCTCTCTCTTCATGTCTTATCTCTGCCTCCATCTCTGGTGTTGCTCCTTCTCTGGATAGGGTCCCACATTTCACTCATGCTCTTCTCCCTTGATGGTCCTAGTGTCCTCTGTTTCTGGACTGCAAGATAAACTACTCCCCCATTTTTGTTACAAAACTTCTACCTTTACAGTCGTGACATTCACAATTAGTTATTATAACAATTACTCACTATTGAATCATACAAATCTTATCCCCATCTCTTTTCATCAGACCCATCTAGACAAGATGAAAACTGTTCAGTGGGGACTCTACCTTCCCCTGCACACTCTTAAACTCCCTCTTGAAAACTTATAAGCCAGTCACTTCGTGCCTTTATCACCCCTTCATTTTAGGTAGCCAATGTCTAAGTTGCCCGTCCCTAGCTACTCTGTATACAGAGGGGTAGCATTGCTTCTTGATGGGAAGACTCCGTACCCCTCAGTTGATATTTTGAGCTACTACCTCCATATGTTTAGGTGAAGTTCATCAAATTGTAGCAATTTATACTTGTTTCCTTTTTCAAAAATTGTTTTTTTTATCTTTCTCTAGTTAAGTTCTGATCATTAAGCCATCGCAATTAGGTAAAATGGGTACTTTCTGCAATTTTGATCATTCTTGTGCATCTCCCTTCACTTCATTTCAGCTGGATGCTTCACTCTCAGGTCTAGCCCTCCGTGGCTATGTCCTTGTCCATGGGCTTAGGAGTCCTGAGATCTCCCCACGCTTCAAACCAACCAGCTCTTCCTCGTCTCTCTCTCATCTCCAGGTCTATGGGAGTCTATGTAACATGGTTGAATTCAGCCCATTTCTTCATTGCGGCCTTTCCCTCTCTTCCATTCACCAGTGGACTAATGTGGTCACCAGCAAGCTTACATGCCTGCTCATGTGTTTCCTTTGAGTTTCAGTCTTGGAAGGAGGTTTGTCCTGAAGAAACTTGATTGACTGCCTTGCTGGCTCCCATTGACCTTTTAGATTGTAGGCAAGAATGTTACCATTGCATCATCAAGGCACCTAATATGTCACTATCCACTGTCAATGAGTTGATTGTGACTCATAGCAACCCTGTCTATATACGGGTTCCAAGACTGTAAATCTTTACAGGAGCAGCCTTTTTCATCTTTCTCCCATAGAGCAGTTGGTGGGCTTGCACTGCTTGCTGTGGTTAGCAGTATAATGCTTATGCAACATCGCCACCAGGAATACAATTATAAGTCAATTCTTGTTAAGTGCCACCCAATCGGTTCCAACTCACAGCGACATTGTGTAGGGTTTCCAAGGAGTGGTTGGTCAGTTTGAAATGTCAGTCTTGTGGTTAGCAGTCCAGTGCTTATACTACAATGACACACCAGGACTCCTTCTAAGTCACTTGTGATCGTGGTTGTGTGTGTGGTAGAATGGCTCTGACTCATAGTGACCCTGTGTAGGATTTCCCAGAATCCAGGTGTGTTGCTGTAGGATAAGCACTGAACCACAAGGTTGGTTTGAACTGCAATGTTGGCAGTTCAAACTCATCAGCTGCTCCTCGGACACCCTATACAGGGTCACTGTGAGTTGGAACTGACTAAATAGCACTTAACAACAACAACAACATCTGGTTTCCAACTCTATTAATCTTTCTTTGAGGAAGTGGCTGGTAGATATAGAACTGCTGGCCTTGTGGTTAGCAACTCAGCTTGTAATTCACTATGCTACCTGTGTTCCTTTCTAAATTTGTGTTGGTGTTCCATTGAGTTGGTTCTGACTCATAGCAACCCTGAGTAGGATTTCTGAGGCCGCCAACCTTTATGGGAGCAGAAAGCCTCATTTTTCTCCCATAATCTGACATATTAGGTGCCTTGATGATGCAGTGGTAATGTTCTTGTCAACAAGGTCAATGGTTTGAACCCATTCAACAACTGTGGAGTGGGAAGCTATGGCATTCTGCTTATATGTGGTTTATAGCCTTTGAATCCCTATGGGGCAGTTCTACTCTGTTTGACTAAGTTACTATGCAGTGGAATCTACTCTCAGAAACAAGTTTGGTTTGCTTTTGGTTAGCAGCCCAATGAGTAACCCACTGTACTGTTGTTGTTGTTAATTGCCATTGAGTTAGTTCCAACCCATAGTGACCCTACATAAGGTTTCCAAGGAGTGGCTGGTGAGATTGAACCGCTGACCTTGAGGTTCAAATTGACTTTGAAGTCCAGAGCATTAGGGCATAGTGCCACACCAGGACTCCACCCACTACTCTGTTGTTATTAACTGCCGTCAAGTCAGTTTTGACCCATAGCAACTCTGTATAGGGTTTCCAAGGAGCAGGTGGTGAGCTTGAACCACCAACCTTGTAGTTCAAATGGCTTTTCAGTCTGGCACATGCATTAACCCACAGCACCACAAGCCTGAAAATCAAAAGAACATTATTTAGAAAATTTCTGAAGAAACATAGAAGTATGTGAAAAATGTGGCAAGCTACCTTCTCATTAAGTTGACTTTGATCTGAAATGCTGTGATAAAAGAAGACATAACACAGTCAATCTTTGTAAAATCTAATTGAGACATAAATCTAAACAACTCTCCTGATCTCTAACTGTGAAGAGAAAATGCATCCTCTGGCTAATCTCTAACTCTGGAGAAAACACCTAAGCTAACAGTCTTGTCACATGGCAGTAAGGTGATAAATTCACATATAAATCCTAAATGTCTACTCACTCACTGAGAGAAGGCAGGGGCAAACACCAAAATCCATATGAGAATCTGCCTATCATAGAAGATCGCAGATCATAGCTACGTGGGACCTTCACAAAGTCTCTGTCACCATGGTTAAGCCTTCTTCTGAAATCTCTTCTTAGAAATAAAGCCAAAGTCTAAAGATTTGGACTCCAACCAATGAACCAACATTTATTGCAATCGCTAATTCTGTTTCTCTGGTTCTAAATGGTTTTAATTGCATGCTTGGCCATGACCACAATGCAATAAACTAGACAAGTTTATGCGTAATAAACCTAAATATCTCTAGATGAATTTGCTAAGACTGAATGCTCCAAACCACAAGTTTTGAACACAGTCCAAGGGAACCTCGTTTTGCTGTGGGATTTACCTTAAAAAACTCCACCAAGTTCTCACAATGAAGACCTGTAAAATAATTCCTCATGCTTTAGAGAAGAAGGGAAAAGCAACTGTTTTGAAATATGACCAGTATCGATTTCTAAGTAACAAAAGCCCACCCTCAAAGGAAACTCTTTTCCAGAACCATAGTCAAACGTATAGGAACCCTGGTGGTGCAGTGGTTAAGTACTCAACTGTTAACCAAAATGTCCATGGTTCAGACCCACCAGCTGCTCCACTGGAAAAAAAATGTGGTAGTCTGCTTTCATAAGATTACAGTTTTGCAATGCTTCTGAAACAGCTCTGCTGTGTCCTTCAGGATGCTATGACTTGGAATCGACTTGACAGAAATGGGTTTGGTTTGTTTTTTTGGACTCTGACCTAGAGAAGAAACAATGAAACAAATCAGACTGAGCCTTTTTTTGTCTCAGACAAAGGGAGAGAAAAAAAAAGCTAATGAATTCTCATGAAGTTCACATCCCAGGTATTCAGGTTTATTAAAACAACTGTATTTATTCCTAAGATTCTAGTACCTTCCACATCCCAGCATCTTATCAACACACCCTCTGAGTTCCAGTACAGTAACAGTGGAGTACAACCGAGAGAGCTGCAAAATTCAGATTCTATTTAAGAAGAGTTTTCTGAGGAAATCCAAACACTACAAAGAAGACAAAAACAAGGATACTAGAAAAAAATGGAAGCCTCTGCTATCTATAGTTAATGCAAACATCACACAACTGAGTCACTTGGTAGCACAAACAGTGAAGCTATAGGATACGCAATAACCTACCCGTCACATCTTGGAAACTCTATGATTCTGAACTGACTCGACAACACTAAACAACAACAGAGAAAGGTTGTTAGTTGATGTTCATCCAGAGGTGCCTTCTAGAAATACTACTGAACAAAATTCTACTCAGACACACACAAGCTGTCATGAATTGAAATTAACTTGACAATAATTGGTTTAGTTTTTTGATGTAACCCTTTGCCAGAACAGTAAAAACAAAACAAAATTAAACAAAATTAAACCAGTAGAGGCCTATTTACCTCAACTCCTGTTGTTTTTGTGCTGGGGACAGCATAC
>NW_006408588.1:1707682-1709780 GCF_000296735.1 Chrysochloris asiatica | reverse complement strand
ATACAAAGGACATCATACATGAAGAAACTGAAATGTCGTTAAAAAGAAAGGAAAAAAGGAAAAGATGAAATTGGGTGTCAGAGGAGACTTTGAAGCATGCTCTCACACACAGAATTTCTAAAGCAAAGGAAAGGTATGATGAAGCAATATAATTGAACAGATTCCACAGGTATTCTGTGTGCAAAGACCTGGGGTTAAAAAAAAAACCACACACACACACACAGAAGGGAAGGACACACTCTGCATTTCCCAATCTTAAAGAACTGAAGGAAAAAATAGAGACTCAAGTTGTCATGGAGCCCTGGTGTGGTGCTGTGGACTAATGCGTCAGACTGCAAAGCCGTTTGAACTATAATGTTGGGTGTTCAAGCTCACCAATTGCTCCTTAGAAACCCTACACAGGGTCGCTATGGGTCAGAATTGACTCAATGGCACAGCACAACAACAACAACAACAAGTTGTCATAATGAAGAATTCTATGGGCAAAAAAAATGGAATGGCATGACCATGGTTAGAGTCCTGATGTAGTGCTGTAGGACAAGCACTGAACTGCTAACTGCAAGGTTGGCAGTTAAAACTCTGTCCTATATAGAAGTTGGAACTGACTTGACAGAAATGAGTCATGGTAGTTTTTTTGGTACATATACCAGATTATCATGGTTCAAAACTGACTCAGCAACACTTAGTAACAACAACAACAACAGCAATTAGAGTGCAATGCATCACTTTATATTCTAAATGCATTTATGATAAAAATTTAATAACATCTTCTTTCTAAAAGTTTTAAACATTTCTGTATCTCCTTGTACTATGTAAAGAACATAGTAAATACCTTATGATATTATTGCTAACCGTATAAATGAAAATATTTTTTTCAAATAAAATCATAAATTTCATATTATTGCTTAATTCCTTATTTACCTCAAACTAAGTAAAAAAGATTTACCTTTTCTAAATAATGATCTTCAAGGGTAAGAAATCTTTAGTAAAATCTGAGTTACCACCCTCTGGCTTCATGTATAATGGAAACTAGACTATCCCTAGTTTATAGAAAAGAGTTTAATCACTTGCACCAGTGATTAATAGCCAAGCTACATTGAAATATTTACATATTTTATCCCAGAGCTTATTTACTATATCTTTAGTCTTTTCTTCAGATATTTATATTAAACATAATAATAAATTTATTTGATTTCTGGGAATTTTAGGAAACAGGATGGGATAGTTTTTCAGGACTTTGATAAAGTACTGTATTGTTTAATTGTCCTCAGATTAAGAAGAAGCAATAAAGAACTATGCTATCATATCATACATATATTCCTATGGTTTTCTCATATTCAGATAAATGCCTTTGTCTCTCCTGATTAAAAATAGCTGTCAGTTTTTCTTTTTATCAACTTACTTTTATACCATTTATTTATCTATACCAGTTGTTCTCATTCCACTGAGTTGGCCAGACATTGTGAGTTCATAAGGTTTAAAAGCTTGGAACTTAGAAATGAAATTCCCTGGGGTGAAGCAATGTGCTGAGTTGAAAACGGAAAGGATTTATTCTGGAAGCACTGATGGTATTTCCCATAGCTTGTTAAAATATTTATATATTAGAATCTGGAAAGTCTTCTAACTGCCTTTCTGTGTTCATCATTGGATAGTAAGGCGTAGCACTGAATTAACTTGAAAGAATAACAATTATCAACCGCAACCTACAATTTCTTAACACTTAATACATGTCAATGTGCTTTGGGAATATAGTTTGGATTTTCACATTTTCCTTTAATATTGACATTTAAAAAAATCTTAAAAATTACAATTCAATAAGGAATATCCATAGTCCATAGGTGCTTGAAGATTAACTCATGGATTCTTGAAGACAACTGTCTCAAGTTATCTTTTTCACTTTTATCTCAAATCTTTATCTAGGAACAAGTGACTAACTCAAGGTCACACAGTAGTTCAATGAAACTATCAGTAAGTGACTGTCCAATCCTGTGTTCTTACCAATATATTAGTTTATCCTAATTGAATTCTACAGCCAATAGATTGTCAATAAGTGGAAAGCACTTTTATTTAAATGTTAAACATCCTCTAGAATAGAAAG
>NW_006408588.1:1693814-1704262 GCF_000296735.1 Chrysochloris asiatica | reverse complement strand
CAGATTCAAAATGGCCAATACCAGTTCATTTCAGCTCACTAATGCCTAAGATATTGATGTTTATGCCTTCCACTTCATTTTTGACAACTTCCAAGTTTCCCAGATTCATACTTCGTATATTCTGTGTTGCGATTTTCAATGGATGTTTACAGTTGTTTGTCTTCATTTTTGCGTTGTGCTCCATCAGCAAATGAAGCCCACCCTTCCCTTCCCTCACTTTACTGCCACGGGCTTTCCTCCATTCGTGTCATCATGGTCACCTCTACTTTGAGGAGGCCGTTCTTTCCCAGTCACATTTTGAGTGCCTTCCAATCTGAGGGGCTCATTTTCCAGCACTTTCTCTGCTAGTCACAAGGTTTTCAGTGACTTATAAGTAGTTCGTCGCTCCTTCTTCCTGGTCTGTCTTCATCTGCAAGTTCATCTGAAACCTGTCCACCATGGGTGATCCTGTTGTTGTTGTTAAGTGCTGTTGAATCAGTTCCAACACAGAGTGACCCTGTGTAGGTTTCTGCGGAGCGACTGGTGAGCTTGAACCGCCAACTTTGCAGTTCTAAAGGCTTTGCAGTCTGTCTCATTAACCCACAGTACCACACCAGTTATTTAAAATACCCATGGCATAGCTTCCAGAATCACAACAAGTCACAAGCCATCATAGTATGACAAACTAACAGATGAGTGGTGGGCAAGATGCTTTTCAAATTTCATGAGATGGCTCATGGAATATTAGTTTGGCAAAATTATGTGACTTCATTGGAAAAAAAGTTGTGACATTCCAGTTGTCCCTCAGAAACACTGTCTTACTCTTCAATCTTACCAGTAGTTTTATTACAGCATCACAGTAAATTCTATGCATGCTTCACTCCCTAACTAGACCAAATATTCCTGAATGCCATATACGCTCACATAATGTTTGAAGGACCTCTGGTAGCGTAGTGGTTACGAATCGGGCTGCGAATCGCAAGGTCAGCAGTTCGAAACTACCAGCTGTTCAGCGGGAGAAAGATGAGGCTTTCTGCTCCCGTAAAGATTTACAGCCTCGGAAACCCTGTACAGGGTCGCTATGAGTCGGAACCGACTCCACGGCACATAACAACAACAACAACAACAATGTTTGAGGTATGTTTTACATATATTTTGAGTTCATTATTAAATATGACTATGTTAGTAATTTGTTTTTATTTTCATTTCTTTTCATAAACTCTGCTTCTTCTGCTGTCTCTCTCTTTGACATTTTATTGTATTTTAGGGCAAAAGTTTACACAATAAATGAGATGTCCATTCAATAATTTATACACACATTGTTCAGTGATAGCTCTCTCCCCTTTCCACCTGGCATTCCCCATTTCCATCCCTCCAGTTTCTCTGCCTCTTCTTGCCTTCTCTGACCTTCTTTTGGGCAAATGCTGCCTGTTTGTTCTCCTATGACAAGGCTTCAGAAAGTCCTTGGAAAAGGTCCAGTATCTTGTAATTCCATTTTCCATGAATTTGTTGAAGCCCCCTCATATAGTTGACTATTGTATGGAGCACAATATTCATGGTTGTTACTGCTTATTTTACAAGTGACCTCATGAATGGCTTTAATAGCTGGTTAACCTTTCAGCACCCATCTACATTTTCTGTGACAGTGGTTCAGTGAGAAGCTGGTATCCCACTTTCTGTACATGCTACCAGCTGGTTATTGTTGTCAAGTGTCATTGAATTGCCTCTTATTCATAGCAGCCCTGTATAGGGTTTCCAAAGAGAGACTGGTGAGTTTGAACTGCTGACCTTGCAGTTCAAATCAAACTTGCGGTCCAGTGGGGGCCTGTATAATGGTGTAAATCCAAAGAAACAGGTCTCATACCACCAGCTGCAGCTTCAGAGACCCCCTGGGGACATACATACCTCACTAATCATTATCAAAATTTGTATTAAAATAAAAAAAAATGTTTTTTTTATTACATTCAAAATGTTGTCTGTTACTGAAAACACATGTTTTCAACAAAATTTCAAAGCCAAAAATAATTTGGTCTATAAAGGGTTAAAAGTGTGTCTTAAAGTGATCATCCTGGGGATGCCTCACCCACTGCTCCTCAGAAACCTTTCACAGGGTCTCTATAAGTCAGAATGGACTGTAAGACACTTAACAACAACAAGGACAATTTATCAGTTCAGTAAGTCTGGTATTTTCTATGCATTTGAGTTTTGTTTGACATCTGCTCCCTTCCACTGTCTCTTCTCTGCAGACGTTTGGACAGTTCAAGCTGGATTATCACACATATGCATTATGGTGTGACACATTCTCCAATGAGTTTTCTGCCACTCTCTCCTTACCAGTTATGAATGGGAAGATGTAGAGAGCATATGCATTACTAATCATATAAGTTTGTTGCCCACTCTCCATCAGAAAATGTTTCTCACTCAGTCATTGTCATCAGGATGTTACTGCCTATGCCTTAATTATATCCTATAAGGACATAATCACCCTTCTCAAAACTCTCTGAAAGGTATCAAGCACTGCTAAGTGAAATAAATGTGTTAGTCAACATTTACTACCAATTATCCTGGTGTGGTGCTGTAAGATAAGCACTGGACTGTTAATCACAAGGTTGGCAGTTCAAAACCACCAGCCGTTCCTGGCAAATCCTATACAAGGTCGCTATGAGTCAGAACGGACTTACCAGCACTTAAGAACAACAGCTTTTATCTATGCTACATGACCATCCATTCTACTTATCTCTCCAATACTCTAAACATGACTCTGTGTGTGTATATGTATGTGTGTATATAATGAACTTTCTGGTAGATCGAGGCTTCATTGACTTCAGGGAACACCCATAGGGATTTAGTATCAGTTTAGACTTCACAAAGTCACATGCCTTTGCATAGTTTATTCAACAGCTATCATTTTGTGTTCCTTTGGGAGTTTCCCTTTGTTCCTGATTCTGTTGCAATGACCCAGTTCCATTTCTTCATTCTACATATTCCTGTATTAGTTTTTTAATAATCCACATAGTTAAGAAAACCTTATTTTTCATCTAAATGTTGATATAATTTGCTGATGTTAAGTGCCCTTGAGTCAATTCTGACTGATAGTGACCCTGTATAAGGTTTCCTAAGAGAAGCTGGTGAACTTGAACTGCTGACTTTCCAGTTCAAACCTAACTTGCAGTCCAGTGCATCAACCAAAAGCACCACACCAGGACTCCAGCATAAAGCCTTTGCTGATTTATCATCCCACCCATCATTTAGTAAGATTGAATCTCATTTTCAAACCTTGAGAAAGTTGCTTGTTACTATTCATAAAGTAATTGTGGAAATTATGATAGTAACAGTGCATAATTTGTTTATCCTGAAGAGGAGGTATTGTTGGTCTTTGATGATAAATAAATTATATTATAGCAGTTCAGTATAATCAAGTTCTACCTTAGATGACTGCACATCGGTATTTAGTGTTCCCCTATGGCTCCATCTTCTTCTTTGAATAAGGAAGAACATAGAAGAATTGATGCATTTGAGTTATGGTGTTGTGGGAGACTGCCAAAAGAACAAATTCATCTGTATTGGAAGAAGCACAGCCAGAGTGCTCCTTGAAAGCCAGCATCCCAAACTTCGTTTCTCATACTTTGGTTACATTATCAGGAGGAACTAATCACTGGAGTAGGATATCATGTTTGGTAAAATGGAGGGTGGAAGAAAAAGAGGAGGACCCTCAGTGAGATGGATTGGCACAGTGGTGGCAGTGAAGGGCTCGGACATAGCAATGATTGTGAGGTTGGCCCAGGACCAACCAGTGTTTTGTTCTGTTGTACATAGGGTCGCTGTGAATCGGTACTGACTTGTTGGCACCTAACAACAACTAGTGTCTCCAAAAAGTATAGAAACATACACAAAGTGGGTAAAATAGGGCTGCTGAAAGTGATATACTTAAGAATTCAGAAATGTCACAGTAAATGTGATCTGAGTTAAAGTACAAGACACAAAAATTACAGGTTAAAGGTAATCCCGAAACTTCTTAAATATATTCTTGACCATGTAAACAAGCTTAAGAGCCTTGGCATCATCTCCAGTGTTGTAAGTAGGCATCCTATGTAGCATAGGTTGAATTATCAAAAAAGCAAGATGTGTATGTATGTGTGTGTGTTTGTTTGTTTGTTTTAATTTTATACAGTAATATATTAACAAATGACCCAGAAGTGAAAAAGGATGATAGCATTTGGAAAGTCATCCATTTCTGAGTGGGTCTGATTGTTAAGAATGACAATCTCCCTCTAGCAGTAACCTCACAGAGCAGTAGTTGCCCTTCAGGGACAAAACCAAAATAGAAATGTACTTTGTTTCATAAAAGCTTGACATTTTTCATGATGAAAAAAGGGGTGCATTACAGTTGGCAAGTTTTTGTCTTTCCATTGACTTAAGTCAGCTTTCACCTCTAGACCACTGAAAGCCACCAACCATCTAATACCCAGTTCCGTAGCATACCACTTAGTATGCTAATCAATCAAATAGTAATATTTGCAGTGATGCCTTGCATTATGAAAAATCCACGGCTTCACTGTTTTTTTTTGTTTGTTTGTTTGTTTGAGATAGTTTTGACTTTGAGTCAAGTCTCATGGTTATGAGAAGCAGGTATTCATAAACATTGAAACTCATCCTATTTCAATGTATTCATTCATTAGGCAAATCTATTTAGCATCTTAGCTGCAGTAAACACTGAAACAAAATTAGGCAAAACAAGCATTATTGTTGTCGTTAAGTATCATTGAGTTGATTTTGATTCATGGGGACCTCATGTGACAGAACTGTTGTCATCTTATGGAAATCAGATTGCCCGCTCTTTCTTCTTCAGAGCCATTTGGTGAGTTTGAAACACTAGCCTAGGGGTTAGTCAAGTATCAAGATTCCCTCAAAGCATGATTAGTAACCTTATTTTCACATTGACCATAGAAACTTACTCATAGATACACGTTAGTTTATGGTAATGATAGTCTCTAGATCACTGGATGGCACAGATAGCAAAGCAGTCCACTACTAGCTGAAAAGTTAAAGGGCTGAACTCACCCGAAAGTACCTTAGTAGACAGAATTGGTTATCTGCTTCTGAAAGTTCATAGACTTAGAAACCTTCTGGGGCAGTGCTACTCTAAACACATGATGTTGCCATGAGTCAGAATGAATTCAGCAGCAACTACTCATTTATGATACTTTGGTGGTTTGGATGCTGCTGTGATGTTGGAAGGGCCAAGTCACCCATGGTGGGCAAATAACTGAAGTTTTCAGACAAAGACAGATTAGAAAGAAAGTCCTGGTTACCTCCTTCTAGAAACTAGCCTAAGAAAACCCTACGGATATTGCATCATACAGTGCCGGAAGATGTGTGCTATAGGTTGGAAGGCACTCAAAATACACAGGTGACCACAATGGAACTGAGCATGCCAGCTCTTGTGAATATGATGCAGGACTGGGCAATGTTCATTCTGTTGTACGAGGACTCACCATAAATTAGGGCTGACTCAATGACAACTCTGTCTTAGCTAGTGCTGCTCTAATAGAGATACCACGGTGGCTTGCTTTAATAAACAGAAATGTGCTCTCTCATAGTTTACAAGGCTAGAAGTCTAAATCCAGTGCATTAGCTCTAGAGGACAGCTGTATCTCTCTGTTGGTTCTGGGGGAAGGTCCTTGTCTCCTTTCATTATGTGGGTCCAGACCACAATGTCTGTTTGAACCACAAGGTCAGTGGTTCAAACTCACCAGCTGCTCCTTGGAAACCTATACAGGGTCCCTATGAGTTGGAACTGACTTGACTGCACTTAACAACAACAACACAGCTTAACTTGGAGATCTTCGCCTCAATCTTCCCTTGGGTCTAGGAGAGTCTCAGCACAGGGATCCCAGGTCCAAAGACATGATTTTCCTGGCTTTTCTTTCCCCATGATAGTAGTCTCTTATCACTTGTATGATAAAAGATGATACAGGTCATATCCCTCATATCATATCATAAAGGTGTTACCTCTCACCTAATCCCCTTAAAACTAATCTTATCACATCATCTAATGGGATGATTGCACCATTAAATTACTGTCAAAGTACGTCATTACATAACTGCCAACCCTCGGAGAAGCATGACACAATTTGATTCATATGTCAGGGGAGACAAATTTCAATCCCTGACAACAACGAACAATAATATCCATTATTTTGTTAATTTACAGTAAGGAAAGCTAAATATTTTATCAGGTAGGAAAAAGATCTGACAGCTATCAAACTCTTTGATAGTTCACAAGCTGTCATTTTCAGTGAAAATTGGTTCCATTTTCAGTGACGAATTGGCTGTCAATTGTTTGTAACAATACAGGTTAGGTTTGTTGTTTTTTCTCCCTGTTTTGTCTCCTATTCTCCTTTCGCTTTGTGATCTTTCTCTCTTTCTCTCACTTTTTCCTACCTCAGCTTACTTTCTCAAACAGCGTCAGCTTGGAGCTAGAACCCAAAAGAGAGAAGAGGTTCTAAAGTGAAAGTAATTTACTAAATATCCCAGTGTTTTTGAGTCTGCATAATTCCCTTAAGAAAATTATGGTGATACCAAAATTTCATTTGAAAAGGAATGAAATTCAAATAATACACCATATCACCTCTCAGAATACGTGTAAGTAATAAGACTCTGGTAGCGTTGTGGTTACGAATCGGGTTACGAACCTTAAGGTCAGCAGTTCGAAACTACCAGCTGCTCCGCGGGAGAAAGATGAGGCTTTCTACTCCTGTAAAGATTTACACCCTCGGAAACCCTGTACAGGGTCGCTATGGGTCGTAACCGACTCGACGGCACTTAACTTAACAGCGTTGTGGTTACGAATCGGGCTGCGAACCTTAAGGTCAGCAGTTCAAAAACTACCAGCCGCTCCGCGGGAGAAAGATGAGGCTTTCTACTCCCGTAAAGATTTACACCCTACGTAACAACAACAATGGAATTTTGAAGTGACTCTAAAAAATCCAAATTCTGAAACAATGTTACAGTAGCTTGTGAGTAACTGGCCTTAAGCTGACACTGATATCTTATCACACATTCCCTCAATGAGAGGGAACGATTTCTTAATGTAAAGCAAAGAGCTGTAGAAGGTTGAATGCTACATGAAGACCCTGAGGCACAGTAATTCATGTTGTATGTAACAAGAACAGTAGTGAGGATGCGGTGATTGCATCCATGTGTGAGTGTGCAGGGCAAGAAAACAACATGAAGTAAATGTCAGGATCATGTTGATATTTTTCTACCCCTCAAGGTGGAAACATACTTACACAGTCATATAATGGTGGTGGTGGTTATGTGCCATGGAGTCAGTTCTGACTCATAGAGACCCTGTACAGGGTTTCCGAGGCTGTAAATCTTCACAGAAGCAGAAAGCCTCATCCTTCTCCAGGAAAACAGCTGGTAGTTTCGAACTGCGGACCCTAAGATTATCAGCGCAATTCGTAACCACTACGTAAGAAACCCATATTTTGTCAAAATTTATGTAATGCTTGACCCTGTAGTGGTTGGAAAAAAATCTCTATGTAGAGGAAAACGTCAATTAGGAAGAAGTTCATTCTGCTTCATGGGCCTGTGGTCAGTGAAAGGATGAAAGCTATGCAAACATGCGCTAAGTGTTTCCTTTAGACATCAATTATCACAGCATACTGGGTCAAATGAGCAGGAATACCTGGAAACAAGATAGATGGCATGGCTTTTCTATTTTTTTACTTCTTTATTGAAAAAAATACTAGGATCTATGTATCTTTTCTTGTGGATACTCTCTGCCTTTCAAACATCTTGCTACTAATTTCTTGTTGTTGTTTTTTTTTAATCTGATAATGACTTTACTTCTAAGCTTTGCCCTAGCTTAGTAGTTCCCCCTTCTTAAAATATTAAATTTATCTTTGCTCCAAACCTAAGTAAAGGCCATTCAAGGGTAAACAGTGTAAAAATTTGGTGCCTTCCAGTGCAAAATTTTCTCACCACCATGTGAAAGGGAATACTGTTCCACATTGGAGATAAATTCCTTTAAGATGCTAAGCTGTGCCTAGTGAGTGTCTAGGTAGCACAAATAGTTAAGCATGTGGCTAGTGGCCAAAAGAATGATAGTTTGAAGCCACCAAGGGGACCCTCAGAAGACATGCCTGTCAGACTGCTTTTGAAGAGTCATAGACTTGAAAATCCCACGGAGCAGTTCTATTCTGCATACACAGAGCTCCTATGAGTCAAAATAGACCTGATGACAATAAGCAACAACAGTCATGAAAAGTGGGTGCTGTAGAAGGATATGGAGATAAGACAAAATGTTTTTGTTGTTGTTAAGTGCCATTGATTGAGTCAGTTCCAACTCATAGCAACACTGCATAGGATTTCCGAGGAGCAGCTGGTCAGCTTGAACCACTGACGTTGTTGTTCAAACCAATTATGCTGTGCAGCGCATTAACCCACAGCACCACACCAGGACTCCAAGACAGAATGCTAGGGATTACAAAACAAAGTCATACTAGGAGAGCCTGTGGAAAGTTTGGATCAGGAGGATTTGAGCATTGTAAGTAGCACAGAACAGTAGAATAACCTTGAATCAAGGTGTATATAAATATCATGGACCAGAATAAAATACAAGGTCAGAAACTCAGTGACCAGCAAAAGCAAGGTCTCAAAGTTAAAAAGCTGAGAGGTGTATATGTACTGGAAAATCTATTTCAGGCAAATGGCATAATAATGACAAGGCCATTTATCCACTCAATAAATGTTGACTGAGTAGTTGCTCTGTGCCTGTGTGAGATCTTTGAAATTCACTTATAAAGAAGATACAATTTCTGCCATCAATGATTTCACAGTCTAGGTGAGAAAATTCAACAAATACTAACTTTCCAAGGTAGGGCTATGCAGGAGGTGTTAAATAAAAAGAGAAGAAGGCCTCTGTGTTAGTCAATGTACTCCAAGGAAACAGAATCAATAGGGCTATGTGTGATGTGTGTGTGTATGTGTGTGTGTGTGTGTGTGTGTGTAGAAAGAGGGACAGAAACAATTCTTGTAAGGAATTGGTTCACTGAGTTAAGAATTTGTGGGGACTAGGGGTCCTGGTGTGGCACTGTGGGTTAATGCGCCAGACTGCAAAGCCGTTTGAACTGCAAGGTTGGCAGTTCAAGCTCACTAGCTGCTCCTCGGAAACCCTATACAGGGTCACTATAAGTCGGAATCTACTCGACAGCACTTAACAACAACAACAACAACAAGCAAGATCAAAATCCATTTATCATGTGATATGCTGAAAATTATAGCAGGTTATCTGTTACAGTCTTAAGTAAAATTATAGCAGGTTATCTGTTACAGTCTTAAGGTAAATTTCTTTCTTCTTCTGGATACTTCTCATTTTATTCTTAAGGCCTTCAAATGATTGGATGAAGGTTACCCAAAATATGGAAGATATTACTTAAAATAAAATTATTTCAAATGTTATCATATCTAATTATCTTCAAAGTGCTGTCATTGTTAAGTGTTGAGTCAGTTTCAACTCATAACAAACCTGTGTAGGTTTTCTGAGGAATGGCTGGTGGGTTTAAACCACCACCTTGCAGTTTGTAATCAAGTGCTTATCTTACAGTGATATAGCAGGATTCCAAGTAGCAACATCTAATCTAATGTTTGGAATCTTGGTGTGACATTGTAGGATAAGCAGTGGACCACAAGATCAGTTTTAACTGTAAGGTCAGCAGTTAAAATTCACCAGGTGCTCCTTAGGAACCCTATACAGAGTCGCTATGAGTTGGAACTGACTCAAAGGCATTTAACAACAACAATAATCTAGTGTTGAACCAAATAAATGTATACCGTGGTCAAGCTATGTTAACACATAAAATTAGCCATCACAGACTCAATTCTGCCTGACAAAGTAATTTGTGGTTGGGAATAGGGAATGTTCTAGAAGAAGATGATGAGATTGGGGTGCAAAATGTTCATTAAGGGTCAACACTAGTGAAAGGAATAAAGAAAAAAAAAATCTAAAAGTTGACATGTAACACAAACTTGCCAAAGCCAACTCAGGATATTCTGGAGTGAGTTTTTCACAATGAGTTAAATTGTTGTTAATAAGTGTTGTAGGACCAGTTCTGATTCATAGCCACCCTGTATAAGGTTTCCAAGGAATAGCTGGTGGGTTTGAAATGCCGACCTTGTGGTTTGCAGCCCAGTAATGATGACAAACTTAAGAATAGCAGAGATACACTATCAGACATAGTGCTGGAAAGTGAGCCCCTCAGATTGGAAGGCACTCAAAATGTTACTGGGGAAGAGCTGCCTCCTCAAAATAGAGTTGACTGTGAGGACATGAATGGAGTAAAGCCTGTGGGAGTAAAGCCCTCAGGACCTTCATTTGCTGATGGTGCACAACCCAAAATGAAGAGAAATAGCTGAAAACATCCATTAGTAATTGGAACCTGGAATGTAAGAAGTACAGATCT
>NW_006408588.1:1692434-1693258 GCF_000296735.1 Chrysochloris asiatica | reverse complement strand
TCCTGACAGAATTCTGTAAAATCAGTCATTTGTTCATTTCAAATACCTTCTTTAGACAGAATAAGAGATGATTATACACATGGACCTCACCAGAATACACAGACATCAAATTGACTACATCTGTGGAAGGAGACAGTGGGAAAGCTCCATATCATCAGCAAAATAAGACCAAAGCCAGATTGTGGGACAGACCATCAATTGCTCATATGTAAATTCAAACTGAAGCTGAAGAAAATGAAAACAAAGCCACAAGAGCCTAAACATGACCTTGAATATATCCCACCTGAATTTGGAGATCATCTGAAGAACAGAATTGATATAGTAAACACTAAAGACTGAAGACCGGAAGAGTTGTGGGATAACATCAAGAACATCGTACAGGAAGCAAAAAGTCATTAAGAAGACAAGAAAGAAGAAAAAGGTCAAAATGGATGTCAAAAGAGACACTGAAACTTGCTTTCCAGCCCAAAGATGCTAAAACAAATGTTAAGTAATGAGGCGGTACAAGGGCTGAGCAGAAAATTTCAAAGATCTGCTCAAGAAGACAAAGTCAAATATTGCAATGAAATGTGCAAAGATCTGGAGTCAGAAAACCAAAAAAGGAAGGACACGCTCAGCATGTCTTAAACTGGGGGAACCGAAGAAAAAAATCCAAGCCTGGACAAATTACTGAATGATGCAGAAAGCATCAAAAGAAGATGGACAGAATACACAGAGTGACTGTACCAAAAGGAAATCATTAATGTTCAACCATTTCAAGAGGTAGCTTATGTTCAAGAGCCAGTGATACTGAAGGAAGAAGTCCAAGGTGCTTTGAAAGAATT
>NW_006408588.1:1689229-1691371 GCF_000296735.1 Chrysochloris asiatica | reverse complement strand
TAGAATAATTGATGCATTTGATTTATGGTGTTGGAGGAGAATATTGGAAGTGCCATGGTCTTCCAATAGAACAAAGAGATCTATTTTGGAAGAAGTGCAGTTAGAGTGCTTCTTGGAGGCTAGCATGGCCAAACTTCATCTCTCATACTTCAGACATATTTTCAGGAGGGACCAGTCACTGGAGAAGCATATTATGTTTGGTAAGGAGGAGGATCAGAGAAAAAGAAAAAGCCCCACCGTGAGATGGATTGGCAAAGAGATAGCGCCAATGGGCTCTAGCATGGCAACAATTTTGAGGTTGGTCCAGGACCAGGCAGTGTTTTATTCTGTTGTGCAGAGATCTCTATGACTTGATGGCACACAACAACAACAATTATGGTGCTACAGCACCACACCAGGAGTTCACGAGCTAAATTGTTAAGTACCGTCAAGTCCGTTCCGACTCATAGCCAGTCTGTGTAGGATTTTCAACCTTGTGGTTCAAGAGGACGTTGCAGTTCAGCATAGTAAGCCACAGTGTCACACCAGGACTCCATGAGCTAACTTAGCCAAGTCTACATACTCCTACTCCTCTAGGTCTGTGGATGTAGGCAGCCCTCAAGAGGACTGGACCTTGAGTAAGGCAGCTTTCTACAGTTGGGAACCCCCTGAATTTACTGACTTCAGCAACCCATATGATGATCACATATTTTACAGCTGGGTAGCAAATCCAAGAAGCATGAATTCTGTGGTGACCTTGACAAGAACATTTTCAGTGAAATGATGGGAGCAGATTCCAGCCTGGAGTAGATTGGGATTAAAGGAAAACAAGGATGTACAAATAGTAACAAACATATTTTTTTTTCAGAATATTGGATATGAAAGGAAGCAGTAATGACAACCAATTTCTTAAAAGGTATTGGAATCAGAGGAATTGTATTTTCCATTGAGAGATTCTAGATAAAGTTTGTTTTCTGAGGAGAGGAATACAGCAATGATACAGGATGGAAAAGATATTTTTTCAGAACAAAGTTCCTGAGAATGTTATTTAGGGAATACTTGAACTACTTCTACCAGGATAAAAGGGAAAACACATTTTGTTTTTAAAAAGAGAACAAAGAAAATGGCAGTTTATGCTGTTAGGTTTATTGATTTTCTAAAGGTCAGGTATTGTACCTCCCACTTAATGATGTATATTCTCCACCACAAGTTTATCACATGAAAGCGAAGCAGAAAAGAGAGATGGGTTATTTGAGGAACAGTGAGGTGTGAATTATCACTTGGGAAAGAGTTGAGTTGGACTGACAGGCTATGGCAGGTGTTCAAATTAAACCAGTGACACCAGTCAACTAGGATTTGTTGTCAATGACTTTCCATTGAGGTTTAGACTGAGCAAAAATAGGCATCCATCTATCAGTTCTTTGAGTTTTTGAGGTAGGTCAAAGATAAATAAACAAGAGAGCTAGAATATCTACAAGTTAGTATATAAATGGATTGCAGGGTCTGAGCTGGATTCAGAGGCAAACAAAGCAGAAGATAACTTTTAGATAGAGTGGGATTGGGTGTCACTGGCAAGTTAGTGTGTCAATGACTTCTTGTGGAGGCTTTCTACTTCTGACTAATCCCAAAATGGCCTTGAAGTCTCAGCTCAAAAGTTTCCTTTTCTGATTGAATGAAGCATTTAATGAAATAATGCCAAGAGCCCTGTGATGGACAAAGAGATGTGCTGTGGGGGACTGGTCTTTGTCATCATTAACCTCTGTTGTTGTTGTTGTCAGCTGCCATCAAGTCGGAACCGACTCAGCGACGCCATGCACAACAGAACGAAACAATGTCCAATTCTAGGCCAACCTCACTACCGCCGCCACACTTGACACCATCAATGATGTCACCTGGCTGATCCATCTCGTTGGGGGGTCTTCCTCTTTTTCTATGACCCTCCACCTTACCCAGCATGACATCCTTCTCCAGTGATTGTTCTCTTCAGACAATGTGTCCAAAGTAGAAGAGACGAAGCCTAGCCATCTTGGCCTCCAAGGAGCACTCTGGTTGCACTTCTTCCAAAACAGATCTGTTGGTTCTTTTGGCAGTCCATGGCACTTTTAGTATTCTCCTCCAACACCACAACTCAAAGGCATCAATTCTTCTACAATCTTCCTTATT
>NW_006408588.1:1686435-1688714 GCF_000296735.1 Chrysochloris asiatica | reverse complement strand
GCACACCTTTCCCAATTTTAAAACATTCAGTGTTCCCATGCTCTGTTCGAACAACTAACCCTTAACCTCTAGGTTACATTAAAAATGCATACTCTCTTTTTTAAACAAACTCTGCTCTCTGTAATGTCCCATTCTATCACTTCCTCCTTAGCCCTCCACACTCTCAGTCTAGTGTGTCTACTCCTCCTCTTTTGTGGAGTCCTGATGTGGTGCTATGGTCTAATATGCTGGACTACAAAGTTGATTTGTACCGTGAGGTCGGTGGTTCAAGCTTACCAGCTGCTCCTTGGAAACCCTATACAGGGTCGCTGTAGGTTGGAACCAACTCAATGGCACACAACAACAACAATCTCTTTCTTAGCTTTAGATTTAGGAGTGCCTCATGTCTCAAACCTCAACTCCGCTCATTTTCATTTTTCTCTGTCTCTCCCTAAAATAATTTACAAGGTAAGTTTATTTTTCTAATAACAATACAGCTGCAAATCTATCAATGAAGATATACACATTCTGGAAGTTTTCATTACCCAATAAATACATCATTCAATATAGTAACCAAGTCATTTAGAAGAATGTTGAAAACTATTTGATTACTCAATAGCACTAGGTGGTTATCTGTAAGGAAAGAAAATGGATGATCAAAGTTGAAATAATGAAGATTGGATTTTATGTATCTTTTGACACTTTTTTAACCAAAAAATTCCATAAATCAAGTTATGATTTTTTATAATATTATAGTGTCAGTACACAGTATATGTGGTAAGAAAAGAAAAATAAATTATACTTCTTTCAAGTTTAAGACACCACTCCAAGAATCTTTACTACAAAAGCAACTTTAATTGGTATAACGAGTGGTTTTTTTATTATTACTGTTGGATTAGATCCAGAGAATCTCTTCAAGAGACAGATTGAGAAAGAAACCTCTTGTGTTGGAACTTCCTGGCTATAAACAACTCAATGCTTAATTGAACAACTAAAGCTGGAAAAATAGAGTCTAGGGCCCCAGCAAGGTGTTTGGTTACAGCCATCCATAAAGAAAGGAATCCAAGGAATTATTTAGAGAACTCTCAAAACTCATTTAGATGTGGTTTTAGAAATAGCCTTTCCTATAATAAAATGAAATATGTAAATGATTCCTAGGTATATTGCAACTGGTATGCAATTTTTGATGTGCTTTTAAAGATGTGGAAAGCACATTCATATAGATAAGGGTTTTAAGAAAAAGGAAGCAAAAAACCATGCAAATTCAATTTCATATTTTCAGTTACATTTGGCAGAAATAGCATCAAATCTATAAACACTAAAAATGAACATTGGAGATTTTGCTAAAATATGCGGCCTATTAGAAAACATAAATATGTGTGTGTGTATCATTGCACTCCTGGTGTGATGCTATAGGATAAGCAAGCTATAGGATAAGCTAACTGCAAGGTTGGCAGTTCAAACTCACAGTCTCACTTCAGAAACCCTATGGTAGGTCCTTATGAGTCAGATCTGACTTGATGGCACTTAACAATAACAATCGCATATAATTGTGAAGAAGCCCTGGTGGTGTAATGGGTTAAGCATTGGGCTGGTAAGCACAAGGTTGACAGTTCAAACCCACTAACTTCTCTCTGGGGGAGAGATGAGGCTGTTTGTCGGGTCCCCCAAAGATTTAGAGTCTAGGAAACCCTAATGAGCAATTCCACTCTGTCCTGTAGAGTTGCTAGGTATCAGAATAGATTTGATGGCAGTGATATACAATCCTGTGTGTATTTACTGTTTGTGTCTTAAAGACTTTTAAAAAAATAAGGATTTACAAAACTCCAGGAGAGCATGAATATTTTTCTATACAAACCCATGTTGGTGAGTAGTAAATTGTATATAATCTGTGCTTTTGATTGGTGGGGTTATAAAGGCATCTCTATGCCTGTGCTTCGGAGTTCTGGTGTGGCTCTGTGGGCTAATGCATCAGACTGCAAAGTCATTTGAACAGCACCGTCAGTGGTTCAAGCTCACCAGCTACTCCTTGGAAACCCTATACAGGGTCGCTATGGGTTGGAATCAACTTGTCAGCATGTAACAATAACAACAATGCCTGTGCTTCATATGTTGTTGTTGTTAAGTGCCGTCGAGTCGGTTCCGACCCATAGCGACCCTGTACAAGGTTTCCGAGGGTGTAAATCCTTACGGGAGTAGAAAGCCTCACTTTCTCCCGCGGAGCGGCTGGTAGTTTCGAACCGCTGACCTTAAGGTTCGCAGCCCGATTTGTAACCACTATGGTAGCGTAGTGGTGCTTC
>NW_006408588.1:1682714-1685305 GCF_000296735.1 Chrysochloris asiatica | reverse complement strand
AACAACAACAACAACAACAACAACAAAATCAGAAATAATGAGGTCAGATTTCAAGTTGTAATTTAGACCAAAAGTTCTTGGAGGGTTGTTTAAAAAAAAACAAATTCATAAAAACTCTTTTAGCATGCTGGCATTCCTAGTTCTTGTGCTGTCTTCGGCCAACTGCATGATATTTTCAGTAATATTTATCTATGAGGTCAACCACATCTGAATACACGAGATGACAACATAAGACATGAGAAACAAAGGGCCTCATAAGTTAACAGATTCTCTCATAAGCAAAGTAATTCTCATCCCTTACCTGTAAAGGGTGTCATTTTTGGGAACAAAGCCCCCAGGACCCCTTTTGTGTATGCTGACAGTGTGTGGAAAAAGATATCATTAACTCATCATTGAGTTGAACATTTTAATGACATATCTTTGGTTGGTAACACATCATCAATTTGTGTTCTCCATTCTTCCTCTTAAGGAGTCCTAGTGGCATGATGGGTTGAGTGGTAGGTGACTAACCAAAATGTCCGGAGTTCGAATCCTAAAGTCATTCCACTAGGGCAAACGCTGAAACCCTATGAAGCAGTTCTATTCTGTTCTATAGGGCAGCTGTGACAGTTTCAATTCATAGTGGCCCTATATAGGGGTTCTGATGAACGACTTGTGGGTTTGAACTGCTGACCTTGTGGTCCAGTGCTTTCTCCTACAATGCCACACCATAATTCCTCATTGTGGAGTCCTGGTGGGGTACGATGGGTTAATGCGCTGGACTGCAAGTCGTTTCAACTTCAAGGTTGGCAGTTGAAACTCACCAGCCGCTCCACAGAAACCCTATACAGGAGTCGCTATGGGTTGGAATCCACTCTGTGGCACACAACAACACGTGTATATGGAAAGGTGTCCTGGTGTGGTGCTGTGGGTTACTGCGCTGGACCACAATGTCCGTTTGAACCAAAAGGTTGTCAGTTCAAACTCACCAGTCTTCTTGGAAACCCTGTACAGGGTTGCTATGACAACAACAACAAGTGTGTGGGAATTGGGTGAGGGTAGCGTAGTGGTTACGAATCGGACTGCAAACCTTAAGGTCAGCGGTTCAAAACTACCAGCTGCTCCGCGGGAGAAAGATGAGGCTACCTACTCCCGTAAAGATTTACACCCTCGGAAACCCTGTACAGGGTCGCTATGGGTCGGAACCGACTCGACGGCACTTAACAACAACAACAACATGGGAGTTGAGAACTCGGGAACTACATTTCCCAGAATTCTTGCCAGCTAGCAGGTTTCTAGGTTAGAGTTCACCAATAATTGCCACTCACTGCAGGCAACAGAAGAGAAACTGAACCCATGGATGTTCCCAAGGCAGAGAAGCCTGCTCCAGGTGAGTTAGAGCAACAGAAAACGTTAGCCTGCAGCTTCTGGGCGTACTGCAAAGTGGTGCGCTCTGATACTGCCTGAGCTTAGAGCCAGTAGCTTTCTATGACTTTTATACTCCCTCATTTCCTGAAAAATTTTAACAAATTTGCTGACCATTCTTCCGTGTTTTCATGCAGAGTACGCTGCTCCATAGAGTTTTTAAGACTTCAAATGCAGATCGCCACAGACATCGCTGTAGCTTGTGGAGCCCATAACGGTGCCACTAATAGAGCTGACATTATATACAGAATAGACCAAGCATCTGATATCTGTCTTCCATCCCTTTGCTGAAAAATGCCCATTTTCCTGACAGAACATGACTAATAAAGTATTTGTTGTTGTGGTTAAGTGCCTTGGAGTTGGTTCCGACTCAGCGATCCTGTATAGGGTTTCCAAGGAGCAACTGGTGAGCTTGAACCCTCTACCCTGTGATTGAAACTGACCTTGCAGTCCAGCGCATTAACCCACAGCATCACACCAGGACTCCATAAAGGTGTTTATCCCTGCTGAAAAGACTTAGTATAGTTTTTTTATTATTTAATTTGTATGTCATATGAATTTGCTAAGTAGTGGCACATATCTTTTTCTTCTATTTTTTTTTTTTTTCTTAAATAAGCTGGTGAAATGGACAAGTAGTCTTATCACTAATTTATATATAATTTAACTGAGGTTCACTTTTTCTGTGAATTCTGATTTCTTTCTAATTATATCTGGTTTTGTCACAAGTGTATGACAAAATTAGTATAAGAATTTAGTCCTGATGATTACCAACTCCGTGTTCTTCCTCTTGCACTTACTGACTTTCTTGGAGAATAAATTGAATTCTAACTTATATTAAAGAGAAAAACAAAGTATTAAATGAGTCACTGGAATTCAGATTTTTAAAAAAACCTATATGGAACGAAGGGTTATTGTCCAAATCCCATATAGAAAGAACCCTTTAAGAAAGTTTCCTTGAAATTTCCTACGGTGAACTTCTTGTTGAGTGTAGCGTTTCCAAGGAGTGGCTGATGAGCTTGAACTGCCAACTTTGTGGTTCAAATGAACTTTGTAGTCCAGCACATTAACCTCTACCTACATTGGTTACGAATCAGGCTGTGAACCTCAAGGTCAGCAGTTTGAAACTACCAGCTGTTCCATGGGAGAAAGATGAGGCTTTCTGCTCCCGTAAAGATTTACAGCCTCGG
>NW_006408588.1:1663138-1682090 GCF_000296735.1 Chrysochloris asiatica | reverse complement strand
CATCATTGATGGTGTCAAGTGTGGCGGCGGTAGTGAGGTTGGCCCAGGATTGGACATTGTTTCGTTCTGCTGTGCATGGGGTCACGATGAGTCGTTTCCGACTCGATGGCATCTGAAAACAACAACAACTACAACAACAAAATGCTTATATACCACAACTCGTCTTGTCAGTTTGCCATTCTGTGGTAGCGTGTGTGTTGTGATCCTAGAACCTAGGCCACTGATATTTGAAATATCAGCAGGATTGCCTATGGTTTACAATTTATTGGAGCTTCCAGAATAAAACTAGGAAGAGGAGAAGAAGACTACTTCTGAATGTTTAGCCACTGAGAACTTTATGAATGGCAGTGGAACACTGTCAGATATATTACAAGAAGATAAAACATTACAAATAACAGAAGAACATTGCCATATATAGTGCCAGAAGATGAGCCACTCAGATGGGAAGGCATTCAAAATATGACTGAGGAAGAGCTGCCTCCTCAAATTGAAATTGACCATAATACCCTGAATGGAGTAAAGCCTCAGGACCATCTTTACTGATGGCGCACAACTCAAAATAAAGAGGAACAGCTGTAAGCATCCACTAATTATCAGAAGATGGAATGTATCTGGGAAAATTGGAAGTTGTCAAAAATGAAATGGAACACATAAAGGTCTATATCTTAGGCATTAAAGCTGAAATGGACTGGTATTAGCCTTTTGTAATCAGGTAATTATGCAGTTTAATATGCCAGGAATGACAAATTGAAGAGGAATGGCTTTACATTCATTGTCAAAAGAAAATTTGAAGATGTATCTTGAAGTACAATACTGTCTGTGATAGGATAATATCCATATCATATTGTCAGGAGGGACCAATCGCTGGAGAAGAATATCATGTTTGGAAAGGTGGAGGGTCAGAGAATAAGAGGAAGACCCCCAACGAGATGGATTGGCCAAGTGGCAGCATCGATGGACTCAAGTGGCAACAGTAGTGAGGTTGGCCCAGGATCGGGCAGAGATTCGTTCTGATGTGTATAATGTCGCTATGGGTCGGTACCGACTCAATGGCAACTAAAAACAACAACCACAACAACAAAGAAAACCAGTTAATACCACTATTATATTCACATTTAGACTCCAAATAAAAAATCAATAATTAAGAAATTGAGCCTTCCCAGGATCACGTGATTCACAGCAAAAGATAAACTTGTAACTATGCAAAACAACAATGACTTGCAGAACCACCCTATAGAAACTCTGAGATTTGAAATAAACTTTGTCACTTGCCATCAAAAAAAAAAAAATTAAGAAATTGATTAATTCTACTGTAGGATAAGCACTAGACTACAAGGTCACTTTGAACTGCAAGAACAGTGGTTCAAACTCATCAGTGCTCCTTGGAAACCCTATGCAGTCTCATTACAACTCAGAAATGACTCAATGGCACTTAAGAACAGCAATAAATAACTTCTTCAGTCTGAAATCAATCAATTATATATCTTGATGCATTGATAATTATTAGTGATTGTAATGGGATGTTGGAAATGAACCTCAAGGATCAGTAGTTGGAAAATGTTGTCGTTGTTGCTAGGTGCCATCGAGTAGGTACCAACCCATAGCGACCTTACGCACAACAGAATGAAACACTGTCCGATTGTGGGCCAACCTCACTACTGTTGCCACGCTTGAGTCCATTGATGCTGCCACTTGGCCAATCCATCTCGTTGGGAATCTTCCTCTTTTTCTCTGACCCTCCACCTTACCAAACATGATATCCTTCTCTAGCGAATGCTCCCTCCTGACAATATGTCCAAAGTATGAGAGATGAAGTTTGGCCATCTTGGCCTCCAAGTAACACTCTGGCTGCACTTCGTCCAAAACGGATCTATTGGTTCTTTCAGCAGCCCATGGCACTTTCAATATTCTCCTCCAACACCATAACTCAAAGGCATCAATTCTTCTATGGTCTTCCTTATTCACTATCCAGCTTTTGCATGCATATGAGGTTATTGAAAATACTATGGTTTGGGTCAGGTGCACCTTAGTCCTCAAGCTGACATCTTTGTTCTTCAACACTTTAAAAAGTTCTTGTGCAGCAGATTTGCCTAATGCAATACATGGTTTGATCTCTTGACTGCTGCTTCCATGAGTGTTGATAGTTGATCCAAGAAGAATGAAGTCCTTGACAACTTCAATCTTTTCTCCATTGATAAGAATGTTTTTTATTGGCCCAGTAGTGAGGATTTTTGTTTTCTTTACATTGAGATGTGCTCTTTGATCTTCATCAGTAAATGTTTTAAGTCCTCTTCACTTTCAGCAAGCAAGGTTGTATCACCTGCATATCGACATGTTTTTCTTCATATAACCCAGTTTCTCATATTATTTGCTCAGCATACAGGTTGAATAAGTATAGTGAAAGGATACAACCTTGTTGCACACCTTTCTTAATTTTAAACCATTCATGGTTCCCATGTTCTGTTTGAACAACCACCTCTCGGTCCAGGTACAGATTCCTCATGAGCACAATTAAGTGTTCCAGAATACTCATACTTCTCAATGTTTTCCATAGCTTGTCATGATCCACAGAATCAAAAGCCTTTGCGTAGTCAATAAAGCACAGGTAAACAAACATCTTTCTGATATTCACTCAGGAAGTTCTCTGTCAATGTATGCTTGCAGCCATTTCTGTATTATCTTTAGTAAAACTTTACTCACATGGGATATCAAAGAGATGGTCCGATGATTTCCACATTCCATTGGGTCACCTCTCTTTGGAAGGGGCACAAATACAGATCTCTTCCAATCAGTTGGCCAGATAGTTGTCTTCCAATTTTCTTGGCAAAAATGAGTGAGTGCCACCTGTGCCACCTCACTTTTTTGAAATTTTTAGATTTCAATTTTTAATCCATCAATTCCTGGTGACTTGTTCTTTGCCAATTCCTTCAATTCACCTTGGATTTCCTCCTTCAATATCATTGGCTCTTGATCATATGCTATCTCTTGAAACGGTTGAACATTAACCATTTCCTTTTGGTACAGTGACTCTGTATTTCTTCCATCTTCTAATTGATGCTTTCTGCATTATTCAATAATTTGTCCAGAGAATCTTTTAAAAATGAAAGTTGAGGCTTGAATTTTTTTTCTTCACTTCCTCCAGCTTGAGAAATGCTGAGCATGTTCTTCCTTTTGGGTTTTCTGATTCTAGATCTTTTAACATTTTGTTGTAATATTTGGCTTTATCTTCTTGAGCAGAGCTTTTGAAATTTTCTGTTCGGCTCATGGACCTCCTCATTTCTTCCACTTTCTTTAGCATCTCTACATTGGAGAGCAAGGTTCAGTGTCTCTTCTGACATCCAATTTGACCTTTTACTGCTTTCTTTTCTTCTTAATGACTTTTTGCTTTCTTCACATATAATCTTTTTGATGTCATCCCATGACTCTTTCTGGTCTTCGGTCTTTAGTGCTTAATGTATCAAATCTGTTCTTCAGATGATCTCTAAATTCAGGTGGGATATATTCAAGGTCATATTTTGGCTCTCGTGGACTTCTTTTCGATTTCTTCATCTTCAGTTTGAATTTGCATATCAGTAATTGATGGTCTGTTCCACAGTCTGCCCCTGGCCTTGTTTTGACTGGTGATATGAAACTTTTGCATTGTCTCTTTCCACTGATATAGTCAATTTGATTTCTATGTATTCCATCTGGTGAGGTCCATATATATAGTCGTGTCTTATGCTGTGTAAAGAATGTATTTGAAATGAACAAATCATTGATTTGAAGAATTCTGTCATGCAATCTCCAGCATCATTTCTTTCACCAAGTCCATATTTTCCAACTACTGATCCTTCCTCTTTGCTCCCAACCTTTGCATTCCAATCACCAGTAATGATCAGCACATCTTGAGTGCATGCTTGATCAATTTCAGATTGAAGTTGTTAGAATTCTTCTATATCATCCTCACTGGCTTTAGTGATTGGTATGTAAATTTTAATAATAGTGGTATTAACTGGGCTTCTCTGTAGGCACATGGATATTATCCTATCACAGACAGCGTTGTACCTCATGAATGAACTGGATATGTTCTTTTTGACAATGAATGCAACACCATTCCTCTTCAATTTGTGAATTCCGGCATAGCAAACCATGTGGTCATCAGATTCAAAATGGCCAATACCAGTGTATTTCAGCTCACTAATGCCTAAGATATTGATGTTTATTTGTTCCATTTAATTTTTGACAACTTCTAGTTTTTCCAGATTCATATGTTGTACATTCCATGTTCCAATTTTCAATGGATGTTTACAGCTGTTTCTCTTCATTTTGAGTTGTGCCCCATCAGCTAATGAAGGTCTCATGGGCTTTACTCCATTTGCTTCATCACAGTCACCTCTACTTTGAGGAGGCAGCTCTTCCCCAGTCACATTTTCAGTGCCTTCCAACCTGAGGGGTTCAATTTCTGGCACTATATCTGACAGTGTTTCTCTGCTATTTATAAGGTTTTCAGTGACTAAATATTCGGAAGTAGTTTGTCACTCCTTCTTCCTAGTCTGACTTCATCTGGAAGCTCATTTGAAACCTGTCCATCATGGGTGACCCTGCTAGTATTTAAAATACTTGTGGCATAGCTTTCACAATCATAGCTACTCACAAGCCACCACAGTATGACAAACTGACAGACAAGTGGTGGTCTCTTGAGCATAGAGAAGCTAAAATGAATGGAAGAAATGAGGGGGTAAACGAGTTGAAAAAAACGCAATTTAAAAGGACACCTTGAGAAGTCAAACTCACGTATTATAATGAAATGTGAAGAGTTTCAGTCAAAAACCAAAGGGAAGAACATACTCAGCATTTCTGAAGCTGGAAGAATTGATGAAGAACACAAGACTCCACTTGCATTATTATAGAATTCTGTGGCAAAATATCGGATGATGCAGAAAGCATCAATATAAGTTGGAGGTAAGACATAGAGTACTAACAAGAAATGGTTGGTTTTCTCACATTTCATGAGATAGCGTATGAACAAGAACCCATGGTACTGAAGTAAGACGTCAAAGTTCCACTAAAATCAAGGCTCTAGGAATTGTTGAAGACTCATTGAAGTCTTTCAGAAAACTCATGTGGTACTGGAGGTGCTCACTTGTATATGCCAAGAAATCTGGAGGACAACCAATTGAAAGAGATTTTTTTTTTTTTTGACCATTGAAAAGAGAGGTCTCCAAATAGAATGTGGAAATCTTCAACAATTTAAAACAGTACATTCAATTCAATTCATAACAGTAAAACCAATTTGCAAGAGTACATTGAGAGGGAGTTGCCAGAAATTCAAGCTGGATTCCGAAGAGGACACAGAAAAGTTGGATTATCATTGCTGTTGTCTCATGGATTTTGACTGAAAGCAAAGAATGGCAGGAAAATATTTACTTTTGCTTTATTGACTATGAAAAAGCATTTGATTGTGTGGATCATGGCAAACTGTGGATAGTAATGCTAAGATTAGGTAATCCAGAACACATAACTGTGCTCGTGCAGAACCTGGACCAAGAGGCAGTTGTTAAATAGAACAAGGAGATACTGAATGATTTAAAATTAGGAAAGATGTGCTCCAAGGTAGTATCCTTTTACCATGTTTACTCAATCTGTATGCTGAGCAAATAATCTGAGAAGCTGGATTCTATGAAGAATGTGGGCTCAGGATTGGAGAAAGACTCATTAACAAACTGCAGTATGCAGATAATACACAGCCTGCTGAAAATGGCCTTAAAATCCTTACTGTTGTAGCTCATATGCCACATTCTTCTCTGTGGTTTGCATCTCAATTTAAAGAAAATAAAAATTGTCACCACTGGACCAATAAATAACATCAGAGTAAACGGAGAAAAGTCTGAAGCTGCCACAAACATCATTTTGCTTGCATCCACAATCAGCACTCATGGAAGCAAGTGTCAAAAAAATCATATGGAAGGAGCAGTCAAGAAATCAATCAATGTATTTCATAGATCAATCTGCTGCACAAGATCTCTTCCAAGTGTTCAAGAGCAAACAGAGCAGCTTGAGGACTCAGGTAAGCATGACCCAAGCCATAGTTATTTTCAATATGCATGTCCATAGGCATGAGGAATTTGGTCAATGAATAAAGAACAATGGAGAAAAATTGATGCATTTGAGTTATGGTGATGGAGAAGAATATTAAAAGTACTAAAGAAATCTGTGTTGAAAGAAGTAGAGCCAGAAAGCTCTATAGAAGCCAGGATGGCAAGACTTTGTCTCTCATACTTCGGACATACTATCAGGAGGGACCAGTCCCTAGAGAAGGACATCATGAATGGTAAACTGGAGGATCAGCAAAAAAGAGAAAGACCCCCAACTAGATGAATTAACACAGTCACAACAGCAAGGAGCTCAAATGTAATAACAAATATGAGGAACTCAAAGTGTTTCTTTCTTCTCTGCATATGGTCACTATGAGTCTGAAATGACCAGATAGCACAGAAAACCATCAAACATAAAAATGTATATGTGTATATACACACACACACACACATATATGTATATGGTGGTAGTGTGCTGTGGAGTCGGTTATGACTCATAACGACTCTGCACAGGGTTTCCGAGGCTGTAAATCTTTACAGGAGTCAAAAGCCTCAGCTTTCTCTGGTGCAACGGCTGGTAGTTTCAAACTGCTGACCCATAGTGACCCTATGTGGGTTTCCAAGGTGTGGCTGGTGGTCTTGAAGTGCTGACCTTGAGATTCAAACTGACTTTGCAGCCCAGCACACTGCCACACAGATTAGTTAATTCTTTAAAGTAGTGCTGATTTTCCTCTTCCTATCAATATAAAATTTCCAGCACTATATCTGACAATGTTTCTCTGCTATTTATAAGGTTTTCAGTAACTAAATATTCGGAAGTAGTTCGTCACTCTTTCCTCCTAGTCTGTCTTCGTCTGGAAGCTCATTTGAAACCTGTCCATCATGGGTGACCCTGCTGGTATTTAAAATATTGGTGGCATAGCTTTCAGAATCACAGCAACTCACAAGCCACCACCGTATGACAAAGTGACAGCTTGAGGACTCAGGTGTGCCTGACCCAAGCCATGGTATTTTCAGTAACCTCATATGCATGCAAAAGCTGGACAGTGAATAAGGAAGACCATAGAAGAATTGATGCCTTTGAGTTATGGTGTTGGAGGAGAATATTGAAAGTGCCATGAGCTGCCAAAAGAACCAATAGATCCATTTTGGAAGAAGTGCAACCAGAGTGCTACTTGGAGGTCAAGATGGCCAAGCTTCGTCTCTCATACTTCAGACATATTGTCAGGAGGGACCAGATGCTGGAGAAGTATATCATATTTGGTAAGGTGGAGGGTCAGAGAAAAAGAGGAAGATCCTAATGAGATGGACTGGCCAAGTGGCAGCATTGATGGACTCAAGCGTGGCAACAACAGTGAGCTTGGCCCAGGATCGGGCAGTGTTTTGTTCTGTTGTGCATAAGGTCGCTATGGGTTGGTACCAACTCCATGGCACCTAACAATAACAACAACAACATCATTGTAAATAGGAAAAATAGTGAAATTGAAAGATTAAAAATAGAGTTTAATTGGAAAATCTTTCTTATTACTGTACTTAGTATTGCCATTAGAAAAGTAAGGCCCTGTGGAAATCATTTTAATATGCATGTGTTTTCTTTTTTTCTCTTAAATTTATTTCAGTATTAAAGAAATGAATTTTTTATAACATTGCTTCTAAAATTATATTATGCTGTACATAAAATTAGAGATTGGTTATCATATTAACTTCATTATAATTGTATGAAAAAGTCATAGAATAGGTCATGAAATATTTGTGAATTATTTTGTATTTATTGATAATTTGGTCTGGTAATTTTGTAGTTTATAAATTCATTGCTTTATCAATCATATGATCTTCTTTTCTACCATCAATGATTTTCATCTGTTATAGATATTTTCATTTGAAATAATTCAGGTATGCCGTCTCTTATGATTTACAATACACTTCTTATCCTACAGAGTCACCTCACTCCCATTTACTTCCCTAGGGATGACATTAAAAAAAGAAATGACCACAACTTGGTGGTTTAAAACTATGTACATTTATTCTCCCCCAATTCCGGAAGCCAGGTGTCATCTGGAAACCATGTGAAATCAAGGAGCCATCAGGGTTGTTTTGTTCTGGAGTCTCAGAGAATCAACACAAATACTAGAGACATAAATACATTCTATGGCTCTTTTCTAGCTTTCAGTGATCACCAGCAATCCTTGACATTCCTTGCTTTGTAGCTGTATCACTTCAATCTTTAACTCAGTTGCTTCACATGGGCTCCTTTCCTGGGTGTCTCTGTTTCTTCTCTTTCATTCTTTTGCAAGGACACTGTACAGTATATACAGAATCCATTTAATCCAGGTTGATCTCATTTTCAGATACCTAATTTATATCTGCAAAAAAATCTTACTACAAATAAAGAAAGTGTCATTCTGATGCACCAGGTGAGCATATTTCTGAGAAGTCACAATTTAACCCGTTACAATCATCATCAAGCAATGCCCCTTATTATCTTCACTAACTTGGTCTAAGTATATAAGGAACACAGCAGGTCAACAGTCATCCAAATCTCTCTTGACTTCTTTTTGTTTGTTGCCATTAAGTTGATTCTGCCTCACAGTAATGGCATGTGTGCAGGGTAGAACTAGGGTTCCTATGACTTTTAAGACTGTGACCTTTTGAAAGTGCGCCACTATGCCTTTCTCCAGAGAAGACTCTTAAGTGATTTGAGACCTCAACTTTTGACTAGTAGACTAGCCCTTAACTGCTTTCTTGAGTACACAAGCTGAAATTAACCCTTTATACGTAATGTTATAAATTCATAATAGCTAAACTCATTATATATAAAGATAATATTTTCTTTATCTCTTCACCCCTTTGAATGTTGTATAAACTCCTTCCAAACATTTCTTTAACCCTCACTTCAAGATGAAGTTACCCTAAGTGGCATCACTTCTAATGACTGTTTATATTATTAAGTTCTCCTTATTGTTGTTACTAAGTGCCTTAGAGTTGGGTTCTGACCCATAGCAACCCTGTATACGGTTTCCAAGGAGCAGCTGGTGAACTTGAACCACAGGCCTCAAGATTCAAGTGGACTTTGAAGTCCAGCGCATTAACCAAAAGCACCATACAAGCCTCCAAGTTATCCTTAGGCCTTGAAAAAAGTATCTCAGTATAAGTACCATATTATACTGAGACTATAATATGAGTAGTTCAGTCTCAGAGGCCTTTGTACTCCATTGTTTGCAACTCCAACTGGGTTTTCACCTCCATCCATGTTTGTAACCAAAGAATGCTAACAGTCTTTCTGTAGAACTAATTCATGAAGTTATCTTATTGTAAACACTTGGAAATCTATACATATCACTTTGTTTTTACTAACAAACACTTTACTTGTTTTGAAAATAAGTAATATGTAAGAACTCATTGATTTGTTCCTTGTCACAAAACACTTACATGAAAGTTTAAAAAAAAAAAAAAGTTAAAACTTAAAATGTATATTTATAAATAATTTATGAATGTGATAAGACTCAGACTGATGTTTGCTATTAAAATCTCTTCAGAAGTTTTACTTGGCGTGACATTTTGACATTGCATTCCTCAGGCTTTGATGAAATGAGTCAAGGTGTACTAGAGAGTCAATGAAAATGGAGAGATGTACTATCATGGCTTGGAGGAGGATATGCTAGATGCCAGGAGATTTGCCACTTTGATTTCCATACTGATTTCCTGAGTTGACTTGGCTGATAAGGAGCTATATGAATATTCAGTAATAGTCACAAACATTATAGTACATTAAATTACAGACATCTAGGCAGAACCTAGTTACATTCAAGAGAACAAGGCAGAAATGGAAAGTTGATAATGATACATAAACAGAAATGTTCACTTAGAGACATCAGAGAGTATCACCGATTTAGTCACTGGAGACATTCTTCTCAGTCAGTTGCAAACAACAAACAAATTTAAAAGATGATTATAAATTTGGTAGGAGATATTGCAATTGTCTGGAAGAGCATATCTTTTAAACATGTTTTTCTTTATAAATGAACTTATAGTATGACCTATTGGGTAGTTAAAAAGATCAGAGCTCTTCTACTAACCTAACATTGTATGGTAAGTTGAAGTGTGAACCACAAGGTTGACAGTTCAAGCCCAGCAGCCACTCTGCTGGAGAGAGATGAGGCTTTCTGCTCACATAAAGATTTACATTCTCCAAAACCCCAAGAGTGGATTGACATGAGTCAGAACTGAATCGATGGCACTTCACAACTAACCTAAACATTGGGGCTTTGAACCGATTCAGCAATACCATGAAAGAAATGCATGGCGGTCGGCTTCTATAAATATTACAAAAAGAAAACTCTATTACAGGTCCTGCTCTGTAACACATGGGCTCACCATGAGTCTGAATCCACTCAGCAACAGTGAGTTTGGCCTTTGGTTTATTGTTGGTTGGTTATATGCCTTGGAGCTGGTTCCAACTCAGCAAACCCGCATAAGGTTTCCAAAGCTATGAATCTTTACATGAGCAGAAAACCTCATTTTTCTCCTGCAAAACATCCAGTAGTTTCGAACTTTGAGATTAGCAGCCCAACTCGTAACCACTATGCTATCAGAGTGCCTTGCAGTATACATTATATACTGTATAATGTATCTGTGACCACACCATAATCAGTACTATCTCCATCACCACAGAGAGATTTTTTGAGTTTCTTTGCAGCCAGGAGGTCACAGTTCCAGTTTCAGAAAATCTCTGACTCGTTTTCATCACTAAAGATTCCTTTTGTCTGTTCTAGAAGTTCATATAAGTGCAATCATACAGTAAATAATTGTTTCTGTCTTTTTTATTCCGCACAATACTGTTGAGATATAGCTGTGTTGTCGCATGTGCCTCTAACTGTTTCTTTGTATTGGCAAGTAGTATTCCATTGTATGAATGCATCACAATTTGCTCATCTATTTACCTGTTGATGGATGTTTGGTTTATTTGCAGCTTAATACAATTATAAATAACCCAAACTCAACTCACTGCCACTGAGTCAACTCCAACTCATAGGGACTATTTCTGAGACTGTAAATGTTGCTGTGTTTACAAGCTTTTTTGTAGACACATACTTTTGTTTCTCTTGGATGAATACATAGGTATAGAATTGCTGTGTTATATATTGTGATTATGTGCCGTGGAGTCAGTTCTGACTCATAGCAACCCTGTACAGGGTTTCCGAGGCTGTAAATCTTTATAGGAGCAGAAAGCCTCATCTTTCTCCTGCGGAACAGTTGGTAGTTTCGAACTGCTGATGGTGAGATTAGCAGCCCGATTCATAACCACTACGCTACCAGAGCTCCTTGCTGTGTTATATAGTGGCTATATATTTAAATTTGTATGAAATTGTCAAGCTGATTCCATTGTACAATTCTGACTGCAATATATGAAAGATCCACTTACACATCTTTGGCAGTTTTTGTTGTTGTAAGATTTCAAAAAGAAATATTTAGACATTCAAGTAGCTCATTAGGCTTTCAATTAGAATTCTTTCTGATGACTAATGATTTATAAAAAAAATTTTCTGTGTGTACTAGTCATTTGTATGTATTTAGTCAAGTTTCTGTTGAAAACGTTGGAAATAAAAAAACAGACAAGATTTGGTTGTCTTAATATTTAGTGTAAGAATGTCTTCTGTATCCTGTGTTTAAGTTCTTTGCCACATATGTGTATTGCAAATATTTTCTTCCAGACTGTGGTTTGTCTCATTACTTTTTTAGTACTGTATTTCAGAGAGCAAGAAGCTTTTAGTTTTGATAAAATCTAATTTATCAATTTCAGTTTCTTTCATAATCAGTACTTTCAGGGTCTTATATAAGCAATCGCTGCCTATACCAAACACATAGTTTATTAAATGTAGCTCTTAAGTCTTTGAATGCTGTTGCAAATGGTATTTTTAAAATAATAATTGTATTTCTATATACTAGAATTAAGTTATAATCATTTGTTTCTTGTACATGGAAATTCTATAAATATTTATACATTACCCTTATAAACTGTAACATCAATTAATATTAGTTTCAATAGCTTTTAACTTTTTCTCTGAATACATTTATTTATCTTTTTTTTAACATAAAATAAACTGATCTATTAATGTATTCTCTTATTAACTTGTTTATTTAGTGTTTCTGTTCTACTGCTTAGAAACTCCACTACAGTGTTAAATAGAAATGACGAGAATGAACAACTTTGTCCTGTTCCTTCACGTTAAGGATAAAGTGTTATCTTCCTACATTAAGTATTATGTTTACCGTAGCTTTAAAAAATATGTATATATGGTTGAGGAAGCTGCTTTCTTTCCATATATTGTTGAGAGCTTTGATAATGTTGTTGTTGTTGTTAAGTACCGTCGAGTCGGTTCCGACCCAATAGCGAGGGTGTAAATCTTCACAAGAGTAGAAAGCCTCATCTTTCTCCCGCGGAGCGGCTGGTAGTTTCGAACTATTGACCTTAAGGTTTGCAGCCCGATTTGTAACCACTACGCTACCAGAGCTCCTTGATAATGTACCGGTGTGGAATTTGGCAAAATGCTTTCCTTAAGTGTATTGAGCTAATCCATTTTTTTAAATTGTTAAATGAATCATCTTGATTGAATGAGGGTATTAAAAAAACATGGTATTCTTTGAATAAACCTTAGTTGGTCAGTTTATGTATATGTGTATATTTACATTCTGTGTTTTTATTTTCTAATGGATTGTGTATTGTGTTGCTATCCACAAGGTCAGTAGTTTAAATCCACCAGCCTCTCCTTGGGAGACTGTGGAGACTTTCTGCTTCTGGAAAGATTTACAGCCTCAGAATCTTATGACTCAGAATCAACTCAATGGCTGTGGGTTTAGTTTTGGGTTTTAATACTCTGTTGAGGATTTAAAACTGTTTTTCAACTATGTTCACGAGGCATATAATCTATAGTTTCTCTTCATATTATATCAGTCAGTATCAGGATAGTATGTATATTTTTTTCAACCATCCATCAGCAGGGTTGATCCATTTTCCTGGCTCTATCTTTTTTCCCTTGGCTGACCTCCCACTTTTGATCCTAACATCCTCAGTATTATACCTTCTTACGTTTTGTTTCCAACCCTTTGACCACAAGGTTCAATCATTTCAATAGACACCATATGATCAAGAACTGATGGCCATGAAAGAAGGCCAAAGTGCACTAAAAACATGGATGCAAAATGAGGGTTCCAGAAATTGATGTAAAACAATGTTTCAGCAAATTGAGACAAAACTGGAGGCACTCTCTCATCTTTCAATGGTAGGACCCAAGAAAATTGGAACGTCACTACCTGGCCAATCGATTGGAAGAGATCCATCTTTGTGCTTATTCCAAAGAACCGTTATCCAATAGAATGTGGAAATCATTAAACTATATCATTAATATCACATGCAAGCAAATTTTTACTGAAGATAATTTAAAAATGGCTGCAGCAGCACACGGACGGGACTGCCAGAAATTCAAGCAGGATTCAGAAGAGGTCTTGGAACTAGACATATCATTGTTGATATCAAATGGATCTTGACTGAAAGTAGAGACTACCAGAGAGATGTTTACTTGCACTTTATTGACTGCAGGGCCATTCGACTGTGTGGATCATAACTATGCAAAGAATGGGAATTCCAGAATACTCACTCATGAGTAAAGTGTATAGAGACCAAGAGTCAGATTAGAAGAATCATTGCTTTTGAATTATGGTGTTGGCAAAGAATATTGAAAGTACCACTGATAGCCAGAACCAAAAAAAAAAATCTGTATAGGAAGTAGAGCAGCCAGAATGCTCCTTAGAAGGCAGGTTGGAAATACTGTTTCTTGTACTTTGAACATGTTGTTATGAGGGATCAATTCCTCAAGAAGAATATCATTCTTGGTAAAATGAAGGGTAAGCAAAAAAGAGGAAAACCCCCAGTGAGATGGATTGACACAGTGTCAGCAGCAATGGACTTAGATGTAACAACATTTATGAATATTACACAAGATTGGACATTGTTTCTTTCTATTATGCATAGGGATGCAATGAGTTGGAACTGACTCGACACCATCTAAAATCTACAACAACAATAAGACCCCCAGTGAGATGGACTGACACAGTGTCAGCAACAATGAACTTAGATGTAACAACATTTATGAAGATTGCACAAGACTAGGCATTGTTTATTTCTGTTGTGCATAGGGTTGCAATGAGTTGGAACTCATTCGACACCCTCTAAAATCAACAACAGCAATATGTAGACCAGACCCTACATCACATTATAGGACGAGTGCTTTCTGGAATGGCATAATGGGATTTTATAATAGCTATGAACCAGATTACTTAGAAGTCAGGTATCATTGTGTTATTTATATTCTTAGTTCTAGATCTTTATGAAGAAAGAGGAAGGCAGCAGAGAGAGAGAGAAGCCCTAGGAAAAAGCAGAACTGCTTCACAGGGTTTTCAAGGTTATAAATCTTTAAGAAAGCACACTGCCTCATCTTCCTGTGGTGTAGCTGGTGGGTTCATACTACTAACCTTTCAGTTAGCAGCCTAACATTTAATCCACTGTACCACCAGAGATCCATGTTGTTGTTGTTGTTAAGTGCTATCAAGTAGGTTCTGACTCATACCAACCCTGTATAGGGTTTCCAAGCAACAGATGGTAGGTTTGAGCCACTGATTGATTCCTGGTCTTTGCATATTTCATTATAACACTTTGTCTTCTTTAGCTACTCTTGAAGTTTTCTCTTTGGCTCTTTTCTTAGATCATTTCTTCAAGTTGTTTTAGTGTCCCTATGCTCAAGAACAAGCTTCAGAGTGACTTCTAATATCCACTTGGTCATTTCTTATTTCCTCTTTTTTTAATGACCACCTGCTTTCTTCAAGGATGATGTTATTTATGATGTCCCGCAACTTCTCTGGTCTTAACACATTGATGTTTGATGCATCAAATCTGTTCTTGAGATGATGTAAATTCAGGGGGAATAAACCCAAGGTCATGTTTTGGCTTTCATACACTTGTTTCAATTTTCTTTAACCTCAGCCTAAACTTGCATAAGAGCAATGGTAGGACTCTGGCCATGATTTTACTGATGATATTGAGCTTCTCGACCATCTCTTCCTACAGATGTAGTTGATTTGATTCCTGAATATTCTTTCTGGCAAGGTCTGTATATATAGTCTCCATTTATTGTTGAAAAAAGTTGTTTTCAATGAATAAGTCATAGGTCTTGCAAAATTCTATCATGTGATCTCTAGCATCAGTTTGATCACGAAGATCGTATTTTCCCAACTACTGTTCCTTCCACTTTGTTCCAACTTTTGCATTATGAGTCACCAGTGACTATTAATGCATCTCGATTGCATATTTGATCAATTTTAGATTGAAGAAGTTGGTAGAATTCATTGATTTTATCATCATTGGATTTAGTGGTTGGTGCATAAATTTGAATCACACTAGTATTAATGGATCTTCTTTGTATTTGTATGTATATGATCTTAACACAGGCAGCATTATACTTCATGATGGATCTTGAAATGTTCTTTTTGTTTATGAATGTGACACCATTCCTCTTCAATTTGTCATTTGAAGCATAGTAAGACATGATAGTCTGATTAAAAATGGCCAACACCTGTACATTTCAACTCATTAAAGTTTAGGATATCGATCATAATGTGATCCATTTAATTTTTTACAACTTCCAATTTTCTTAGATGGATACTTTGCAAATTACATGATCTGATTATTAATGTTGCACTGTATCTCCTCAATTTATGTTGTATCCCATCAGAGATGAAATTTCTGGAAGCTTTGCTCCATCCATGACATTACAGTCAACTCTACTTTGATCAGGCAGTTCTTCCCCCATCTTATTTTGAGTGTCTTTCAACCTGAGGGCTCATCATCTGTCACTATATCTCACATTATCCTCCTACTATTCACAAGGTTTTCAGTGACTAGCCATTCTGAAGTAGCCTGTCTCCGTATCTTCCTACTCTGCCTTAGACTGGAAGCTCAGCTGAAGCCTGCCCACCCTGGGTGGCTCTCCTGGCATTTAAAATACCAGTGTCATAGCTTTCAGCAACACACAAGTCACCACAGTATGAAAAACTAACAGACAAAAGATAATGTGATATTGCAGTAGGGAAAAACAAACAAACAAACAAAAGATAATGTTAACTCAATTAAAATAATAATGAAGATCATAGTAATGGGATTGATTTCTATAAACCTACAAAGTGCCAGGCACTATTCTAAGCACTTCATGTGTGTTTATCCCTTTAATACTCAATGAGATGGTGCTATGAGTAAGCCCATAGCTCTAGTAGCGTAATGGTTACGAATCGGGCTGTGAACCTTAAGGTCAGCGGTTTGAAACTACCAGCTGCTCCACGGGAGAAAGATGAGGCTTTCTACTCCCATAAAGATTTACACCCTCGGAAACCCTGTACAGGGTCGCTATGGGTCGGAACCGACTCGATGGCACTTAACAACAACAACAACAACAACAGGTGTAATGCTGCAGGATAAAGCCCTAGACCACAATGTCAATTTGAACTGCAAGTTTGGGGATTCAAACCCATGAGTTGCTCCTCAGAAACTCTATAAAGGGGTCGTTATGGGTTGGAACCAACTCGAAGACACTTAACAACACAAATGAGGAAACTGATCTTAAAAAGATTTAGTAACTAGCTCAAGGAATGAATATATAAATGTTGTTTTTGTTAAGTGCCTTCAAGTCAGTTTAGACCCATAGCAACCCTGTATAGGATTTCCAAGGAGGGGCTGGTGAGTTTCAACCACCAACCTTGCAGTTCAAACTGACTTTGCAGTCCAGTACATTAGCCCACAGCACAACATCAGCACTCCAGAATATATAAATAGCATAGTCCAAATTGAAACCCAGGCAGTAGGATTCCAGAACCTATGCCTCTAACCACTATGCTATTGTTGTTGTTGTGAAGTGCCGTCGAGTTGGTTCTGAACCACAGCGACCCTGTATAGGGTTTCCGAGGAGCAGCTGGTGAACTGCCAACCTTGTAGTTCAAACGGCTTAGCAGTCTGGCGCATTAACCCACAGCGCCACACCAGGACTCCACTAGCTACATTGGAATGTTAATGGAAATAAGACAGAGATTTAAAATAAAAAAATATTTGTACACATCTGGGAATGTGTGGGATGATGTACAATACTACAAAATAGTTTGAATAGCATCAATGTTTCTGTGATACAAGCTCTACAGTATCTATAATACTTTATAAGACTGCATTAATTTTTAAGTTTTCATTCTTATCTCTCATTTTCCCTTTTATTTTTCTTCATTTTCCTTTTTACTGTCTCCTCATAATTTCCCACACTTTCAACATAGTGATGTGGTTTTACATTACTACTGAGGAGTTGTGCTAAGCTGGCACATGAGTCACTTGCAATGAACCATGCCTCATACCCTCATGTATTCTATGGCTATTTTGAGTCTTGGCTTGACACATGACATTTCTTAGCCAATGGAGCATTAGAAAGTGTGATGCAAGCAGAGACTGAAGTGTTTTTACAATGGGGCTAGTCCTCTTGGGTTACAGCCTTTTAGCAACAACCCACCAAATTAGATGCTTGGGTTAGAATATGGGAAGAAAGGTCTTGAGACTCCATTGACATACATACTGATCTGTTTCAGAATTCTAGTTGAGCCCACCTCCCTAAAGACTCATTAGCTAAAAGAAAACACACAGATAACTGTAGAAGTTAGCCAAAAAAAAACACAAAAAACTGCCCAGATAATCTAACACTTTTTGATAAATAATAAACATCTTTTTATGCCAATATATTTTAGATTTTTTTATATACATCAATTGTTGTTGTTGATATTAAGTACTGTGTAGTTGGTTCCGACTCATAGTGATCCTGCGCAGGGTTTCTGAAGCTGTAAATCTTTACAGGAGCAGAATGCCTTATCTTTCTTTCGCAGAAACATTGGTAGTTTCAAACTGCTGACCTTGAGGTTGGCAGCCCGACTCGTAACCACTATGCTACCAGAGCACCTTATCAATAGACTGCTGAAATAGGGAGCAAGCCATGATTTACATATAGGAATTTTGCTGTTACTGAAGCAGCTAGAGAAACTTCTTTATGTTCAGCTCATTTGTATCTTCTGAGTTTTCTCATATAAAATCTGCCCTTAATCATGATCTAATCTTACAGGAGGATGGCCCTTGGCCACACAGTACAGAATGCCAACTTAACCTTGGGGATACACACAATACAGGTTTGGCTAAATAAAACAACCCACTTTCTTTATCTCTAGAAATACATTTTTTGGGAACAATGACAATACTCTGATGAGTTCTAGCTTGATCATGAATGTCTGATTACCAGTGGGTATTTGACACATTTTTCTCCTTGTTCTTGGCCATATGGAACTTACTCCAAATCAGACATATTGTTTAACTGGCTCATGATTAATATTTTGGACAATGTAGTAATCAGCTATCCAGATGAACAATTAATCACATAGTAATGAGGAGTAAATGACATCTTTAAGCCACATGTTATCACAGTCTAGCTACCAAGTTTGTCCTTGGAGTTCTTACATTAGAAATGAGGTTATAATTAACAAAGAATGGGCACCGTTAGTCTTTTAACATCTGAACTTGGGAGTTAAGCACACTTTATCAAGGAAATCAGGGAATACATTTTCAATCACAAGAAAAGAAAATATTAATAATTATAATAGCATATAGACAAATGCTCAAAAATTGAGGGATTTCAGTAGTAGTAGCATTTCTACCCTTTTGTTAAGTTCTTTTGAGTATCAGTTATATAGATTCAGTGGAAGTGTGGTGGCCTAGTTGCATTTGCTCTTCTCCAGAGTCCATTCAAAGGTTA
>NW_006408588.1:1659393-1663038 GCF_000296735.1 Chrysochloris asiatica | reverse complement strand
TAACCTTTGAATGGTTACCATTGGTATAGTGCCCAGGAATTCCTGATTTATTTGGAAGAAATATTTAGTGTCTCAAAATAGTAGAACTGGTTTTTTGTTTTGTTTTGTATTTTGTATTTTGGCAGAGTAAAAACATAAATTCCAAAGAGCCCAAAGATGCTCCTTGCTTCCCCACAGTACAAAAAACAGGTCAGCCTGAAAGAGAGAAAACCTTATACCTCTTTCTGATTCACCATCATTTTGAAATCAAGAAGCCTGGTCTGTTAGTGCAGATTTGCTGCCAAGTAGTTCTCAAGCTTCTAGCAACTCTGATGGAAGTCTAATGTTACATAGAAATAGATCTAAAGCCCACCTCTACCTCTAAATATGTTGCATTAGGTAAACCTGCTGCAAGACCTCTTTAAAGCGTTCAGAAGCAATAATATCAGTTTGAGGACTAAGGTGTGCATGCCCCAAGCCATGGTGTTTTTAGTAGCATCATATGTATATGAAAGTTGGACAATGAATAAGGAAGCCCTTAGAAGAACTGATGCATTTGAATTATGGTGTTGGAGAAGAATATTGAAAGTGCGATGGAATGTTAGAAGAACAAATAACTGTTTTGGAAGAAGTACATCTAGAATATATTCCTTAGAAGCCAGGAAGGTGAGACTTCGTCTCTCCTATTTGGACACAGTATCTGGAGGGACAGGACCTGGAGAAGGATATCATGCTTGATAAAGTGGAAAGTCATCTAAACAGAGAAAGACTCCCCAATGAGATGGATTGGCACAGTGACATCAACAGTGGACTCAAGCATAAAAACCATTGTGAAATGGTGCCAGACCTGGCAGTGAGTAGAAACTAACTTGATGACATCTACAACAACCACCTCTTAATAATACCTGCCTTAAACGGTGGTTGTGAGGATCAAATGGGAAAAGTATATTTAAAATAAAATGTATCCCATAGAGTTTTAAAGTTTAGATTATTAAAGATGTAATAGAACATGTAATTATTAAATGTGGTAAATATACATTCAAGCTCTAATATTGTTATATAATATATCTGCATCAAATACTTAAATTCTTTGTTCAGACTCCCAACTTTAGGGCTAACAAGTTAGAAATTACACTGTGCTTGTATCATTCTCAAGATATTGCAAAAAATTTACCCCAATGATCCCCTAAATATATAAAAACCAGAACTTCCTAGAAACCACTATGAAATACTCAATTATTTAAATCAGAAATATTAGACTTTTGCAAGACTAGAATGATGTGTAAGTGTCTATTATTATTAAAGGCATTTTTTGTTCTTCATATCCTCCAAATATCTGACTGAGTTTCATCACTGATAGTATACTAATTGTTTCTGGATCAACTTGAACATAATCTGTCCCATGATGAACATTTTTATGTTTATTCTGACAGCAGAATGGAAGCTGATGATGCAATTCTACTTCTTCCACTATTTAGTTCTGGAGGTGCATTTCTCTTTCCGTTCTTTCTTGTAAATCAGTATTTGTTTAATGTTGTTGTTGTTGTTAAGTGCCGTCGTTGGTTCCGACCAACAGCGACCCTGTATATGGTTTCCGAGGAGCAGCTAGTGAGCTTGAACCACTGACCTTGCAGTTCAAACCACTTTGCAGTCTGGCACATTAACCCACAACACCACACCAGTATCCTTTTGTTTATTATTGTTGTTATGTGCCATGGAGTCGGTTTGACTCATAGTGACCCTGTACATGGTTTCCAAGGCTGTAAATCTTTACGGGAGCAGAAAGCCTCATCTTTCTCCCGTGGAACAACTGGTAGTTTCGAACTGCTGACCTTGAGGTCCGGAGCCCGATTCATAACCACTACGCAACCAGAGCTCCTTTTGCTTATTGTTGTTGTTGTTAAATGCCATCGAGTCAATTCCGACCCATAGAGTCCCTGTATAGGGTTTCCAAGGAGCATCTGGATAGCTTGAACTACCAACCTTGCAGTCAAAAAGACTTTGCAGTCTGGCGCATTAACCCACAGTGCCACACATTGTTGTTGTTATGTGCCATGGAGTCGGTTCCGAGTTCTAGCAACCCTGTACAGGGTTTCTGAGGCTGTAAATCTTTACTGGAGCAGAAAGCCTCATCTTTCTCCCGTGGAACAGCTGGTAGTTTCGAACTACTGACCGTGAGGTTCACAGCCCGATTCATAACCACTACGCTACCAGAGCTCCTTTAGATGACCCTAAAACAACACTTTGAAGATTTGGATAAGATATATTTTTTCCAGGTTCTTTACAGAAAAATGTTCAGTGATTTGCATTAACATTCACTGAGTATACGTAAAGCATTACTATCTTGTCTGAAATTTCTCCCAAATAAACTTTTATTTTGCTGTTATCATTTATATGTTGTTGCTGTTAGGTGACATAGAGTTGGTTTCAACTCATAGCAATTTTATGCACACTGCCAAGCCTTGTGCCACCCTCATTACTGCTGTTATATTTTATGGCAATGAATATTTTTTCTCCAAAAATTATTATAATCCTGTTTATTGTATTTTGGTGACTTTTCTTTTTTTAACTACTTCCTGAAGTGAATAAAGACATAATGATCTCTCTTTTTCTTTGATTACTTCTGAACAGGAAAAGGTAAAAACATACACTACCTTCTCCACCTAGGAGACAAGCTAAAATGTTAATCAGGTTACTGAGTGTGACCAATCCTCTCTGCCCAGGAGTCAAACTAGAATGTTAATCAGGTTACTGAGGGGAACCAATCCTCTGGTTCCCTCTTGTCTTCAAAAAGGTCCAAAACCTAACGCCTCCTGGATTCTGACCCCATGTAAATCTGTCCTGCCCTATATTCGGGGCTCAGAATCTGGAGAAATTATTTCCTCTGAGCCAGCCAGCTTAATAAAATCTGAACCTCTGCTTCACCTTTCCAAGTGGCCTCAGTTTCTTCGACAACCGATCAAGAGCTGCCGTGACACTTACGAATCTAAAACTGCTGTAACACTTCCTGAAGTGAGTAAAGACCTTATGACCTCTTTTTCTTTGACTACTTCCCGAAGTGAGCAAAAGACTTTATGATCTTTCTTTTCCTTTTACTACTTCCTGATGTGAGTAGGGACTGTATGACCTCTCTTCTACTTTTTACTGTTTCCTGAAATGGGAATTTGTGCCTTAAAAATTTTAAACTAGCCAACTGGGTGAGGGAAAAGATTGTGCTGCCAAAGTCCTAGCCAATGGGGTGAGACACAGCCTTAAGACTTGCGTCAGGGATTAAAAACCCGAGTGGACTGCTCACTTGGTGTTTTCGCTGGCCTGTTCCTGTATGGGTATGCGCACACACCGTCTTGCAGAAGTAAATTTTGATTTGCCAAGGTAATTTAGTCTTACTGAGTGTCTTTTGTATGACATTGTAACAATTTGAGCCCTTTTTCTGCCAATGTGTCAATCCATCTCTTTGGGGATCTTCTTCTTTCTCACTGACCATCCATCTTACCAAGGAGAATGCCCCACTTCAGCGTCTGGTCCCTTCTGATAATATGTCTGAAGCATGAGAGATCAACTCTCACCATCCTGGCTTCTAAGGAGCACTCTGGCTGTACTTACTCTAAGATAGATTTGTTTCTTCTTCTGGCAGTCTGTGGTTACTTTTAATATTCTTCTTTAACA
>NW_006408588.1:1654787-1657980 GCF_000296735.1 Chrysochloris asiatica | reverse complement strand
AAATCGACTTAATGGCACTGAACAACAAGAAGAAGTGTGGGTTCCAAGATTTCAGCCTAAGAAACCCTACGGGGCAGTCCTAGAGGGTCACTATGAGTTGGAACCAAAAGGATGGAGCGTTGTGGTGGGTTCCAGTGTAGCATGAAGGATGGCAATACCTGCACTATATGGCTTCCTGACTCTGAGAATGACTACTGATAACTTAAAGTAGAACTGTACTACAACATTTTCTTAGCCTTTCAGAATATTGGGAGGTTTTTCTCACATGAAGGCACGGGATGCATTGAAACAATTCAGTTAACAGCTGAGCATCTATCATTGTACCACCAGCACGCCTTATCAATACAACAGAGTCCCAAGGATCTTAGGTAAGTGCCTTGCCTGAGTCAATAACTGTGTGAAATTAGCCTCCCCTTTTAAGCTATCATGGTGCTGTAGGATAAGCACTAGATCACAAGGTCTGTTAGAACTGCAAGGTCGGTGGCTCAAACCCACCAGCCACTGCTTGGGAACTCTACACAGGGTTGCTATGAGTTGGAACTGCCTCAATAGCACTTAGCAACAACAACAAACTCAACATGCACAGTTGTGGTGCCTTGAATTTATGTGATACAGTTTTTCTATCCAATGTTTCAATTACCACCAAATGATTCATGCAAATAAGGCATATAGGACTGTAAGCCTGGGATTGGTTAGTTTTACCCTCCAGCTAAATTGAAAAGGAGGAAGCTTTGGTAGTGCAGTGGTTACGAATTGGGCTGCGAACCTCAAGGTCAGCAGTTCGAAACTACTGCTGTTTCACTGGAGAAAGATGAGGCTTTCTGATCCTGTAAAGATTTACAGAGTTGCTATGAGTTGGAACCAACTCCACGGCACATAACCACCACCATCATCTTAGAAGCAGAAATCCCATAACCATCAAGAAGGAAGATCGTGAGTGAAGTATGAGATTTCTACTCAGAGAATAGAGGCGATGACCTAGGCAGTAGCGTACAGAGATAGAGTGGCTTTGAGCTTTAGGCACATGGACTGAGTAAAGCTGAGTACCTATAGACTGGCATGCAGAATGTGCCCTTTGGGCATTCACAGACTGGCTATCAGAACTTTGTAACACTAGTCCAAGATGGGTAGAGGCCAAGGGACTGCATGACTGAGAGGCCAAAGACAAGGGTGAGGCATACCTGCAGTATGGCTGACACGTGCTGTTTCTGACTCGGGAACCGTTGTGTCCTATGTTGGTTTTGATCCTGAATTGCACCCTGTTCACTTCCCTAATAAACCCCATAATTGTAAGTACTGCTATGAGTTCTGTGTGGCCATTGGAATGGGTTATGAGTCCGGATGTTCAACAGAGAGTGCTATGGGAAGGAAGGATATAGTAGGTGTCAGAATAGAGTAAAGAAGGTTGTAGAGTGGAAGCATGTCTGACTTTCGTTTTATAGAAATCAGGCTTGGGTTGATTTCACGCTTGATTTTCTTTCCCCATTGTGAAGCCTGGAGAAGTTAGACATGGCTCCAACATGGTTTAAGCGATGATTTTTCCACTATACCATGACAATTGATTGCAAAATTTCACTCTAACTCTCTGTTGTTGGTGGTGTTATTTTTAACTTAAGTCATATATACCATGAATGCTTGTTTGTCATAAGGGTCTGGTACATTTGTTGTTAAGTGCCATCCTCTGGGTTCTGACTCATAGCAGCCCTGAATATGGTTTCCAGAGTGGCTGGTTAATTTGAACTACTGACATTGCAGTTCAAATTGACCTTAAGTTCCAGTGCCTTATCCTACAGTGCCACACATAATAAGTACTGAATAAACATGTGTTGAATATTTATCTGTGAAGACTTACATTTGCATAGTTCCCATTTGACATTCAATTGTTTATTCATTATTTAGCAAGAATTGAATGCTTATTTAGCATGGATTTTAGAGATATGAAAAGAAAGATACAATTTCTGATTTCAAAGAACTTGTTGTTGTTGTTGTTGTTAAGCTCCATCGAGTTGATTCCGACCCACAGCAACCTTGTATAGGGTTTCCAAGGAGCAGCTGGTAAGCTTGAACCACTGATCTTGCAGTTCAAATGACTTTGCAATGTGACAGATTAGCCCACAGCGCCACCAGGACTCAGAAACAATATAAATGTTTAGCTACAATATTTTAGGTGATTTTGAAAGTCAAGATTAATAAAAACATCCATAAATTGGTTCATATTAGGTAATATTGAGAAACTTTATAGGCTATAAACAAGGTTATAACCCTTAAGGATTCTATCCCCACCTCAGTACTGTCAGTATCATTTAACAAGACATTTCATAAGCATCAGGCTCAAAGTAGTGTTAACTGGTGGTGGTTGTAGTTGATTCCAACTCCTGGCAATCCATTGTGTGTAGAGTGGAACTGCTCCACTGGGTTTTCAAGTCTATGACCTTTTAGAGGGACAGGCACGTCCACTTCTAAATAGATTTAAACCTCTAACCTTCTGACTCATTTAAACCTCTAACCATTTATACTATCCTGGAAGTCAGGCTAGACTTGTCAAATGTCAATTTAGGAAAAAATATTATTTGACTTATTAGAACAAATTTGAGTAGTAACATATGTGCTTCTAGGATTCTTATCCTATTGACTATCAACAATTCTGTAAAAGCACATTTTTCAAATAATAAAAGCTAGTATCGATTAATTTACATTCCTTTATAGACAAGTAACAAGATTGATTAAACACACACACAGAAAAATTGACTTTAGAGTGTGGATACAAATGGACTACTGCTCTTTTAGGTAAATATTTTATCTAAGAAGAGATTTTGGACATTTTTACTGATGAATCATTGTTAAGTGCCATTGAGTCACTTCCAACTCATAGTGACCCTGTATAGTGTTTCTAAGGAGTGGCTGGTGGGTTTGAGCCACCAACCTTGCATTTCAAACTAACTTTGCAGTCCAGTGCATTATCCTGCAGTGTCACACAAGGACTAGCATTGCATCATTGACAAGTAGCTAAAAAAAATGTCCCAACTCATAGAAACTCCTTAATACAAATACTGGGCTCTGTGTGTTGGGTTCTAGTAAGAGCTTAATCCATGCTTTTTACTTGAATTGACTTTTTTTTTTTTTTAAGTTTTTATTGTGAATTGAGTGATAGTTTATAGGGGAGAACATCAGCTTTACATTCATTCTATTGTAT
>NW_006408588.1:1650462-1654642 GCF_000296735.1 Chrysochloris asiatica | reverse complement strand
GCTGGCACATTGCCCCTCTCCTTCTCTGAGTCCAGAATCCCCAGCCGCTCCATTTCTCCACATCATCTTCTCTGCCTCCATCTCTGTCCTCACACTGCTTCTCTGGATAGGGTCCCACACTCTGCTCTTCTCCCTTGATGGTTTGAATTGACTTTTAAACGAGAAAATTAAAACCAAGCAGTTAAGGACTAAAAACCAGATAAAATTCTGTTTAACGTCACAATGTTGTAGCAGGTTCCTGAAGGACAGAGTTTGAGTAAAAAGAAAACAATTGAGACAGAGAGCAAAATTTCAGAACGTAGTAGGCAGATCTTCATAAATTTTAGAGTCAAGAGAACTGAAAGATCATCGAGGTTGCCCTCATCATTTTAAAGCCCAGACTTTAAAACTCCTCAGTTTCACAAACTGAGGACAAAATCCAGTCTTTTAATTTTTATGTCAAGATTCTCTCCCATCATAGAAGCTATTTAATTATCTACCATTTCTTTACATGGAAGTGTCTCCTTCTACGCCTATAACTCATGATATAAAAAGCTTCCACTGACAAATTCAGAGAATTGGGAATTTTAAAATCATGCACAAATTACATTAATAATGGCCTTGCTTCAAAGAACAATATTCAAAGCACATAAATATTCAAGCTGTTATATAGCTGATTTCAAATTTTGGTGCCAATAGTATGGGTAAAGAAAAAGAAATTGCAAGATCTATGAATAAAAGAAATATTATTCTTTAAATCCATCAAGCATTCAATTAAGTGTTCCTTAACTTGGCACTTTTTAAATGAATTCAATTTGCCATTTCAGTTCTACTAAAGTGTCCTGGGTTATTTTTTGCTTTTCCTCCCCACATTCATTTCAATTTCCATGGCTTCAGTTGTCACATATTCAATTATGATTATTTACATATATGTTTACAACCATGTGCTTTATCTTAAGTTTCAGACATAAATGCTTGACCACCTCTATCTATGGTATGCACAAGTGAGTAGGTTCAAATTGAGCACCCTAGCAACAACGCTCATGTCTGCCTTTCTCGCTAGTATTCTATGCCTTTTGATAGCCCTCTACTTTATCAAGCATGATCTCATTCTCCAGGGACTGGCCCTTCCTGATTATATGTCAAGATACAGGAAACAGACCCTCACCATCCTCACTCTTAAGGAGCATTCTGGGTGTATGTATACTTCTTCCAAGAGAGATTTGCTCAATCTTCAGGTACTCCATGGTATATTTCCTATTCTTTGTTAACACCATAATTCAAATGGTTGAAATTTTAGGTCTTCCTTATTTATTGTCCAGCTTCTGCATGCATATGAGGTGACCGAACATACCATGACTTGGGTCAGCTGCACCTTAGTCTTCAGAGTGACAGCTTTGCTTTTTAACACTTTTTAAATGTCCTTTGCAGCAGATTTGTCCAATACAAATTATTTACTAATCCCTGTTAAATTTAGCCTTAAGTCACCTTCAGATTTGTTCCCTGCTTTTTATTTCCACTGCCCATACATGAATAAGGAGCTCTGGTAGCGTAGTGGTTACGAATCAGGCTGTGAACCGCAAGGTCAGCAGTATGAAACTACCAGCTGTTCCAGAGGAGAAAGATGAGGCTTTCTGCTCTCGTAAAGATTTACAGCCTCGGAAACCCTGTACAGGGTCGATATGAGTCAGAACTGACTCCACAGCACATAACAACATAACAACATAACAACATAACAACAACAGCAACATACATCCTTTCATACCTGATTTCTGCATTTCCTTCTTTGTTTCCACACAACTAATTTCTTTCCCCACCTCATAGTCAATGAAAGTGTCTAATAACTACTATGTTAGGAATAGTCTAAACCCCTTAGGTTTGTGAAGGACTTTTTCACAGTTGGTCCTTACCCTTTGTCATGCAAATCTCTGCAAACTTTACTCCAGCCACCCTGCTCTACAGCCACTGTCAAAATGTTCAGCAGTTCCCACACATTTGTGGCTTTTCCTATTTCTAGCATACTTGAATTGCACATAGCCCCATTGTCATGTGAAGAAATCCTACATTACCTACAAGAACACGTTTTCTTGTCCTCTCTGTAAAGCTTTCCTTAGACTTCCCACAACAACAAGCAAGACCCTCTGTCATGTTCTTATAGCAATATATTCATAGACCTATTGTGACACTTACTACGTTAGACTATAACTAGTTATTTGTGTGCATGACTTTTCCAAATAGTAGGAACTCCCTGAGGGCCAGATTCTTATATTTTTCTTTGCAAACAATCAGGACAAATGCAACCACAGTGTCTAGGAGCCATGAAGCATTCAGTGTGTGTTTGCTGAATAAAGATATAAATGATGACTTGGTAAATAAACAGATGAATGAAAGAACTCTGGGTAAATCCAATGCAGTCCCTTTATTTCCAATCTCAGAGACTGACGAAGTGCAAGATTAGTAGGAAATATATGTAAGCGTGACACTACTGACCTAGCTTTATACAGAATGTGATTTTAGGGAATCAAAAGGGGTTTTGTGTCAAAACTACATTCTTGTGGTCTTGATGATTCTGGCCATTTCTTAAAGGAAGACAAATGCTTTTATTATATAATTGTTCTTGCTTCTTACTATTAGTTCCCATGAAGTTGCTTCTAATTCATGGAGATCTTAGAACAGAACAAAATGTTGCTCAATCTTGAACATCTGCATGGTTATTGGTGTGTTTAAGTCCATGTTATATATTAAAATACCAAACCAGCCCTCAAATCAGTTCTGACTCATAGTGACCCAATGTATTCTAGAATGAAACTGCACTTACTTAGGTGTTTAAGACTATGACCTTTCAATGCCAATCACCAGGCCATACTTCAGAGATTCTTCTGAGTGAGTATGAACCACCAACCTTTCTTTTACTTGTTGTTGTTAAGTGCTGTCAAGTCAGTTCTGACTCATGGTGACCCTGTATAGGATTTCTGTGGAGAGGTTAGTGGGTTTGAACCACCAACCTTAGGGTTAGCAGTCCAGTGGTTATCTTTCAGTGCCACACTGGGATATCTTCTTTTAGTAATATAATATGTTTAACTCTTTTGGCTGTTGTTGTATACCATAGAGTTAGTTTCTACTCATAGTAACCTTGTAGGACACAATAGACTGCCCCATAGTGTTTCCTAGGCTGGAATCTTTACAGTAGTAGATGACTAGGACTTTCCTTCTGTAGAATAACTGGTGGATTCTAACTGACTTTTCTGTTAGCAGCTGAGCACTTAATCATTTCACTGCCAGGGCTCCTACTATACAATTGTTTTTGTTGCTGTTAAGTGTTGTCAAGGTGGTTTTGACTCATAGCAAGCATGGATAGGATTTCTGAGAAGTGACTGTTGTGTTTGAACCACTGACTTTGTGGTTAGCAGCCCTGTGCTTATTCTACTCCATGAGACCAGCACTCTACTATATAACTGTTGTTGTTGTTAAGTGTCGTTGAGTCAGTCTCTGACCCATAGTGACCCTGTATAGGGTTTACAAGGACCCTCTGGTAAACTTGAACTGCAGGCCTCCCAGTTCAACTGGGACTTTGCAGTCCAGCACATTAACCAACAGCACCACACCAGGATTCCTACTATATAACTTGTTGTTTGTTAAGTGCCGTTGAGTTGGTTCCAACCCATAGTGACCCTATATAGGGTTTACAGGAAGTGACGTGTGAGCTTGAAGCGCCAACCTTGCAATTCAAACAGCTTTGCATTCTGGAGCATTAACCCACAGCGCCACACCAGGACTATATAACTAGAGAGGTTACATTTACAAATAACTCATTTACTAACTCAGTGTAATGTAGAGTAAGTGACCAATGGCACTGATATTGTTTTCTGCCCTTTAAGGCAATAATCTATGAATCCTGGTGTTGTGCTGTGGGATAAAGCACCAGACTACAAGGTCAGTTTGAAACATAAAGTTTGTGGTTCAAACTCACCAGCTATTCCTTGGAAATCCTACACTAGGTCAATAAATGGCGGATTTGGTAGAAGAGCAGTGATGTGCTCCATTAGCAACAACACAGAATATCAGACCAAGCAGGCTCAGGGGATGGTGCCAGAACTCTGAACCACATATAAAGGAATATTTAGAAAGTTGGAAGGCTTACAGCCAGTGGAATTTGTAACAGAAGCAAGAAATCCAGTGCTTTCTAATCCAAGGTGCTCAG
>NW_006408588.1:1648898-1650100 GCF_000296735.1 Chrysochloris asiatica | reverse complement strand
AAAAAAAAAAAAGCAGAAGTGCAAAACAGCCACAGCTAGCCCTGAACTGTGGGTTGTGGAATGAATAGGAAAAAGGCCTGAACAAGGGCTGTGGTGCAGGACAGGCAGACTAAAAAGGAAACAGGCTGAAAATTAAATCCTGAATTATGTCATAACAACCAATAGTGACATCTTGAAATTTTTCAGAAAGAAGAGTGAAAAGGGAAGCCCACCTCCTGATCACCTCTGCCTGGAGGCAATCATAAAACATAAAACATACCAAAACACACACCAATCTAAGTTTTAGGGCCACAGCTAACCACTAAATATGCTCCCAAAACAGAAACAGTTGACCAAACTTGGAACAACAGGACTCTGTGATACAGGGATCTAGGCATACTTGCATGTCCAGAAGCAAGATAAAGTACCTAAGACAAAGGAGCTGGACGTAGACCTACACTCCATACTGGAAGGAGGACAAGCTTTAGAAATTCCTGAGAGGGAATTCAGAAAAATTATTGTAAAATATATCAAAACACTTTATAATGGAGCTGAGAAAAATAAGAAAGAAGCCAGGAAAGTACTACTGGAACAATCAAATAAGATAGATACAGCATTGGAAACAATTCAAAACCTACAAAAATAGGTCCAAATGATTAATAGTAGAATATCAGAAATGGACAATACACTGAAAGGGCAAAAGAGTAGACTTGAAGAGCTGAAAGTCAGAACTAGTGAGCTGGAAGATAAATCTCTCAATACCACTAATATAGAAAAACAAACAGGAAAAAGGATAAAAACAAAACAAAACAAAAAATCCGAAGAAGGTCTAAGATTCATGTTGGACAACATGAAAATGAATAACTTAAGAATTATCAGCATTCCAGACAGGAAGAATCATACAAGTCCACAGAAGATATAGTTGAAGAACTTCTGGAAGAAAATTTCCCTAACATCTTGAGAAGCAAAAAGATAAACATCCAAGAAGCTCAATGAACCCCAGGAAGGATAGACCCTAAAAGAAAAACGCCAAGACATATAGTAATCAAGCTCTCCAAAATCAAAGATAAGGACAGAATCCTGAAGGCAGCTAGGGAAAAGAGAAGTATAACATACAAAGGCAAGCAAATCAGTCTAAGCTCAGATTTCTCAACAGAAACCATGCAGGCAAGAAGGCAGTGGGGAGACATATATAAAACCCTGAAAGAAAAAAAAAAAAAAAA
>NW_006408588.1:1639394-1648128 GCF_000296735.1 Chrysochloris asiatica | reverse complement strand
CAGGAAACATGATTACAGAAAACCTGTAAGCCTGTCTTCAGCCTACAACTGATTGGAATACCTAAAAGGGGTTCTAGAACTTGCCCAGTGAAATAGGCCTCTTGCAGAGCCTTTGTAGAGTATAGGACCTTAGGTGTAATCTTGAATCCCATCCAGAACCTTCTGAGGTGGGACATTCCCACTAGCAATAACAAGCAGATCAGCCTGGAACAACTAGAGCGACAGAAGATGCATCTTCAAAGAAAGAGTATCAGGAAAATCCCAAAACAAAAATGGCAGTGTGACTGGCTACTGCAAGAATAAGCAAGCTGTTCGCCGGCAAGCCATCAAGGCAAACAATCAAATTTCTTCAGAACAAACCCTCCTCTGAGTCTGAAACTCAAAGGGAACACATGAGTAGGCATGTAAGCTTGCTGGCGAGCATGTTGGTCTACTGGTGAGTGGAAGAGGGAGAAAGGCAGCAACGAAGAAATGGGCTAAGTTCAACCATGGTCTATTGATTTCCATTGACCTGGAGATGAGAGAGAGAAGAGGAAGGGCTGCTGGTCCAATGTATGGTGAAACCTTGGGACACCTGAACCCATGGACAAGGACATTGTCATAGAGGGCTAGAGCTAAGAGTGAAGCATTCAGCTGATATGAAGTGAGGGGAGAAGCACAAGAACACCCAAATTTACAGATAGTGCCCATTTGACCTAGCCTCAATGGCTTAATAATCAGAACTCGACTAGAGGAAGATTAAAAAAACTCACAATTTGGATAAAGGAAACAAGGGTAAATTGCTACAATTTGATGAACCTGAGCTATAATCATGGAGGTAATAACTCTAAATACCAACAGAGAAGGAAGGAATCTTCACATCAAGTATCAGTGCTATCCCTTCTGTACACAGGGTAGATAGGGATGGGCAACTTAGACATTGGCTACCTAAAATGAGGAGGCGGTAAAGGCACGAAGTAACTGGTTTACAAGGTTTCACGAGGGATTTTAATTTAAGAGTGTGTGGGCAAAGAGAGAGTCCCCACGAATAGTTGTCATCTTGTCTAGATAGGTCTGGTTTAAAGAGATGGGGTAATATTCTTATGATTCAGTAGTGAGTAATTGTTATCATGACTAATTGCGACTGTCACAGTTATAAAGGTAGAAGTCTTATAACAAAAATGGGGGAGTAGTTAATCTTATAGTCCAGAAACAAAGGATCCTAGGACCATCAAGGGAGATGAGCACAAGCGGAATGCGGGATGTTATCCAGAGAAGCAGTGACATCAGAGATGGAGGCAGAGGTGGGGACATGGAGAGAGGGAGCAGCTAAGGACTCTAGATTCATGGAAAGAGAGGGACTGAGCGATGGTGGCCATGAGGCAGACTTGCAGACTGTGCGCTTTGTTGGTGTAAGTTATTATATATGCCTGAGTGCTTGTTTGTTGTTGTTGTTGTTGTTTGTTTGTTTGTTTGTTTTTTAAAAAAAAGCTAAAGTGAATAGAGAGAAATACTGTTAACTGATGGTACATGAAGGGGAATGTAATCATTGTGATGAAACAAGTTGCATGATTTGTTGGATGTAAAACTGATGATCTGCCCTGTAAACGTTCACTCCACCCACAATAAAAACTTAAAGGGAAAAAAAATGTATAGGATAATACCAACAGAGAGAGAGGGATTTTCACATCAAGTGTCAACACTACCCCTCTGTACACAGGCTAGATAGGGACGGGCAACTAAGACACTGGCTACCTAAAATGAAGGGGCAATAAAGGAACGAGTGACTGGCTTACAAGTTCTCAAGAGGGAATTTACTTTAAGAGTATGTGGGGGAAGATAGAGTCCCCACTGAATAGCTGTCATCATGTCTAGATTAAAAGAGATGGGGATAAGATTCTTATGATTTAATAGTGAGTAATTGTTATCATGACTAATTGCAACTGTCACAACTGCAAAGGTAGAAGCTTTGTAACAAAAAGAGGGGGGGGGGTAGTTATTCTTACAGTCCAGAAACAGAGGACCCTAGAACCATCAAGGGAGAAGAGCACAAGTGGAATGCAGGACCTTATCCAGAGAAGCAGTGACATCAGAGATGGAGGCAGAAATGGGGACATGGAGAGAGGGAAGAGCTGAGGACTCTAGATTCATGGGAAGAGAGGGACTGAGAGCTGGCGGCCAGGAGGCAGGCTTGCAGACTGTGCCCTTTGGTGGTGTAAATTATTGTATATGCCTACATGTTTAAAAAAAAACCTAAAATGAATAGAGAGAAATATTGTTATTTGATGGCATATTGAAGGGATTATAATCATTGTAATAAAATAAGGTAATAAGGTATATGATTTGTGGACTGTAAAACTGATGATCTGCCTTGTAAACTTTTACTCAATTCACACACACACACACAAAAAAAAAACTTAAAAAGATAAAAATTACAGGTTTCAACTCATAACATAATAAGTGGGCAAATCACTCAATCTCTCCATACCTTGATTACTTTATTTCTAAAATAAGAACTACAGAAGCTGTTAAAATGATAAAAATTCAGTATGTTAATAAATGCATAATACATAGAAGTGACTCTAAACTTATTTAGTACTTGACCAATTAATATTTTCAGCCAGTTTGTAATTGGCATCATGACTCCTGTAGAGAGAAATGTGTGATAATAGGAAGGGGGTGGAGATGCAATGCTACAAAAAGGAGAAAGGGCTGAGGAAGATTGGACTGGGGCTGTCAAATGCAGTATCTGTCCACTTCATTCCTGATTTGACACAGCAAATACCATACTTCTTTTGAGGATAATCTTGTTGGTAAGTGCCAGCGATTAGATTCCAACCCATAGCGACCCTGAATAGGGTTATCAAGGAGCAGCTGATGAGTTTGAATCGTCGACCTTGCAATTCAAACCAACCTTGCAGTCTCGGGCTTATCCTAATGCCATGCCACACCAGGATAGCGGATAATAGTAAGATGTTATTTACAATAAGGAGGATGGGTACTGGTGTGGAGTGGGAAAAAAAACATCAAAAATACTTCAGGAAAAATATTGAAACATTCATTCACTGTTGCAAAGCAAACATCCATTGTTTAAGAAGCAATAATAGAGAAAAGAGACAAACAACTCTGTAAAGAAAAACGGGAAATAAAAATAAAATAATACATAGACCTAATAGTAAATCTAAGGTGCCATTGTGGTACTGTAAGATGAACACTGCAGTGCTAACCACAAGATTGGCATTTGAAACTCACCAGCTGTTCAGATGCTCCCATAAAGACTTACCTTCTCAGAAACGATATAAAGTTGCTATGAACCAGAATCTACTCAATGACAGTGGAGTTTGTTTTGTTTTGTTTGTTTAATAATGATGCTATGGGGATGGAGGGAGGAACCTCACGGATGACATTAAACATGGATACTTGTTAGGCGTCATCCATTCATTTCCAGCACACAGCAACACTATGCACAACAGAACGAAAACACTGCCCAATCCTTTGCCATCTTCACAATCATTTGTTATGTTTGAGATCATTGTTGCTGCCACTGTGACAGTCCGTTTTGTTTATTGATCCTCTGCTTTAACAAGCATGCTGTCCTTCTCCAGGAACTAGTGCGTCCTCAAAATAGGTTCAAAATATGAGAGGCAAAGTCTCACAAACCTCTTTTTTACGCAGCATTCTGGCTCTATTTCAGCCAAGACAGATTTGTTTGTTCCTCGGGCAGTACACAACACAAATGTATCAGTTTTTCTGTCATCTTCCTTATTCATTGTTCAACTTCTACATGCATAGGAGACAGTTGAAAATACCGTATCTTGGGTCTGGTTCACCTTAGTCCTCAAACTGACATATTCGTTCTTGAATACTTAAAAGTGGTCTTTTGCAGCAGATTTGCCTAATGCAATATGCCCTTTGATTTCTTAAATGCTGCTTTCATGAGTATTGACTGTGTACCAAACAAAATTCTGTCTGTGATAAGATAATATACACACACTTCCAAAGGAAGGTAAGTTAATGCCACTATTATTGAAATTTATACACCAACAACTAAACCCAGTGATGATGAAATATAAGAATTGTACCAATTTCTTCAGTCTGAAATGCATCAAACATGCAATCAAGATCCATTGATAATTACTGGTGATTTGAATATGAAAGTTAGAAACAAAGAGGAAGGATCAGAAGTTGAAAAATGTGGCCTTGGTGATAGAAATGATGCTGGAGACAACATGATAGAATTTTGAGAGTGTAATGATTTATTCATTGCAAATGCCTTTTTTCAGCAACATAAATGGCAGCTACGCACATGGACCTCATTAGATGGAATACCCAGGAATCCAATTGACTGAACCTTTGAGAAGAATTGATGGATAGATTCATCAGTCAAAACAAGGCCAAGGACTGACTCTACTACAGATCATGAACAGCTTGTATGTAAGTTCAAGTTGATGCCTGAAGAAAATATAAACTTCACAAAAGCCCAAATAGTGGAGACTTTAGTTTTAGATCCTTGTTATTAACACGACTAAGGTCAGTTGTCTTTTCATTTCAGTGAATGTAGAAATTGCAACTGTTGCTGTTGTTAGGTGTCATCGAATTAGTTCTGACTCTTTACAACCCTGTTGTGCACAACAGAAAGAAGCACACTGCCCATTCCACCACCACTTTCACAATTGTTACATTGGAGCCAATTGTTGTTGTCACTGTGTCAGTCCATCTCTGTGGGGGGTCTTCCTCAATCTCCCTGACCCTCCACTTTGCCAGGCATGATGTTCTTCTCCAGGTTCAAGTCCCTTTTGATAACATGTCTGACATATGAGAGATGCGATCCAACCCTCACCATCGTCTATTCAAAGGGACATACTACCAACACAGATTTGTTGGCTCTTTTGGCAGTCAATGGAACTTTTACTATCGTCTCCAACAATTGACTACATCAATTATTCTGCAGTCTTCCTTATTCATTGTCCAAGTTTCACATGCAGATGAGGCTGTTGAAAATACCACGGCTTGTGTCAGACCTACCTTAGTCCTCCAACTGATACCTTTGCTACTGAACACTTTGACAAGATTTTGTGCAGCAGATTACACGACACAATGCATCATTTGATTTCTTGACTGCTGCTTTCCTGAGTGTTGATAGTGGTTTCAAGCATAATGAAGTCTTTGACTACTTCAATCTTTTCTCCATTTATCATGATATGATTTATTGATCCAGTTGTGAGGATTTTTGTTTACATTGAGGTGAAATCCATACTTAAAGCTGTGGTCTTTGTTCTTCATTGGTAAGCATTTTAAGTCCTCTTCACTTTCAGCAAGTAAATTGCTAATGAATATTCCTCTAATCCTGATGCCATGTTTTTCTTCACATAATCCAGCATTTTAGATTATTTTTTCAGCATACCTATTGAATAAATATGGTAAAAGCATAGAACCCAGGTGCATACCTTTCCAGATTTTAAGCCATGCAGTGTTCCCTGGTTCTGTTCTAACAACTGCCTCTTGGTCTGTGTATAGGTTCCTCAGAAGCACAATTAAGTGTTTTGGACTATTCTTTGCAATATTATTCATAGTTTGTCATGATCTACCCAATCAAAGGAGTCCTGGTGTGGCACTGTAGGATAAATACTGGACTGCAAACCACATGGCCATCAGTTCAAACCCACCACAGAACTGACTCAACAGCACATAACAACAACACACTCAGAAGACTTTGCATAGTCAATAAAGTGCAAGAAAACATTTTCTGGTATTCTCTACTTTCTGCCAAGATCCATCTTATATCAGCAATGAAATTCCTAATTCCACATCCTCTCCTGAACCCAACTTGAATTTCAGGCCGTTCTCTGTCATGTATTATAGCAGTTGTTTTTAAATGATCTTAATCAGAATTTTACTTGCATGTGATATTATTTAATGATTTTCCCATTCCTTTGGTGACTTCTCTTTTTAGAATAGGCACAAATATAGACCTCGTCCAGCCAGCTGGCCAGGTATCTGTATTCCAAATTTCTTGGAACAAATGACTGAGCACCTCCAGTGTGGTAGCAATGCTTACAGTTTCAGTTTGTTTTCCATCAACTCCTGGAGTCTTGTTTTTTGCCAATGCCTTCAGTGCTGCTTGAACTTTGTCCTTCAGTACCATTAGTTCTTGGTCATATGCTACCACCTGCAATGGTTGAACACTTAACATTTCTTTTGTTATAGTGCCTCTGTGTATTCCTTCCATCTTCTTTTGCTGCTTTCTGTCTGCATCTTTCAGTATTTGGCACATAGATTCTTTCAATATTACAATTCAAGACTTGATTTTTTTTTTCTTCATTTCTTTCAGCTTGAGAAATTCTGAGCATGTTTTTCCCTTCTGGTTTCAAACTCCAGGTCTTTGCACATTTCATTATAATACTCGACTTTGTCTTCTTGAACTGCCCTTTGAAATTTTTTGTTCTGCTCTTTTATCTGCTCATTTTCTCCATTTGCTTTAGCTTCTCTATGCTCAAAAGCAAGTTTCAGTGTGTCTTTTGACATCCATTTTGGTGTTTTTTCTCTTTCCTGTTTTTTCAATGACCTTTTGCTTTCTTTCTGTATGATGTTCTTGATGCCATCTCCCACCTATTCAGTCTTAGATCATCAGTGTTCAATGCATCAAATCTCTTCTTGAGAGGGTCTCTAATTTCAGGTAGGATATATTCAAGGTCATGTTTTGGTTCTCATGGATTTGTTTACATTTTTTTCAGCTTTAGATTGAATTTACTCATGACAAAATTATGACTTGTTCCACTGTCTGCCTCTGGTGTGTTTGGGGTAACAACTGAAATTCTTCACCACCTTTTCCCTCAGATGCAGTCAATTTGGTTCCAGTGTATTCCACTTAGGGATGAGCCTCCACTCATCTATCAGTTTGTCAGTTTCTCATCATATTATTATGATGCTGGAAGCTATGCCATGGGTATTTTAAGTAGCAGAGTGCACAGGTTTCAGCAGAAATTGAAGATTAAGATAGATTAGCAGTGAGAGGCAGATTACCTCAAATATTTAGCATTAAAAATGTATGAATAGCAGTGGAACAATGTCAGACATAGTATCAGAAGATGACAACTTTATGGATAACAGCAGAACATTGTCAGCTATAGCTCTGGAAGATGAGCCCCTCAGGTTAGAAGGCACTCAAAATATGACTTGGGGAAAACTGCCTCCTTACAGTAGAGCTGACAATAATGACACAAATACAGTAACGTTTTCAGGATGTTCCTTTTTTTATAGGGCACAACTCAAAATGAGGAGGAACAGCAGCAACATCTAATAATAATAACAAGGAAAGTAAGAATTGCGAATCTAGGAAAAATGGGCATTGTCACAAATTAAATAGAACTACTTGTCTGTTAGTTTGTTGTAGTGTGCTAGCTTGCATGTTTCTATAATTTGAGGAGCCATGGCATGGGAATTTCAAATACCAGCAGGAACACCCATAACAGACAGGTTTCAGTTAAGCTTCAAGACGAAGACAGACTAGGAAGAAGGAGAGACAAACTACTTCTGAAAACCTTATGAATAGCAGTGGAACACTGTCAACACTACAATATCTAATATTAAAACATGATGAAGCACACTAGAATATTGTCAGATATAGTGCTGGAAGATGAGCCCCTCATATTGGAAGGTACTCAAAATGCAACTGGGGAAAAGAGCTGCCTCCTCAAACTAGAGTTGACTATAATGAGGAGAATGGAGTAAAGCCCTCGGGACTTTTATATGCGGATGGAGCACAATTCAAAATAAAAAAGGAACAGCTATAAACATTCATTAATAATTGTAACATGGAAATTAAAAAGTATGAATCTAGAAAAACTGGAAACTGTCAAAAATGAAATGGAACGTATAAACATCGATACCATAGTCATTAGTGAGCTGAAATGGACTGGTATTGACCATTTTGAATCTGACAATCACATGATTTACTATGGCGGAAATGACAAATTGAAGAAAAATGGCATCACATCCATTTTCAAAAAGAACATATCAAAATCTGTCATGAGGTATAATGCTGTCTGTGATAGGATAATATCAATGAACCTATCTATAGGAAAGACCAGTTAACTCCCCTATTATTCAAATTTGTGCACCAACCACTAAAGCCAGTGAGGATGAAATTGAAAATTTCTACCAACTTCTTTAGTCAAACATGCTTTTGATCAAACATGCCTTCAAGATACGTTGATAATTACTAGCAATTGAAATGATAATGTTTGAAACAAAGAGATAAGATAAGTGCTTGGAAAATATGGCATTGATGAAAGAAACGATGCTGGAAATCACATGATAGAATTTTTTTTTTAAAGGTTTTATTGTATATTGAGTGATAGTTTACATGCATAAAAAAAGTGGCTTCTAAGGAGCATTTTTGGTATAATTCTTCCAACAGAGATTTGTTTGTTCTTCTGGCAGCCCATGGTACTTTCAGCATCTTCTCCAAAACCATAATTCAAATGCATCAATTCTTATACGGTCTTTCTTGTTTATTGTCCAACTTTCATATGCATATGTTGTTGTTGTTAGATGCCATCAAGTCGGTACCAACCCATAGAAACCTTATGGACAGCAGAACAAAACACTGCCCGATCTTAGGCATACCTCACTACTGTTGCCACACTTAGTCCATCAATGTTGCCATTTGGTCAATCCATCTCTTTGGGGGTCTTCCTCTTTTTATCTGGTCCTCCCCCTTGCCAAACATGATATCCTTCTCCAGGGACTGGTA
>NW_006408588.1:1624823-1637741 GCF_000296735.1 Chrysochloris asiatica | reverse complement strand
TCTTCATGTATGATATTCTTGATGTCATCCCACAACTCTTCTGGTCTTCAGTCTTTAGTGTTTAATGTTTCAAATCTGTTCTTCAGATGATCTCTAAGTTCAGGTGGGAAATATTCAAGGTCATATTTTTGGCTCTCATGGACTTGTTTTCATTTTCTTCAGCTTCAGTTTGAATTTGCATATCAGTAATTGGTGGTCTGTTCCACAGTCTGCCCCTGGCCTTGTTTTGACTGGTGATATGGAGCTTCTCCGTCGTCTCTTTCCGCAGATGTAGTCAATTTGATTTCTATGTATCTGGTGAGGTCCATGTGTATAATCATCTCTTATGCTGTCTAGAGAAGGTATTTGAGATTAACAAAGCATTGGTTTTGCAGAATTCTATCATGCATTCTCCAGCATCAAATCTGTCACCAAGGCCATGTTTTCCAACTCCCAACCTTTGCATTCCAATCATCAGTAATGATCAACACATCTCTTGATTGCATGTTTGATGGATTTCAGGTTGTAGAAGTTGGTAGAATTCTTCTATTTCATCCTTACTGGCTTTAGTTGTTGGTGCATAAATTTGAATAATAGTGGTATTAACTGGGCTTCCCTGTAGGCGCATGGATATTATCCTATCACAGACAGTTTGTACCTCATGACTGATCTGGATATGTTCTTTTTGACAATGAATGCAACACCATCCTCTTCAATTTGTCATTCCCGGCATAGTAAACCTTTTGGTTGTCATATTCAAAATGGCCAATTCCAATCCATTTCAGCTCACTGATGCCTGAGATATCGATGTTCATGTGTTCCATTTCATTTTTGACAACTTCCAATTTTCCCAGATTCATATTTTGTACATTCATGTTCTGATTTTCAATCGATGTTTACAGCTGTTTCTCTTCATCAGCAAATGAAGGTCCCCTGGGCTTTACTCCATTTGCGTCATCGTGGTCAACTCAACCTTGAGGTGGCATCTCTTCCCCAGTTGCATTTTGAGTGGTTTCCAACCTGAGGGGCTCATTTTTTGGCACTATATCTGAGAGTGTTTCTCCGCTTTTTATGAGGTTTTCAGTGACTAAATATTCTGAAGTAGTCTATCACTCTTTCTTCCTAGTCTGTCTTCATCTGGAAGCTCATCTGAAACCTGTCCACCATGGTGACCCTGCTGATATTTAAAATACTGGTGGCATAGCTTTCAGAATCACAGCAACTCACAAGCCACCACAGTACGACAAACTGACAGACAAGTGGTGGATATGCATATGAGGTGACTGAAAATACCATATCTTGGGTTTGTTGTACCCCTGTCTTCAAACTGATCTCGTTGCTCTTCAACACTTTAAAGAGGTTATTCAGTACATTTGCCTAGTGTAATATCCTGTTTGATTTCTTGATTGCTGCTTCCATGAGTGTTGATTGTGGATCAAAGCAAAATGAAGTCTGTGACAACTTCAATCTTTTTTCCATTTGTCACAATGTTATTTATTGGTCTAGTTGTAAGAATTTTTGTTTTCTTTACATTGGGGTACAATCCATACTGAAAGTGATGGTCTTCGGCCTTTGATCTTTATCACTATGTGTCTTAAGTCCTCTTCACTTTCAGCAAGCAAAGTTGTACCATCTGCATATCGCATGTGACACTCTGAATCTAAAAGAGTATCATTTTCATTATTTCCCCAAACTCTTAAATATTTTCATCAATCCACCATAAAGAATCAAGGACTCGGGGAGATCTCTGAACTATGTGAATCAATCAAATAATCCTGGGAATAAAACCATTGGACAACAGGTCATTGAAAACTTATTATGTAGGTTAGGTATGACTGAGACACATAGTCTAATCCTTATGCATACATCATCTGATTTCAATTTGAAGTCTCTTTCACATTTACAAATCCCATAGTAAACAGTTTTGTTAAAGAGACTATCCACTAAAATTCCTCCTTTTTTGTCAAAAAAACCCCAGCTTGATTACATCTCTAGCCTTCCTTGAGATTAGAAGGATCCTATTGGTTGTTTTCCGGAAAGGAATGTAAGTAGAGATGATTTTATGTAATTTAAGCCTGGTTTCTCATGACTCTTCTCCCAAGATCTTTTTCTTCCAATGAAAATATACACTAGGGAATGGCTGGTGTCCAGGTGTGACACTGTAGGTTAAGTACTCAACTGGCAGCCACAAGGTTGGTTCTCGAAGCCCACCAGCTACTCCTCGGAACACCTATATCTATATGAGCTATAGCACTGTGAGTTAAAGTGCTGGACTATAAGGTTGGTTTGTCAACCTGCAAGGTTGACAGTTTAAGCTAACCAGCAGCTCTTTGGAAACCCTAAACAGGGTCACTATGAGTCAGAATCCACTTTATGACACTTAACAACAATAAAGTCAGCAGAGACTGGCCAAGTTCCAAAGCCAAATTAGCCTTTTATTATGCATAGCCATGTGAGGAAGAGTTGCCCTGTTTAGGTAAACATCAATCCACACTCTTATACTCTTATGTGACTGAAGACTCTAGTGTGTTAAACTACTGACATTGCAGTGTTTATTTGTGCTCATTAAGGAGCCCTGATAGCATAATGGATTATAAACTGGGCTACTAACTGTGAGGTCAGCAGTTTAAATCTACCAGTCACTCTGCTAAAGAAAGATGAGGCTTTCTGCACCTGTCAAGGTTTATAGTTTAGGAAACCCTATACACAGTCAATATGAGCTGAAACTAACTCAGTGGGATACAGCTACCTCCACTTTGTTCTCATTACTTCAATTAACCTAACTAATATAAACAAAGAGTGTTAAGTGCCATTGAGTCGGTTCCAAGCCATAGCAAACCTGTGAAGGTTTTCCAAAGAGCAGCTGGTGGATTTGAACTGCTGACCTTGTGGTTCAAACTAACCTTGCGGTCCAGCACATTATCCTGCAACACTACACTAGAACTTCAAACAAAGAGTTTAGAGTTAGATAAACTGGGTTTAAATCCCTATCCCCATTTACTAAATGTAGGAAGTAGAACAAATCTTGTAATCTTCCCAAGTCTCCATCTCCTTATCTTTAAAATGGTGATAATAATAGTACCCATTTCATAGTGTCACTATAAGCTTTATATAAAATAATTTAAAATAAAATATTTAACACAGTATATTATAAAACATTTAATAAATGTTTTATAATATACTGTGTTAAATATTTTATTTTTTTATTATTAGTTTTGGAGTCCTGGCGTGGCACTATAGGATAATCATTGGACTGCTAACCACAAGGTCAGCAGTTCAGACCCACTCGCCGCTCCTCAGAAACCCTATACAGGGTCACTATGAATTGGAACTGATTCAATGGCCCTTAATAACAACAATTATTAGTATGGTCATTAAATACGTAATTAAATATTCTGATAGAAAAAGTTTTACTGATCAAAGTAGAAAAAAAATCATATAAGTAACTTTTAGCAAAATCATTTCCTAAAACATATACATATATTCAAAAAACACATTGACCTTAATGTATCCTAAATGGCACGTCAAATTTCTGTGCCAGCAACTGGATTCATCCAGGGATCTTTATAAGTTTTAGACTTAAATATGTTTAAACTCAAAAACATAACATTAAATGTAATCAATACTCCTCAAGCCAAGAAAGCAAGACCATCTTTGCGGGTTACCAAACAAATGTGCACATGTGTATGCATACACACACAGAGAGAATTGTATTAGTGAACGTTTTTCCAGGAAGACACCCGTACCATATCCCTTTCAACTTATAGCACAATTTGTACTTTTCTCAACAAAGAGAAAGTGACTCTAAGAGATAGTTTCACAAAGGGAATGGATGTAAAATATCTGAGGTTTATAAGGGTGAAGTTCTAGTTCCTGTTCATTGTGTTCTATTATTTTCTACAGATAAATTAAAATAAACAAATAAATAAAGATACAGAATATTAAAGGCAAATATTATTCTTATCAAATTTAATTAGAAAATACTTTAAGAACTATTTCTATAAATAAGAGGAGCAACGCTATAATTTTCACAGTTTATCAGTCTCAAGTACACTGAAATTAGATTAAATATCAACAACAGAGAGGTTCAAAAAGTTAGTGGAAAAAATCCCATTTTCTTTCCATTCCAATTTTCCATTAACTTTTTAAAGCCCCTTCATGTGTGAGAAGAATGCAATAAGCAAGCCCTTCCCCTTTTTCACATGTTTCAAAAATAAATGACAGAATATCTTTGTCTGCATGTTTCTTTGCTTTTATAAGATCTATTTTATATTGTATGATTTTTGTCCTACCCTACCAGCTCTACCCACCCCCCACACTTTGCCTTTTCTTTCTTCTCCATTGTTCCTCTAAACTACAAGACCATCTGTTCACTTGGCAGATGCAAGTCAGTTCTATAAATGTTGTCATTCTTAGCATAGTGCAAAGCCTGCACAATCCAGAGGACGAGAAGTACTACATTCGTGAGTTAGCCAAATGTATATTGTTGTTGAAATTACTTGTCAAAACGTCAAAGGGAACAATATTTGATTTTCAAAGCATAGCATACATTTACCCAGATTACAATGTGAGGGCTCTATTATGTTGTTACTTATGCAATGCATCATTCAGATTTTGACTAGAGTAAATGGCATGAGCTCTTGCAGTCTTTGATTTCTATTGTGCAAAAGGAGTATAGGAATTAGTTACAAAATGCTTTGTTCAAGGAATGCATTGAGAGGTTTTGATTTTTTTCTGAAGTATATCAAATACATACATTTGGAAGACAGAATGCTGTTATGAATTCACTTTATTTTTTTTTTAACAAACCCAGTATATAATAATTGGAATTTAACCTCAGGAGATATGAAAATGTGGAATTGGGAGATTTTCAAGACGAGATAAGATGTGTTGGTTTTCTATGAGACTGTCACAGATTATCACAATTTAAGTGACTTAAAACTATATAAATTTAGTTCCATATATTTCTTGAGTTCTGGTGTGGCACTGTCAGATAAAGGTCTAGACCACAAGATCTGCTTCAACCACAAGGTCAGTGGTTCAAACTCACCAGCTGTTCCTTGGAAACCCAATACAGTGTCACTATGACTTGGAACCCACTCAGCGGCACTTAACAACAATTTCTTGAGTTCAGAAGTCCACCATGGGTATCACTGAATTAAAAATCCAGGTTTCAGCAGGCCTGTGTTCTTTTGGGGGTGTTAGGGAGCATCCATGTTCTTTATTTTTCTAGCTTTAAGAGGCTTTCCTTGGCTTGTGAAGCCCTCTTTCATCTTCCAAGCCAGCAAGAAAATTCCAGTCTTGAATCTCTTTGACTCCTCTTTAACCAAAGTTCTCTGTCTGTCAGTTGGGGAAAATCCCTGCTTTTAGGGACTCACGTGATCATATTATGGTTACTTGGATAGTCCAGGGAAACATCAACATTGCCTGGACCTTAACCTTCATCACAATTTTAAAGTTTCTTTTGCCATGTTGTTGTTATTGTTAGGTGCCATCAAGTCATTTCTGACTCATAGGGAACCTATGTACAATAAAGAGACATTGCCTCTTTCTGCATCAATATCACAATTGTCATGCTTGAGCCCCTTGTGGTAGCCACTTTGTCAATTAATTTATTTGAGGGTCTTCCTCTTTTCTGGTGATCTGCTACTTCACGAAGCATGATGTCCTTCTCCAGGAAGTGGTCCCTCCTAATAAAACTCCTAAGGTGCGTGAGACGAAGTCTTGTCATCTTGACTTCTAAGGAGCATTCTGGCTGTACTTCCAAGGTAGTTTTGTTCATTGTTCTAGCAAGCAGTACATGGTATATTTAATGTTCTTTGGCAATATAATTCATATACATAAAATATTCTTGTATTTCTTATTCATTGTCCAGCTTTCCCATTCATATGAGGATATTGAAAATATTATGGCTTAGGTCAGGCACAGTGACCCAAATTATAAAACTTTACAGAGATCTTTTGCAACATATTTGCCCAATGCAATGTGTCACTTGATTTTCTTTTGTCATATAAGGTGACATATGTACATTTCCAGATATTAGGTTCTGGGCACATGTCAGAAACACCATTTATCTTAAAAGCCTCAAATCACATTTTCAGTGGCTACATTTTCAGGAGTGGGTCTGCTCTTTTGTCTTACTAGTCTGTCTTTGTCTGAAAGCTGTCCACCATAGGTGACCCTGTTGGTATTTGAAATACCTGTGGCACAGTTTCCAGCAACATCACAACATGCAAGCCGCCATGTTTCCATCTTAACAAACTGACAGAAACACCATCTCAAACTCCATTTTAATGAATGACAAATGAAAAACATAAAAAGGTCATATTAGCTCACAGTCACATAATTAGTGACAAAGCGAGCACCTCAACTCACTCTAAAACTATTTATAGGATTTAGATTTAATATGTTTAAACTCAGAAATATAACATTAAGTATAATCAATAGTTTTAACTAAAATATAGCATTAAATATAATCAATAGTTTTAACTAAAATTTTCCATTTCTTTTCATAATTTTGCATAATTCTTTTGGCATCCGAGTAATGAACTGAAAGTATCCCTTAAGCATTTTTGCACTTGGTAGTTCTAATGCTAGTACAAGTTGCTGCCTTTGTGATTTCCACCCATGATGACCACATGGAGTTGGAGGAGAATGGTGTTCCATAAGGTTTTCAATGGCTCAGCTTTTCAGCATTAGCTCACTGGGTCCTCCTTCTGAGGAGCTTCTGGGTAGACTCAGATTGCCAGAATTTGGTTAGAAGCTAAGCATGCTCCATTTCCTGTATCTCTAATTGTTGTTGTTAAGTGCCACCGAGTCGGCTCTGACTTACAGCGACCCTGTATAGAGTTTTTGAGGAGCGGCTGGTAGATTTGCATTGTCCACCTTGTGTTTCAAAGTTCAATGCTGATTCTACAGTGCCACACCAGGTATCTCTAAGTGTTGTTGATGTTGTTGTTAAGTGCTGTCGAGTTGGTTGTGACTCATAGCAACCCTGTATAGGGTTTCCGAGGAGTGGTTGATGAGTTTGAACCACTGATCTTGCAATTCAAACTGACTTTGTAGTCCAGTGCATAATGCTACACCAGGACTCCGGTATGGCATCTCTAATAGCAGATTGTTCTTTGAAAATGCAAATCACTTACTCATGCAACTTTTCATCAGTGATTGTATCATCCAGATTTAGACAGAGTCGGCGCTTACATGTTCCACTCCTACACATAATGATTTTACTGGAAAATTTTCTTCAGAAGTGCATCACCAACTCCTTCTTCCCAGGCTGTCTGGAAGGTCCACTGAAATCTGTCCATCATGGGTGATGCAACCCTGCTAATATTTGAAATACCAGCGGCATAACTTCCAGCATCACACAAGCCTCCTTGATAAAGTAGTGGAAAAGAGAAGGACCCTCTAGGAGATGCTTTGACACAGTGGCTTCAACTATGGGCTCAAATATAGCACTAACTGTGAGGCTGGTGGCGGACTGGACAGTGTTTCTGTTTTACATGCAGTCACTATGAGTCAGAATTGATGACACCTGACAATAATGAAGGTGTTTACGTATATATACATGTAGACAGACAGTGAGTTGATGACAACAGTGATGATGTCATACCCCACAACACATTCCTGAAGGCTCCAAAACTGCTTTTAATTTCTAATAGAATTATGAAGCAATATAAACACACATCAGTGGTAGATGTGTAAGAAGCCAACCAATTAGAATGTCTGTTCATGTAAACCTTTAGCACATACTAATTAAGTGGCTACTCCAGGCTGAATGTTGAGGTAGATGCTGATGCTAAAGGATAAATAAGACATGAGATCTGCCCCGAAATAACTCACAGTACTCTTGGTAAAATAAACACTTATAATTACCATGTATGTAATGTGTGTTCTTATAAAGGTTCATTATAGATGGAAGTGGCTTTTGCTGGAGGGGATGTTGGGACAGGTTCCAAAGAAAAGGTGGTTTGAAGTTAAAGCTGAAGGAGAACTATGATATAAAATATTCAGATGGGTGTTGTTTTTTGTTTTTTCTTTCTTTCCAGGAGCCATAATATCATATGGAGTCCTGGCATGGTGCTGTAGAATAAACTGTGGACACCAAGGTCAGTTTGAACCACAAGGTCAGCAGTTCAAATTCACCAGCCACTTGTTGGAATTCCTATACAGGGTTGCTATGAGTTGGAACAGACTCAACAGCACTTAACAACAACAAATGACACTGTAATGTTGTTAGGTGCCATCTGACTCATAGTGACCCAAGGAGCAGCTGGTGTGAACCTTGTTATTCAACATCCAGTGCTAATTCTCAAGTGCCACATTAGTTTATTAAAATGTAAAATTCTAACAAAATTAGCCTCTATAGGAAACTTTGCGTACTTTAGAACTTGTTTTCCAAAAACTGTTCTTCTCTATTTAAAAATTTAGTTTAAAGGTGAACAGCAACATACCTTAAAACCAAATGAAAGACTTGCTACCCCAGTGAGTCCTCTGAGAGCTCTCCAGGTGAGTGTGTGGGTGTCTGGACTTAGTAAATGTTTTGGGGATGACGTAAGACCCTCACACCTACAGTCTTACCATCAAACAAAATACAAGGCCAGGTCTGGAAAATTTCCAAACAGATGCCCTTTAATACAAAGTTGAGTTGCTTTTAAGAACTGCTAAACCACATCAAAACTAACCATTTTAAATGAAATCATTAAATTCAGGATAATCTGATTTTAGATATGCTAGTAAATTATTGCTTAGGTCGGGGTCAATAAAAACGGTGTTTTAATAAAGAAATTAGTATGACTCTTTAATCCTATAAATTTCTGTCTTCTGTACCACAAATGGCTCTCTATTATGACCGAAGTCACAGACAATGTAAATCTAAACTGGTTATTTGCAGAATAGGGAATCCTTCAACTTTCTGGCCACAAGTGTTATACACAGGAGCCTGGGTTTTGGTGTCTCACTGTAATCAGACCTGGAGCATCACCAATAGCACTTGTCTGCAAAATCGGCCATAATCCCATGACCTATAAAGCTGAAAATTCATAATGTGTAAACTGTATAGTCATCATATGAAAAGTAAGGCTGACAGGACATTTGCTTTTACCACACCAAAGTGTAAAACCAACTCCATTTTAACTTGAAAGTATCTGTGGATTACCTTTAGGAAGTATAGACTGTTGTTTACTCTTTCACCATAACTATAGCTTCCAAAATAATATCTTACAAATATATTTATAGCAATGTATCCTAAGTATGGGTGCTGTAGGTTGAGCACTGAAGTGCCAAATGCAAGATTGGTGGTTCACACCCACTAGCTATGTCTCAGAAACCCCATATAGGGTCGCTGTGTGTCAGAATTGACTCAACGGTTCTTAATAACAGCAGCAATCCTAAATGATATATCCTGTTCTTGTTAAGTGCTGTCAAGTCGGTTTCAACTCATAGCAACGCTATGTACAACAGGACAAAACACTACAGTATGGCACTATCTTCACAACTGTTTTGGTTAAACCCATTGTTACTTCCACTGTGTCATTCTATTTCATTGGGGGTTTTCCTCCTTTTCACTGATCCTCTACCAAGCTTGATGTTCTTCTCCAGGGACTGGTACTTCCTGGTAACATGTTTGATGTATGTGACATAAAGTCGCACCACAGCCCTTTCTAAGGTGTAATCTGGACATATATTTTCCAGAAGATTATTTGTTATTCTTATAACAAATACGGTCCAAGATACGGTCAACTTTCTTTGCCAGCAGTATGATTTACATGCATCAACTCTTCTCTGGTTTTCCACACTCATTGTCTAGCTTTCGCATGCATATGAAGAGATTGAAAAATTCCATGGCTTAGGTAAGGTGCACCTTAGTCCTCAAAGTGACATCTTTGAACTTTAACCCTTTAAAGGACTTTTGTAGAAGATTTGCCTAATACTGTGGGCCATTTGATTTTTTGACTGCTGTTTCCATGAGCATTGATTGTGGAGCCAATTAAAATTAAATATTTGATAGCATCAGTCTTTCTCCATTTATCATTATAATGTATTGATCCAATTATGTGGACTTTTTGTTTCTTTGCATTGAGGTACAATCCATACTGAAGGCTGTAGTGTCTGATCTTCATCTGTAAGTACTACAAGTCCTCTTCACTTCCAGCAAGCCAGCTTGTGTCATCTATATATTGTCATCTGCATATTGTTAATGAGTCTTCCTCCAATCCTGAAGCTACCTACTTCATATGATCCAGTTTCTGGGCTTCTTTGCTCAGTATATAGATCAAATAAATAGAGTGAAAGCATGCGACCTTGGCACATACCTTTCCTTATTTTGAACCACCCAGTACCCCCTTTTTCTATTTACTTAACTACTTTTTTATTTATATACAGATTCCTCATGAGTGCAATTCAATGTTCTGGAATTCCCATTCTTTGCAATGTTATCCATAACTTGTTATGATCCACACAGTCAAATGCCTTTGCATAATCAATAAAGCACAAGTAAATGCCTTTCTGGTATTCTCTATTTTCAGTAAAGATCCATTTGATGTCAGTAATGATATCCTTAGTTCCACATCATCTTCTGAATTTGGCTTGAATTTCTGGAAGCTACCTGTTTATGTACTGTGCAACCCTTTTTGAATTCTTGTCAGCAAAATTGTATTTGCATGTGACATTCATAATGTTGTTCAATATTTGCCACATTCAGTTGGCTCACTTTCTTTGGAATGGCACACGTATGGATCTCTTCCAATCAATTGACCAGTTAACTATCTCCCAGATGTTTTGGCATAGATGACTGAGTGCCTCCAGTGCTGCGTCAATTTGTTGAAGCATTTCAATTGGTAGTCTGTAAATTTCTGGAACCCTATTTTTAAGTAATGCCTTCAGTGCAGCTTGGACTTTTTCCTTAAATACCATTATTTCTTGATCATCTGTTACCTTGTGAAATGGTTGAACTTAAACCACTTTTTTTTTTTTGTACAGTGACTGTGTAATTTCTTCTCTCTTCTTTGATGTTTCCTGTGTCATGCAATATTTTGTCCATAAAATCCTTCAACATTGCAAGCCAAGTCTTGAATTTTTTCATTTCTTTCAGTTTGAGAAATGCTAAACATGTTCTTCTCTTTTGGTTTTCTCACCCCAGGCCTTTGCACATATCATTGTAATAGTTTACTTTATCTTCTTGAGCTGCCTTTTCAAATTTTCTATTCAGTGCTTTTACTTGATCATTTCTTCCAGTTGCTTTAGCTTCCCTCCATTCAAGAACAAGTTTCAGTCTATATATTTTGATCTTTTCTTTCTTTCTTTTATTTCCAATGCCTTTTTGCTTTCTTCGTGTTTGATTTTCTTGATGTATTCCCACCACTACTCTGGTCTTTGGTCATCAATGTCCAATGCATCAAATCCTGTGTATACGTAATGTACTTGTATGTCAATCATCTATATAAACATTTTTTTGCATTCTTTTTAATTAAACCAACTTTAAAAATCCAGTTGTTCTTTCCCCCCTAATCTAGGAAATTCCCTTAAATGCCTTATTTTACATATAATGCTAGGTTTTCTTCATTTGAATCCTCTTAAAATTATTCGTGTACCATGCTGAAGCCAAAGCGCACACATCCCATTAAATAAAACAGGCTTTCAACTCTTTGTTTTGACTGAATAAAAGAAAAATAATCCTGGGGAATTTTAGTCTTAATAATGACAGTTGACCTCATTTAAATCACAGTGTTGTTGTTAAGTGTCATTAACTTTGTTCTGATTCATAGAAACCCTGCATATTGTTTCTGAGGCTTTAAATCTTAGTGGGAGCAAAAAGCATCATCTTTCTCCCATGTACTTTTTTCTGGTGGGCTTGAACTACTGACCTTGTGGTTTACAGTCCAGTGGTTATCCTGTGGAACCACTACACTATTTACATAACATAGGATTGAATTAACTATGAGAACTTCTCATATGCATCAAAATTTGGAATTTATGAATAATTTACATTATGTTCCCAAAATGTACTGCCTTGGTATTAAAGACAAAGATACAGCTAGAACTAATTTATACTTAACATTTTATACAATTATGAATTGCATAAATCATTATTTTTTACTTGCTTTTACAACCAACACTGTTTTATTTTTTGAATTTCCATTCACCCAAGTTAATATGAGTCTCTCCTTTCTTTTTGGAGCAGGGTGGCTCCATCAGCAATGGACTTGGAACCATAAGGCCCTTGGTTTGAGTCCTCCAGCCTCTCCCTGAGAGAAAGATGAGACTTTCTGCTCCTGTAAAGACTTAAAACATCAGAAACCATATTCAAAGGTACTGTGAGTCAAAACTGTCTCAATGGCACTTAAGAACACCCTTTTGAAATTTACCTTTGCCTTCTCACCCTTGATAAGCATCAAAGAATGTTTCTTTTAATGTGAAAAACTTTTCTTGACTTGTTATGATAGTAATCTTATACAAATTTAATTAGATAAACCACTATATTTTAACAACATAAGAATATGTATGTATGTTGTTGTTGTTAAGTACCATCGAGTCGGTAGTGAGCTTGAACCACCGACCTTGCCGTTCAAGTGAATTTGCAGTTTGACTCATTAACCCACAGCACCACACCAGGACTCCATATATACACATATACAAATAGCTACCTCATATGGATGCGAAAGCTGGACAGTGAATAAGGAAGACGGTAGAAGAATTGATGCCTTTGAGTTGTGGTGTTGGAGGAGAATACTAAAAGTGCCATGGACTGCTAAAAGAACCAATAGATCTATTTTGGAAGAAGTGCAGCCAGGATGCTCCTTGGAGGCCCGGATGGCTAAGCGTCGTCTCTCATACTGTGGACATATTGTCAGGAGAGAACAGTCACTGGAGAAGGATGTCATGCTGGGTAAGATGGAGGGTCAGAGAAAAAGAGGAAGACCCCCAACGAGATGGATC
>NW_006408588.1:1593942-1621289 GCF_000296735.1 Chrysochloris asiatica | reverse complement strand
CAACAACAAAAATCATAGCAAATTAGTCCAGGAGCGTTTGCTGAGTAGATCACTCTGTGTGCACAGTGGAAACGTTCAGGGGTGGGTGATGGTGCCCACTTGCACAGGCATCCCCTCTAGTAACCACCGTGGAGGTGTGCAGAGAATGAGAAATGAGTGGAAGAAAGATTGTTCACACTTTTTCCTCTGATGATTGGTTAGGTCTCTCCATATCCACAGCATCCTTCTCCCTTTAGTGTGTTTTTAACAGGTGTTGGGTTTTCACACTGATCTTGATAGAATAGGTGGTGTTGGCGCTTGCTTTTTATGTTGGAGTTTTACAGTATGCAAATTCAGCAGAGCTGTATGGCCAGAGTTGCTGTCACTTGTTAATTAAGGCAGGAATAAAAGCTCGCACCCAAATAGAAGAGACAACTTCCAGGCTAAATCCCACAGTCAGAAGTCATAGAACCCATGGGAGGATTAGCCTCTGGACATTCAGCTGGGACTTTCAGCTACTTTGCGCAATGGAAAATTGTTCCCTGTGTTTGCAACACACAACCCAGGCTGGGCAGAGAGGGTGTGACAGGGCAGAGCACAGGAGTTGAAGGAAAATTTGCAAAAGAAGGGGAAAAAAAACAAAAATCACACCCAGCTTTCCATAAATTGCTGAGTAGTTTTCTCTCCTTTCCAGCTGGCCGTGGCCCCGCCCTCTGACCTGTGGGTCAGAGACCTAGTCTTAATTGATTCAAAAATCCCTTCATTCCTTCTTGCTCCGTTAGTTGTTTTCCGCTGTTAGGCCCCGAAACTATTTCTCCGTACTTTATCTTGAATTTAAAGCTCCGGAATTGTCCCGGCCAAGCATTTTTTTCTGGCCTTTCCCTGCTTCCACTGTAGAGACTTTCCTGAGTCCCTTTTGCTTCCTCTGCCCCCACACTGGAAGTCTTCTCCATTATCTTTCAATCCCGTTGTTTTACAAATATTTTAAAGCTGTTCATAGACTTAAGAGGATTTATTTTTTTGAATATATTGACCCACAAACACACACAATCTGAAGAAGATGAGGAATGCTGATATCGCTGAAAATCCAGAGCTAGGAGTATGGGACTATGAATTTGTTCCTGACGCTGCTTTGTCTCAAGTAAGTCACTTGCTTTCTTACTTTACAAGCTGACTGGATTGAATGAGCTGATGTCTGATGGTCTTACCCATTCTTACATATTCTCTGAGTCTTAAATGGTTCTACCATGATTATTACTATTGTTTTTACTCTTATGCTGTGGGTTAATGTGCCTTACTGCAAAGTCACTGTGAACTACAAGGTTGGTCGTTGAAGCTCACCAGCTCTTCCTCAGAAACCCTATGTAGGGTCGCTCTGGGTTGGAACCAAATCGATGGCACTTAACAAAAACAACAACGGCTTTATTTACAAACGGTTATATGTTGAGTAGAAGAGTCCTGGTGGCGCAGCGCTTTAGCACTTGGCTGCTCACCAAAATCCCACAGTTTGAACTACTGTGAAGATGTGGAGTCGGCTTCCCTCAGTTCTACTCTGTCCTAAGGATTGTTATGAGGTAACAATCAGAATTAACTCTACGATGATGTGTTTTATATGTACATTGTATATTATGGTTTTCGATATGTTGTTGTTAGGGGCCGATCGGTACCGATCCATAGCGACCTTATGCACAGCAGAACAAAACACTGCCCGATCCTGGGCCAACCTCACTACTGTTGCCACATTTCAGTCTATTGATGCTGCCACTTGGCCAGTCATTCTCATTGAGGATCTTCCTCTTTTTCTCTAACCCTCCACCTTACTAAACATGATATCCTTCTCCTGCAACTGTTCCCTCCTGACAATATGTCCTAAGTATGAGAGACGAAATTTGGTCATCTTGGCCTCCAAGGAGGACTTTGGCTGCACTTTTTCCAAAGGAGATCTATTGGTTCTTTTGGCTGCCCATGGCACTTTGAATATTCGCCTCCAACAGCATAAATCAAAAGCATCAATCCTTCTTTGGTCTTCCTTATTCACAGTTCAGCTTTCACATGCATATGAGGTTACTGAAAATACCATGGCTTGGGTTAGGCGCACCTTAGTCTCAAGCTGACATCTTTGCTATTCAACACTTTAAAAAGGTCTTGTGCAGCAGATTTGCCTAATGCAATACGTCATTTGATTTCTTGACTGCTGCTTCCATGAGTGTTGATAGTTGATCCAAGAAGAATAACGTCCTTGACAACTTCAATCTTTTCTCTGTTGATAAGGATATTGTTTATTGGGCTAGTGGTGAGGATTTTTGTTTCCTTTACATTGAGATGCAATCCATACCGAAGGCTGTGCTCTTTGATCTTCATCAGTAAATGTTTTAAGTCCTCTTCCGTTTCAGCAAGCAAGGTTGTATCATTTGCACATCGCACGTTGTTAATAAGTCTTCGTTCAATCCTGATGCCACATTTTTCTTCATATAACCTAACTTCTTGGAGTATTTGCTCAGCATGCAGGTTGAATAAGTATGGTGAAAGGATACAACCTTGTCACACACCTTTTTAAATTTTAAACCACTCAGTGTCCCCATGTTCTTTTCGACAACTGCCTCTTGGTCCAGTTACAGATCCCTCAAGAGCACAATTAAGTGTTCCAGAATACTCATACTTAGCAATGTTATCCATAGCTTGTCAAGATCCACACAATCAAAAGCCTTGTGCAGTCAATAAAGCATAGGTAAACATCTTTCTTTTATTCTCTGATTTCAGCCAAGATCCATCAAACGTCAGCAATGATATCCCTCATTCCACGGCCTCTTCTGAGTCCGGCTTGAACCTCTGAAAATTCTCTGTCAATGTATGCTTGTAGCCATTCTTGTATTACCTTTAGTAAAAGTTGATTCGCATGGAATATTAAAGAGATTTCCACATTCCACTGGGTCACCTCTCTTTGGAATGGGCACTAATATGATCTCTTCCAATCAGTTGACCAGATAGTTGTCTTCCAAATTTCTTGGCAGAGATGAGTGAGTGTCTCCTGTGCAACCTCACTTTCTTGAAAGATTTCAATTTTTATTCCATCAGTTCCTGGTGCCTTGTTCTTTGCCAATTCCTTCAATGTCCCTTGGACTTTCTCCTTCAGTACCATTAGCTCTTGATCATATGCTACCTCTTGAAATGGTTGAACATTCGCCATTTCCTTTTGATGCAGTGACTCGTGTATTTGTTTCAATACTAGATGATATTTTATTGAAGTCTTCTCTTCATATTTTAATAACATCCTGTTTCAGTGTTGGAGTTGCTGTAAGTCAGGACTGACTCAATGGTACTTAGCAACTGCAATATGAAAAAGCACTTGTAGAAAACGAAGATATTTAATGATTTGATGAATATTATTAAATTATTATTTTTGTTATGAGGCACAGTTTTCTGAAGTTTTATAAAATATATCCTCTTCAACAATTTTGATCTAATATGCTGATATGCATGCAAGAAGAAAAACAAAACTATCTAGGAAAAAGTGCAGCTAGTATGTTCCTTAGAAGCCAGTGTGGCTAGACTTCATCTCCTGTGCTTTGGATATATTATCAGGAAGAACCAGACCCTACCGAGAGTCTTCATGCATGATAAACTAGAAGGTCAGCGAAAATGAAGATCAAAATTGAAATGAACTGATAACCGTGGTTGCCACAATAGATTCAACATAGCAACAATTGTGAGGTTGGCACGGGACTGGGCTATGGTTTGTTGTCTTATCCTCTGGGTTGCTATGAGTAAAACTGGACTCAATGGCACCTAATAGCAATAATGTGTTTGAAGAACGTCATTCTGTTCTTGAGTACAAACTTTTGCTCAGTTATGAAATACTGCTCATTTGAAGACTATTAATAAATATTGTGTGCCATCCAGTCAGTTCTAACTCATAGCGACTCTGTATAGGTTTTACAAGGATTGGCTAGTGGGGTTGAACCAATCAGCAGTTCAGTGCTTATCATACAGTGCCACACCAGGATCCATAATATTGTTTGTGACCGCTAATATTTCACGGATTTGGAGAAAGTAACAATATCTCAATGTTTATTAAAGTATTTTTAAAAATATTTATTAGGCAATTGCTATATACCAGACACTCTTCTATGCAATGAAATGAACATAGAAGCTATATACCAGACACTCTTCTGTGTGCTGAAATGAACAAAACAAGATTCTTGCTCCCAAAGAGGAATAAATATATAACAGATGATCAAAAAGCTTTCAAGGAAAACTTTAAAAGTCGCATAAGGTAAAACCAAAGTGATGTGGATGGGGTATTAGTCACAGGATGCATATGGAAATACTCTCAGGTACTGCTGGGACACATGACTGAAGCGAGCCTGACAAACAATGATGCAAAAGGAGCAGACAGTTTAGGTGCCCTAACATAAGAGCAAGTCCATTTTTTTTAAAAAGAACACTGAGATTCCATGACTCAGAAACCAGAACTAGATGTTTTCCAGCTACCACTACCAAGTGCTCAGAAAGGGATCACATTGGAAGGTCATGTGGAACAAAAATGTGGAGCAAAACTCAAAAATCATTAAAAACAAAACAGGTTTACTGGTCTGCCAGAGACTGGTGAGACCCTGAGACTGTGGCCCTTTGTCATCCCTGGGGCTCACTTCTCAGCCAAACAATAGACAGGTCTACAAGGGGAACAGCAACACCAGGAAAGTATGCACATCTTAGAATAAGCAACCGTTTGAGATAAAAAGGGCAGAATTTACCCAAGGACAAAGTCCAGAAGGAATAGGAAAAGAGGAGGAATGGAAACAGAGAGGGAGTGGGATAGTGATGTTACATTGTGGGGATCTCAGTCATTGAGGTGAAACAAAATGTGTAGGCATTGTTGAATGGAAAACTGATTGGCCCTATAAACCTTCACCTAAATCACATTAAATAGTTTAAAAACTTTGATATAAATAAAAATTACAAGTTATTGCAAAAAACAAAACAAAAGAACACTGAGAAAAACATTGAGCTTGCAGTCATATAAGAAAGGAGGGCAGTGGTTGGAAAAGAAGACAGAGAAGGTGCAAATTCTGGATGCACACACAGAGTACTAAGGGATTTTGTCTGAGCACAGTCGAAAGTGGGATCTTAAAAAATATACGATCTGACTTACATTCCAACTTCAGGCCTATTGCCATCTTTCTAGTTGATTCTACCTCACAGCACCCTTCTAGGAGCAGCTGGTGGATTTGAAAGGTCAGCCTTCTAGTTAGCAGTCTATTACTGAGTCACCGCACCATAACTGTTTCTTGTAGGTACTACAGAAAACACAGTTATTTTGCATCCTTCCTGGTTTCTATCAGGAAGTGATGTCAAAAAGTCCCTGAAGGGAAGAAACAAGAGGCAGCTTTGGTTTCTTGGCAAGACAGAGTAATAGGGGAGTAAGAAGAGAGTCCTGCGCCATACAAGCTAATTGTTTTGTTGTAGAGGTGAGTTGAGCAAGAAGGAAAGAAGGAAATGTACTAGACTTGTTTTCTCAGTGGGCCTTTTCCGTAAGTTTGGTGTCTGAGTTGAGGTCTTGCCTAATTTTAACTGAAAAAAAAAAAAAGATTAACTTTTGTTGTATCAGTGAGACTCAGCTCCAACAAGGTGGCATGTGACAGGAAATGCCATCAAGGATTTGAAACCCCATCGGATTTTCACAGGTGCTAAGAACTTTAAGGTGCGTCTGACCCAAGCCATGGTATTTTCAATACCCTCATATGGATGCGAAAGCTGGACAGTGAATAAGGAGGATCGTAGAAGAATTGATGCCTTTGAGTTGTGGTGTTGGAGGAGAATACTGAAAGTGCCATGGACTGCCAAAAGAACCAAAAACTTGTGTTGGAAGAAGTACAACCAGAGTGCTCCTTGGAGGCCAAGATGGCTAAGCTTCATCTCTCCTACTTTGGACACATTGTCTGGAGAGAACAGCTGCTGGAGAAGGATGTCATGCTGGGTAAGGTGGAGGGTCAGAGAAAAAGAGGAAGACCCCCAACAAGATGGATCAGCCAGGTGACATCATTGATGGCGTCAAGTGTGACAGTGGTAGTGAGGTTGGCCCAGGATCGGACATTGTTTCGTTCTGCTGTGCATGGGGTCGCTATGAGTCAGTTCTGACTCGATGGCACCTGACAACAACAAGAACCTTATGACATTAACCCCACATGGGACATCATAATAAAAATCTGAGACTTTGCCATTACATTAGTAGTCAGACAGGAGTGACAGAGCAACTGATTTGGGTAGTGAGCAAGATGAAGAACCGTTTTAGTCAGTGGTAAAATAGTTGGTGAACATGAAACTATCATGTTGATAAGGAGTCCAGGTGATACCGCAGTATAAGCATTGGCTGATGACTAAAATGTCGGTGATTAGAACTCACCAGTCACTCTGGGAAAAAGATGAGACAATCTACTTCCAGAAATGTATACAGCCATAGAGCAGTTCTGCTCTGCCCTAGAGTGTTCTTAGAAGTCAGAATCAACTTGATGGCAGTAAGTTTGGGTAGGTATCATGATAACTTAGAATATACACTAAGTTTCTACTGATTATTTTAGCTACAAAGAAAGGCAATAGATACAAGAGTGTTAGCGTTGAGTGACCATTGATACTTATTGCAATTAGATGGTTTGTAAGAAAGAATGGTTTAAGGAAATATATACTTATTTGAAAGCATACATGATTATAGAGTCAGAGATTTTTATTGTTTCAGAGTGAAAAACTCAACTTCTTCTACATATTAAAAAATCGCCAAAACTTCTTGAGCAGACTAATGGAGCAATGGGGCAAAGATTAAATATACAGGATATAGTTCTGGTCATGACATGTTGTTGTTTATTGTAACGTGCCATCAAGTCAGTTCCAACTCATAGGACCCTGTATAGGGCTTCCGATGAATGGCTGTTGAATATGAACCGCTGATCTTGCAGTTCAAACAACTGACCTTGCAGTCAAGTGCTTATCATAAGGCACCACATAGCATTGTAAATATACTTAACAGCTAACCACAAGGTTGGTGGTTCAAACCTATCAGCTGCTCCTTGGAAACCCTCTACGGGGTCGCTATGAGTCAGAATGACTAAGCAGTAATTGAATTATATACTTTCAAATGTTTAACATGCTAAATTTTATGTTATTTGTATTTTATTGTTGTAAAATATATATGCAACCGAACAATACATGCTCGGTTTTGTGCCATTCTCACAATAGATGCTATTGGAGTCTGTTGTTGTAGCCACTGTATCAATCCATCTCAATGAAAGTCTTTCTTTTTTTGCTGACACTCTACCATGAATGGTTTCTTTTTCCATGCACTGGGGTCTTCTGATAACATGCTCAAAGTCAATGAGATGAGGCCTTGTCATCTAAGGAATAAATACTCGGGCTGTGCTTCTTCCAAGACACATTTGCTGATTTTTCAGGCAGTCCACGATATTATTCAATATTCTTTGCCAACACCATATTTATATTTTACCACAACTCTAAAATACTTTTAAAAATGGAAATGAAAACTAAAGATAAATCTCTTCTATTTGAGGGATGTCTTGGATTATCAAAGAGCTCTGGTAGCTGCTGTCTCATGGTCAGCAGTTCGAATTGGGCTGCGAACCTCAGGGTCAGCAATTTGAAACTACCAGCTGTTCCATGGAAGAAAGATGAGGCTTTCTGCTCCTGTAAAGATTTACAGCCTCAGAAACCCTGTACAGGGTTGCTATGAGTCACCACAGACTCCACCGCACATAACAACAACAACAACATTGGATTAGCATGTGAGACAAGCTGACTAATTGCCTTGACTTTATTGTAATGGATCAATGCTACTCTAAAGAAAACAATGAGAATTTTTTGTGGACTATGTGAGGACGACAGAAGTAACATGGTGTAGAGTCACTTTAGATCCTAGGAGGATGGACCCAAGGATCAAAACGACTATTGCAAATGGAAGCTACAGATACGAAAAGATGATTTGGGGCTAAGGAAGATTATTGCATTCGCACTTGGTAAGGGAGGCTCAAGGTAAGAGAATCCCAACTACTGGGAGAGGGAAGGGCACGTGTCTTCTCTATGTTGTTCTTGTTGTTGTTGTTGTTGTTGTTAAGTGCCGTTGAGTCGACTCTGACCCATTGAGCTTGAACCACCAACATTGCAGTTCAAACAGCTTTGCAGTTTCGTGCATTAGACCACAGTGCCACACCAGGACTTCCTTTATAGAGTTCACAAAGTAGCTAGAAGGTAAGTAGTATTCTGAACAATTGGCAAGTTCTGAGCATTCTAACACTAGCTCCTCAGATACGGATTTTACGTTTACTCCCTATGATCCAATGCTGTAGGATTTTGGCAATTGATTTAGCAAACTCAAGGAAAGTGGTAGCAGCACACGACATGCAAAGAAAGAAGCAACTATAATCCCTCTTCTGATTGTAGTGCTTGTTATAAGAATAGGCATCATAATAAATAGTTTTTAATGTCTTTGCACATCGCACATTGCACATCAGTTTAAGGGCACATGATGGTGGTGGTGATGGTGGTGATTGTGTGCCAACAAGTTGGTTCTGACTCATAGTGCCCTGTATAGGGTTTCCTAGTCTTTAAATCTTTATAGGAACAGAAAGCTTCATCTTTTTCTCATGAAGCATCTGGTAGATTTGAACTGCTGACCTTGCAATTAACAGCCTAGCTCACAATCCATTATGCTTCCAGGGTAGAATATGCACATATTCCCATCCCAATCTATTGTCTTAGAAGGATTCAAGGTATCCGTCTTTAGTTGGAGGAGACTTGGCGACACAGTGGTAAAGAACTCAGCTTCTAACTAAAATGTTGGCAGTTCGAATCCACCAGCCACTCCAGAAGAGAAAGATGTGACAGTCACCTTCTGTAAAGATGTACAGCCTTGGAAGCTCCTTGGACTATTCTACTCTGCCTATATAATCACTGTGAGTCAGAATGGACTGGAAGACAGTGGGCTGAGTTTGGGGTTTGGGGGATTCAGTTGAGAAAGAAGCATGTGGAGTAAAGAACTGAAAAATAGACCAGGCACATGAATTCTCTCATGAACAGAAATGTAGGTGAATTTACTGGACCATAAGGTCGATTTGAACCACATGGTCAGCAGTTCAAACCACAAAGTCTGCAGTTCAAACTCACCAGCCACTCCTTTGAAACCTTATAAAGGATCCCTATGAGTTGGAGCGTACTAGACAGCACTTACAACTAGCAAGTAAACAAGATAAAAGAAAATTTACAAATATTCTTAAAATTTTTCAACCAAAAAAAAGTTCCTAAACAAAGAAATTTGAATTGTGAGTGTTCAAGTAAACTCAAATTTCAAAATTGTCTGTGAGATATGCTGTGAACAGTGTTTATTTCTCAAGGAGAACATATCCCCAAAGCAGACCATATGCATATCCATAGAGAATAATACACAAGGAAGGAAGATCTTCCCAGGAAGAAAAATTGGCAAAGGAGTACCCCCAGAGATGAGATAGACTGCAGGACTAATAAAGGAACTTGGTCTTCTGCCTAGGCTAAAAGTCTTACCCAGACCACTCAGCCAGAAGTTTTGAATACTTTGACCAAAGGTTGCTGAGGGTCTTTCATTCTTCCCTTTTCCTAATGGAAATCTCTATTGTAAAAATATTGACCCTGTTTTATTTCTGTGCATTGAGTCTATATAAAAATAATATATACTCATCTCAAAGAATAGATAAACATGTCTAATATTAAAATCATATGAAAATGTTGAAAAACTTATATTCACCAAAATATTAATGCTAGTAGAATAGCAAAATTATGAGCAGTTAACTACTGCACTGCTAGCTAAAAACTTGGTAGTTTCGATCTTCCCAGAAATACCTCAGACTACAGGCTTGGTGAGCTCCTTCTGCAAAGACACGCCTGGAGAACCGACATGAGTCGGAACTGACTGGACGATGAATAACAACATACTCAATTAAGTGTCACACCTTAAAGGGACTCCTTCTTGTAAATGTTTGTGCTGAGTCATTATTATAGTTTAAAAAAAACACACTTAATAGACCCTGATAAAGTACTATTTTAGGAGTTACTGTATGTAGCTTATGTTTTGTTTCATAACATGTTGCAGATTAAACTGTCAGTATTTTCTTTGGGAAACTCTAGATTAACCAACTATTATCATAATCTTCAAAGCCCAAGCTATGGCTAATGTGTATTTATACAACTAAAATCACATATCTAAACATATACACTTCTAAGTTATTAAGAACGTTTTTAATAAATCCATGTGTTATTAAAATCCCCCTCTGGATTCTAATGAAATATGTGTGATATTTAGTTTTGAGGCCATATGTAGAGTAGTTAAAAAAAATTCTTGGTGACATGATTTTTTTGTTGTTGTTGTTATATCAGTTGCTAAGGTTACTGACTCCCCAACTCCCACCTCCCCACCCTTCACCTCCCTGCTAATAACAGACAGCATTGGGCTTGTAACATGAGTCTCTTGGGCCTTCAAAACCTGATCTCCCAAGTCTCATTTTCTAGGCTTTCTTTGTATCCAATACCTAATTTTCAGATCCCTGCCCTTGTGCCAGCCAACACTAGCTTTCTTACTAACTGTATACACCCTTGTCCTCAATGAATAAGGGCCTGATTGTGCATTGATTAAAATGGCTTATTTTACTGGTAAAGCAAATTACACACAAAAGGCATTTCCTATCAAACAAAGAAAAATAATACCATAATAACACAAACTTGACACTTCCCAAGTGCTTTACTCTGACAATCTTAGCACACTTATCAAACAGCAATCAATTAACCTTTGCAATCTTCCTGTCAGGAAGGCCTGATGACACCTATTTCAAAAATGAAATGCTAAGAGGTAACATAACTTGGGCAAGGTTACACAATTCATTGTGGCAGACCAGGGACCATAATTCAACCGCCTTGGCCCCAGTTCCCAGGCGGTCAACAAGTACTAATCAGGAGACCATATTACTTCTGCTTGTCCTATGAAAATCCCCATATTGTTAAGAACCCCCTGGCTGACTATTTGAACAAAAGGTTTATTATACTCAGCCATAACTCTCATCCAAATTTATCATTAAATAGGAAGGCGATTAGAAAGTCCATAAGCACTCTTAGTCAAGGATACTACTGCCATTGAAATAAAAAGCCTTGTTAAAAGTTACCTTGTGCAATATGACCAAGGAAGAGGTTTGAAAGAGGAGTGCTATTGTCTGAGGGTGTAATATATGAAGTGTAATAGTCAATGAATCCAATGGCTCTCAATTTTCCTGATACATTTTTATCCACATATTATAGTAATAGGTAGATGGAGAGTTTTCTTCTGATTAATTTTCACATGAATATAGCAGTTGCTCTCAAGTCGATTCCAACACATGTGTGTCAGAGTAAAACCTATAATCCATATGGTTTTCAATGGCAGATTTTTTTGGAGTATATCACCAGCACTTTCTTCCGAGATGCATCTGGGTATATTCAAACCTCCATCCAACCTTCTGTTTAGCATTCAAAATCAAGTGCAGTAACACTTAAAAACCAGCATGTGAATACAACTTGAAGCTATTTGGGAATGTTAGGGTATACACCCATTCAATTACAAAGCCCTTGTCTTTTTTCATTTACTACTTGACTGTCATTCTACTGTGCTATGGTAGATTGCATGCTGTTGTGATGTTCGAAGCCATTCCACTACTGCATCAAATACCAGCAAAGTCACCTATAATGAACAGATTTCAGTAGCACTTCTAAAAAGGAGCTGCTGCTGGTGGTGGTGGTGGTGGTGGCTATGTGCCGTGGAATCGGAACTGACTCACAGCGACCCTGTACAGGGTTTCCACAGCTGTAAATCTTTATGGGAGCAGAAAGCCTCATCTTTCTCCCGTGTAACAGCTGGTAGTTAAAAAGGAACTAGTAATCTACCTCTAAAAAACTGGCTAGTAAAAATCTTATGAAAAGCAACAGAATAATGTTTAATACAGTGCCAAAAGATGAGCCCTTTTGGTTGGGAGGCACTTAAAATATGACTGGGCAAGACCTGTCTCCTCAAAATAGAGTCAACCTTAATGATGTAGATAGAGCAAAACTTTCAGGAAGTTCATGCTGATTTGGCTTGATTCAAAAAGAAGAAGAAACAGCTACAAATAGTCTTTAATAAGAGAAAGTACAACATACAAAGTATGCATCTAGGAAAATTGGAAGTTGTCAAAAATAAAAGGGAGCTCATAAGGATCAATATCCTAAGCATTGTTGTTGAGTTGGATCGGACTCATAGCGACCCTGTAAAGGGTTTCCAAGAAGTGGCTGGTGCATTACTGACCTTGTGGTTGAAACCACCTTGAGGTCCAGTGTTACAGCCCACAGTGACACACCTGAGCTGAAAAGGGCTTGTTAAGCTACTTAATCAAATAGCTCTGGTAGCATAGTAGTTTAAGTTATGAGTCAGGCTGCTAACCTCAAGGTTTGAAACTACCAGTAATTTCACAGGAAAAAGATGAGGCTCTCTGCTCCTGTAAAAATTTAGAGCCTCAGAAACCCTATGCAGGGTTGCTATGAGTTGGAACCGACTCCACGGCACACTACCACCAAGGCATTTAATCAAAGAATTCTAAGCTATACTATGGCAGGAATGGCAAACTGTGGAGGAATGACATTTTATCAATTATCAAATGAATGTTTACAGATTTATCTTGAACTGTAATCCTTTAAGTTGTGGGTTAATATACCTACAAGCAAGACCAGTTAATATGACTGTTATTCAATTTTATGCACCAACCACGAAAGCCAAATATAAAGAAACTGAATATTTTTACCAACTTCTGCAGTCTGAAAGTGATCAGATGAAATCAAGATTTATTTATAATTACTGGTTATTGTAATGTAAAAGTTGGAAACAAAGAAACATCCATAGCTGGGAAATGTGCTCTTGTTAATAGAAACGATGTTGGAAATTGTTTTTTCAGTGATAGAATTTTCACTACCAAGAATGGATTCATTATAAAATTTTTGTTTTCCACATAAACAAAAATTTTGTTTTCTATATAAACATGTAGATCATGCCAGATGGAGTGTAATGTGATCCCACTGACTGCACTGGGGAATGAAGACCCTATGAAAGCTCAAGATCATTAAACAAAATTCAGCCAGGAGCCAACTGCAGAACAGACCATTAATTGCTCATACATAAGTTCAAAATGAAGTTGCATACAATTAAAACAAATCTATGAGAGTCAGAATATGACCTTCAGTATATTCCACCTAAGTTCGGAAACATTTCAAGAATAGATTGAATGCATTAAGCACTAATGACTGGAAAACAAATGAGTTGTAGGATCACATCAGAGACATCATATATGGAGAAAACAAAACAATATTAAAAAGACAGGAAAGGTAAAAAATATCAAAATAGATGCAGAAGAAACTCTGAAACTTAAAGCTTTTGATTGTAAAGTAACTATACCTTATGGAAAAAAGGATGCAATAAAAGAGCAGAATGTAAGATTTCAAAAACTGGGGAAAACAAGATAAAGTAATATAATGAAATGTGCTAATATGTGATGTTAAAAAATCAAAAAGGAAGAATACATTACATCTCTCAAACTGAGAGAAATGAACAAATCCAAGGTTTGAATGGCAATACTGAATGATTCTCTGGGCAAAATATTGAACGATACAGAAAGTATCACAAGAAGATGGAAGGAATACACAGAGTCATTGCATAAAAGAGAACTGGTCAACATTCAACCACTTCAGGAGGTAACATGTGAACAGGAATTGATGATATTGGAAGGAGATATTCAAGCTGCCTTGAAGGTATTGGCAAGAAACAAGGCATCAGGAATTTACAGAATAACAATTGAGATATTTCAAGAAATGGATGCAACAGTGGAAACACTTACTTCTCTATGCCAGGAAATTTGGAAATCAGCTACCTGGCCAACTGGAATAGGTATGTAGGTGATCCAACAGAATATGGAAATTAGAAATATTATTATTATCACATGAAAGTAAAGTTTTGCTGAAAGTGATTAAAATATGATTGCAGTAAGATATTGACATGGAATTGCCAGAAATGCTTGGTAAAACAGAGTCAGCGAAGAAAAGGTTGTCCATCAACAATGTGGATTGACACAATGGCGGCAACAATGGACTCCACATGAGGATGGTGGAGGACTAGGCAATTCTTCCTTCTATTGGACAAAGGGTCACTCACTATAAGTCATAACCAACCTGATAGCATTTAAAAACAACAAGTTGTTTAAGACTTAAGTGAATGCTGTTTAAATTGCTTTGCAATCATAATTTAAAGTTTAATATAACATGAATATTTTAATTTCAATAACAATAAAATGCATATTTGCCTTAGTGACTAACATTTTAATTACTCAATAAATTCAGGTTCATGATATGAAAAAATAAATTTAAAAGGATAAGTATAAAGAGTATTATCAATCATATCATTACTCTTCAAATACATGTGCATATGTAAGTTACTTATTTGTATTTTTCTACATATATCTCTCTCTCTTTAACTATCAACACTCATGGAAGCAGCAGTCAAAAAAATCAAACGACATATTGCATTGGGCAAATCTGCTGCACAAGACCTTTTTAAAGTATTGAAGAGCAAAGATGTTAGCTTGAAGACTAAGGTGTGCCTGACCCAAGCCATGGTATTTTCAGTAATCTCATATACATGCGAAAGCTGCACAGTGAATAAGGAAGACTGAAGAAGAATTGATGCTTTTGAGTTGTGGTATTGGAGGAGAATATTGAAAGTGCCATGGGTTACCAAAAGAACCAATAGATCCGTTTTGGAAGAAGTGCAGCCAGAGTGCTCCTTAGAGGCCAGGATGGCCAAACTTCGTCTCTCATACTTTGGACATATTGTCAGGAAGGACCAGTTGCTAGAGAAGGATATCATGTTTGGTTGGGTGGAGGGTCAGAGAAAAAGAGGAAGCCCCCCAGCGAAATGGATTGGCAGAGTGGCTGCATCAGTGGGCTAGAGCGTGACAACAATGGTGAGGTTGGCCCAGGATCGGGCAGTGTTTTGTTCTGCTGTGCATAATGTCGCTATGAGTCAGTACCAACTCGATGGCACCTAACAACAACAACACCTCTCTTTATAAATAAAATTTAAATTAAGGAAGATAAACTGTAAAATCAGTTCCAGATTTTTAAAAAAAATTTCTAAATTATCATAGTTACGATGTTGCATGATATGAATATGCTAGTCTTATTTAAATCTCTATTTTTTAGATATTCAGAACTAATACTAATTGGTTCTAAATAATAAATTTTAAAAAAATTATTGTACAAAGAAATATTTCATCATTCATGTGTCATATAGACTGGAATGTTCACCAAGTTCATTTCTTACTTTTGTGCTTTGTTCCTGGTGTCTGTTTGTTGGCAAAACTTAGAAATGTATGAGGTTAATCTCTCAAAGGGACACAGTGGCTCCATATGGTAAGCACTAGACTACTAACCACAAGGTTTACAATTCGAGCCTTTCTTCCCCCCTACTTCAGTAACTCTGTGGGAGAAAGATGAGACTTTCTGCCCCTACAAAGATTTGAAGAGTCAGATACCCTATACAGGGTCGCTATGAGTCTGAACCAATACAATGTAACTTAACAATGACTATCTATCAAAGATGATGTTTAATGTCATGCACAAAAAGATTCCCCCAAACCTGAAATACTAAACGCTGAGCTTTAGTTCTTCTTAATATTTTTCCCTTCAATTTGGTTATTTATTTCATGGGGATTCATTGTTTCCTGTAATATGAAGAGGAGTCTTAGTATGGCTCTGTAGAATAAGCGCTGGGCTGCTCACCTAAAGTTCAGTGATTCAAACCCACCAGCCACTCCAAGGAAGCCTTATACAGGGTTGCTGGGAGCTGGAATCCACTCTATGATACTTAACAACAATGACATGACTAATTATAAGGAAATATGCAAAGACCTAGCAAAAGAGATGAATGTGATCATTTTTTAAGCTCAAAGAACTGAAGAAAAAAGTCAAACCTTGACTTCCAATATTGAAGGATTCTATGGGCAAAATGAATCCTGGTGAGGTTTTGTAGGATACACATTGGATTGCTAATAGCAAGGTTGGTAGTTCAAACCTACCAACTGCTTCTTGGAAACCCTATACAAGATCACTATGAATCAGAACAGACTCAATGACATTTAATGACAACAACAACATAGGCAAAATATTGAATGATGCAGAAATTATCAAAAGACAGAAGGCATACACAGAATCACTATACAAAAAAGAATTGTTCAGTCTTCAACTATTTAAAGACATAATATATGATCAAGAACTGATGGCATTATAGGAAGATGTCCAAACTACAATAAAGGCATTGGTGAAAAACAAGGTTTTAGAAATTTATGGAATATAAGTAGATACATTTCAACAAACTGATGCAACACTGTTTATAACAAGAAATTTGAAAGACAAGCTACCCAGCCAACAGATTAGAAGAGCTCCATATTTGTGCCCAGTCCAAGGAAAGGTGACCCTGAAGAATGTGGAAATAATCAAACAATACCATTAATGCCACATGTAAATGAAATTTAGTTGTTGATTGACAAATGATCACAATAGTACAAAAACAGGGAGTTGTTAGAAATTCAAGCTAGGTTCAGGAGAGGATGTGAAACTAGAGATATCATTACTTATGCCAGATGGATCTTTATTGAAAGCAAATAATACCAGAAATATGTTTATTTGTGCTTTATTGACTAAGCAGTGACATTTGACTGTGTGGATCATAACAAACTATGGATAACTTTGTGAAGAATGGGGATTTCAAAACACTTAATTGTACTCATGAGAAACTACCAAGAAACAGTCATTCAAACAGACCAAGGGGATACTGAATGCTTTAAAATCAGGAAAGGTTTATGTCAGAGTTTTAACCATACTTATTCAATATATATCTTGAGAAATTATCTGAGAAGCTGGATTATATGACAAAGAATATAGCATCAGGATTGAAAGAAGACTTATTAACAACCTGCAATAAGCAGATGACACAGTCTTGCTTGCTGGAAAGGAAGAGGACTTGAAATACTTATTGATGAAGATAAAACATCTTCTGTATGAATGGAAGCTTCTGATTCTTGGTTGGCTTGTAAGTCATGCTATGATCACCTCCAATGAGAAGTGATTTCTGGTTGACACCTACCTTCCAAGTCTGATGCATTTTACACTCCTTGGTCTTTACTCTCATTTGTCTTCAAACAAAACAAAACAGGAAAAGGGATTCTGAGAAATGCAGTTCTGTTGCCAACTTTACTGTAATAAATTAATCATATATGGTGGTGGTGGCCCGAGTACAAGGAATTAGATGTACAAAGATTCTGTTTTCCTATTGGTAATTCATCTTTAAAACTATAAAGAAACAGACTTTAGAATCACCCCACTTGGCAACTAAATATAAGCTTTTTTTTTTTTTTAGATCTTAAACTTTATTCTTTGTTGTTTGAAATACTGATCTACTTGCTGGGCTTTTGAAAGTGAAACACTATTAAAAAAGAAAAGAACCATCTTAGGAGTTTTTAAAATACAGTGTAATAGTCTGTATTGTCATAAATATATTTATAGAAATGTGATTAATAAAAGTCATAATTCCTTAACCATATGAAGTTTTTAATATATATGGAGTATTCAAAGACATGTATGTACCTAAGTATTAATATTATTTATTATGCTAGTTGTTGTTGTTAAGTGCTGTTGAGTCAGTTCTGACTCATAGTGACCCTGTATTGGGTTTCGGAGGCGTTACTGGTGAATTTGAACCCCTGACCTTGCAGTTCAAACTGATCTTGTGGTCCAGTGCATTATCCCATAGAATGACACCAATTATGCTAGTAGCTAATGTTTTATTTGTACTACACGATTTGTGTTTGTCATACTGTGTTAACTTGTGAGGTGCTGCGAAGCCGGATGTTATGCTGCCAGTGTTTCAAGGGTCACCTGTAATGTGTAGATTTCAACAGAATGTCCAGATTCATACAGACTAGGGAGAAAGGCCTGCCAACCTCTTTACAAAAATATTAAATGAAAATCCTATGGGTCATAACAGAATCTTGTCTGATATCATGCTAGAAGATGTCCCCTGGTTTGCAAGGCAGCTATGGAACTCAAGCACGTCAGCAATCGTGAGGTTGTCACGGGGCCAGGCAACATTTTTTCTGTTGTTCATGGAATTTCCATAGGACAAAACCAACTCTGGCAACTAAAAGCAGTATTTATTTACTGTGCCCTCACTGTGTACCATTCACTATGCTAAGCTCAGTAACTTATTAATACTCTTAGCAACTAAAGACGCTAAATATGAAACCCAGCCTTTAAGTTTGATGGTTCGGTGGATAATATGAAAGAAGAAAAACCTTAGAACATTAATGAGAGTGGAATAATTAATCTTCATACTGATTAGAGTTATAGCTACTATTCATAACATTGTATAACTTATTTTGGGATAAGATAAAGGCCTGAATGGCCAAACATAGTTCAATGAAACTTTAGCTAAACAAAACAATGTGGGGGATTTGGCTGAAATGTTTGCATTATGTTTTATTTGAACAAGAGTTTAGTCATTATATATTTGTCCCTTAACTAACCGAATAAATTAACTCTTTTTCCTAGAGTAGAATGAATTCTTTTGTAATTTATTTTTTTCCCTACTGGTGAGGAGAAGAGAGGCTCAAATCATAAAACAAATTCAGACACTTATTTTGAGGTCTTGACCTAGTTGGAGGATAAACAGAACTACTTTTAGCAGAGAAAGGGATGAAAATAACTCTCATAATTAAATGTCAGATGTGTCAGTTACACTGGAAATGTCCAAATCTTAATAGACTGTAAATCAGGATTCTATGACATTGTAATTGAGTTAACATTAACCTTTCACCTTCATGAGCTTGGGGATGAATCTGACCTAGGTTAAGAGGAAGAAATTCTATTAATTCTCAGGTGTCCAATTGTGTGGGACCTGAAATTGTATTGCCCCAACTTTGTTTAGAGATGGTAAATAGTTGGGTGGTTTTAAATAGCTTGGGTCAATTTCTTAAATCAATGGCAGATGAACTGATAGCGGAAGGTATTAAGAAGTTGAGGAATTCTAGCTCACATTCATCATTTCTTTTTCAAGCTTATTTTTAAAATAAGGTATGTTTAGATGTATAATCATTCAATGTAATTTTTTTAAAAATATACTTTCTGTAAATATGATGTATATTTGTTGTTGTTATTAAATGCTGTTGAGTTGGTTATGACTCATAGTGAACCTGTTTATGGTTTCTAAGGAAGGACTGGTGGGTTTGACCTGCCAACCTTGTGGTTAGCAGGCCAGTGCGTATCCTACATACTAAACATATGTTGTTGTTGTTGTTAAGTGCCGTTGAGTCGGTTCTGTAGCGACCCTGTACAGGGTTTCCGAGGTTGTAAATCTTTATGTCAGCAGAAAGCCTCATCTTTCTCCCGTGGAACTTCTGGTAGTTTCAAACTGCTGATTGTGAGGTTAGCAGCGCAACTCGTAACCACTACGCTACATAAAAGTTATAAATTCTTAATTTGGGAAATTACTCTGAAACTTGGTCATGTGTAGAGGAAATCAAATAAATGCCCATAGAAAAGGATTGAAACCTACAAATAGCAGAATAAAATGGACCAAAAAACACACATAAGTATATTCAAAGTTACAGGAAGTCAAGTAACAGCTAATTAAACCAAAGGACATTCCATGTTTGGCCAATAAAAAAATGATAGTACAAACAGCTATCTGATAATAAGCTTAATGTGTATATGGTATTAAAACCTAAAGTTTATAAAAAAAATCATTTTCATAATCTAAAAATGTCATATGCTTTACCAATAAATTTTCGTTTGAAAATTTCTTATGAATATCTTCTAAAATATATTTATAAATTACACATACATTTTAATTGATCATTTTTCATATTGATAAAAGCATACAACAATCTAAAGGTTCAACAAAGAAATAAGTTTAAAATTAAGGTAAACTAGTACAAATCTATGTAATAAAATATGATGATATGAAGAGGCAGGAGTTAAAGTATTTCATTAAAAAAAAGTATTGGTAACATGATTATACCTGAAAAATATAGAACAAATATTTTAAGAACATTTTCTCCTATTTATAAAAGACAATTAAAACTAAAGGGCTTCAATCAAAATTTTTAAAAAATGACTTACTCTAATTTATGAGATTAGAGGAATGTTAAAATTTTCTATTAGGAACTTATTTTTGCTTATAATACAAATACAATTAGCATATTTTTCTTTTATGTTAAGAATATAAAGACATGCCTATTAGAATATTTTACTTACTATTATTTTGTTTTCAAATGGCCCATCAGCTGGTTTAAATTTCAAAGGTACCATGAATTTAAAAAAAAAAAAAAAACAGTTATGTAGAAAGAGGGAGAGAGAGAGAAATAAAAGTATAGTATCAGATTAAATTTTATCAAAATTAATTAACTCAACCTAAAGGTTATCATTCCATAAAGAGTAAACACAAAATGTGAAAAATAAGACTAAATATTCTTTGTTTCTAAATTTATTATCATAACTGTAATAAGCTAATATATGTATCATAAATTAAATCTATAAATTAAAAAACCATTGGTTCATTATATAAATTTAGTTGTGATATTTTACATCTGAGGAATTGCAGTTTTTCCCCTTAATTCAAGAAGTCCATAGTTTAGAGTCCAGCCTCCCTCTCAAAAATTGAGCTTCAAATGTTTCAAAGACAAAATGTTAACTATAAAATAGAATACATCAGACTTCATGACTAAAATTCAACCATGTATATACAATGAGGCAAAGGACAATTTTCTTCTTATATTGCAAAGAATATATTGTTATTGTGATTAAATGACAAAAATCAGTTGCTATGGATTTGATTCCAGCTCCAGATAGTCTTGTGTATGTCCGAGTATAACTTGTGTTCCACAGGGTTTTCAAAGGCTGAATTTTCAGTAGGACGTTGCCAAACCTTTCTACCAAGGTGTCTTTGTCTGGACTTGAAGCTCTAGTCTTTCTGTTAGCAGCTGAAAGTGAACCCTATGTACCATCTAAAGACTTTAATTATTGTTCAATTAGTGCTATAAATTACACTTGACAGTGATAGTTGGTGGTCATTTGCTATCAAGTCGGTTTTGACTGTATACGTTTCTGAGGCTGTAAATCTTCACAGGAGCAGAAAGTCTCTTCTCCTGGTCAGCAACTGCTAGATTTGAAGTACTGACCTTGTGGTAAGCGGCCCAGCTCATAATCCACTACATTATCAGGGCTCCTTACAACTGACAGCAGCATGGCGCTAAGTGTAATTCCACAGTCAATGTATTTAGGCATAGTTGTGAGACATACATATTCCAATACCAGAAATAATGTGTCACAATCTCAAATCAGTGTATTCAGGTAAAGGGCTCCATAACACTAAGTTGTACATTTAAAAAAAAAAAAAAAAAAAAAATCAGACTCTTCAAATCTTACTCAACCTTCGGGGAATAATAAAAGCCTATTGGATAAATAATATACAAAGCATTGCACTGCCTTTTCCATATTTAGTCCTAGAAACTGTTACTGCAGAAATGAAGGTAGTAATGATGTTAATGAAAACTCATGAAGGAGCAAAAATCAGCAAATAAAATAAAATAAAATAAATGGGCATAAAGGAAAGCTGAAGTGTGAACAAAAATAATAACCAAAAAAAAAAAAAAAAATCCTGAAAAATGACTTTCATTTTTTTCACTTCTTCAAATAAGATTTTCAGAACATGGATAAAAGGGAATTTTAAAAGAGGGGTCACTACCGTAAAAGAAGCGATAGAAGAAGGTCAAAAGATAGACTTCCAGACAGGAGAGGAATGGATTTCCAGCATATGTATATTTTAAAAGCTCCTTTTATCTTCTCTCTGTACCCGGCAGGGCTTTTCAAACAACTAAAGAAGGTTCCTGGATGCACTTACCTGGTAACAGGTGGGCAGAATTAAGTATTGGTCTGAGAATGTCACTGCATATTACTTTCCCAATATGCTCTTCTAGTTTGAGCAAGTTGGCTGCAATGAGGGTGCAAAACAAACACATTTTAGTCTGTCTCTGATTAAACTAATGATAAACCAATAACTGCTGTTAGGGAAAGAAAAATAAATAAATGAAACTAAAGTTCAGGCTGTCAGGATGCATTCTATCGCTAGTTAAAGATTTTCACGCCCGATAAAATTTCATTTAAAGCAAAAATTAAGCCATATGTCACATTAGTCATTGCCATTTTAATTTGCATATGCCGATCTCATATATAGGAAAGCTGTTCTAAATTAGTGGAGTGGGTGGTACTTAGCAATTCAGAGGAAATGCAGATTGGTAGTCAACTGATTTGTACTAAATTGATTTTACAGACCCTCTAATGTTGCTGTGGTTGATTCTGTCCGTCTGTTACATAAAGGTGCTCTTTGAGCTCCTTGCCCAAACACTTTTTAAAGAAACTGAAAATTGGGGAATGAGAAGATTTTCCAGTAGAAAATGTCAGTTTATTTATTTATCCATCCACCCATCCATCCATTCAAATGGTATATAGTGGCAAAAACTGATGAGTTAACAGCTGAGGATGGAAAACACTAAAGGTAAAACTTCTTTGTAGCTTAAAGACTCCGTATAACGCTGGCCATTGCACTAGTGTGTGGGGGCGGGGGTTTCTACAACTACATTGTTATTTGCCATCAAGTCATCCGTCTTCCAGTCATTCTTCTTATGTATAACTGAATGAAAGTTGCCAAGTCCTACACCATCCATATGATCATGGGTATTTTTTAATCAACTGGTTCTGCCATTGTGTCAGTTCAACTCATTTGAGGCATTCCCTTATTTTCTGACTTAATGGTTTCTAAAGTGTTACTAAGGCAGGTCTGGTGTGGCACTGTGGGTTAATGTGCTGGACTGTGAAGTAGGTTTGAAGGGCAAGGTCAATGGTTCAAGCTGACCAGTTGCTCCTCAGAAACCCTATACAGGGTCACTATGGATAGAAGTCAACTCATTGGCACAAAAACAACAACATATTACTAAGGAATGGCTTGTGCTTTGAACCATCGACATTATGTTTAGCAGTCCAGTGCTTATCCAACATCATGCCAGTAGTGGGAATAATTGCCAATTCTGGACAAAATGAAGTTTCCTATAAATAGCACATTTGTACAATTGTGTTTTTTATATTTCTATGACACTTTGCTGAGAGATTGTTGTTGTTTGTTGTTAGGTGCCATTGAGTTGATTCTGACCCATAGTGACCCTATGTATAACAGAACAAAACACTGTCCAGTTCAATGCCAACCTCACAATTGTGATGCTGAGCCCATTGCTACAGCCATTATGCTAATCTATCTCATGGGGTCTCCCTCTTTTTCTCTGTCCCTCCACTTTACCAAGTATGATGTCATTCTCCAGGGAATGGTCCTTCCTAATAATATGTCTGAATTATGGGAGATGAAGTCTGGACATCTTGGCTTCTCAGGATCCTTCTGATGTACTTCTTCCAGCACAATTTTTTTTATTCTTCAAGCAGTCCATGGTACTTTTAATATTCTCCTCCAACATCATAACTCAAATGTATCAATTCTTCTATGGTCTTCCTTATTCACTGTCCAATTTTTACATGCATATGAGGTGATTGAAAATACCATGGCTTGGATCTGTTACATTTTAGTTCTCAAACTGACATTTATGCTTTTGAACACTTTAAAGAAATTGTGTGCAGTAGATTTGCCTAATGCAATCCATCCTTTGATTTCTTGACTGCTGATTCCATAAGTGTTGATAGTGGATCTGAGCAAAATGAAGTCTTTGACAACTTCAATTTTTTTCCCAATTATCATGATGTTATTTATTGGTAGAGTAATATGGATTTTAGTTTTCTTTACACTAGGGTGCAACCCATACTGAAGGCTGTGATCTTTCATCTTCATCAGTAAGTATTAGACTTGTGAAACTATAACATATTGCAAAAGTTGGCTTTTCATACTGTTTGGGGAAAACTGCTTGGAATTCTACTACCATACTAAATGGTATGGAAACAGTTTCTCAAAAGATTATAAAAATGGGTGACATATATCTCTTTATTCCTTAAGTAGTATGCTATGTCAAAGTACATGCTAATATGCATTTACATCTAGGGCTTAATCATGAACTTCAAAGCTATTTATATATGAGGGGACTTCAAAAGGAAACTCATAGCAAAATCCATTATCTTTTAATTCCATTTTCCCAGAAACTTACTGAAGCCCTCTCATATGTATTCATACATTATGTATCTATGTGTTTATATGTACTTGAATATATTCATCAACATATATATGTTGATATATATGTTACATATATATCCTTACTTGGCACCAACTGTTAATCATTTAAATATGAACATAAAAGGTTGATGATTAGAAACCAACTAAAGGCCCCTCACAAGACAGGACTGGTGGTCTGGTTCTGAAAGGTCACACCCTTGGCAATGCTATGGAGTTGTAATCTTCACACATGGTATCACAGTGAGTTGGAATCTACTTGATTAGTGAAAATGACATTTATGGGGAGTTAGGGAGGGCATTCACAAAGTTCGTGAAAAAAGTGGAATGAAAATACCATGGCATTTTTTTCACAAATTTTTTGAAGCTCCCTCAGAAACAACATAAAGTTTTTGTCCCTGGCACTTCTTAAATCATATTAAACTTTTTTTTTCTATATATATATTTTCAGGCAGTTTACACTAAAGAACTCAGTTACTCACATGCTCAGTTAAATGCTGCTTTAATAATAAAATGGTCATTCTATTTTATGTAAAGAAGCAAAGTGTACATTTCTTACAACACCTATGCTCTCATGATTTCCTTTATTTACGTATGCAAGTGACAAAAAACTAAATAAAGCATCATAGGCTGTAAAAAATGTGATTTTTCACTCATGAAAATATTACAAAGAGACTATTTTTCACATTTGCTGAATGAGAAGTAAACTAATCTGGTTCTATTTAGACACCTGTATTTTCCCATATTGATGCAGTCTGAGCTGTTATCTTTGGTGCTAAGCAAACTTTAATTTAGTATGACCTCCAGCTGGTCTGTTTTTAAATCTGTAAAAATGCCAGCTATAAAATAATTTACTAAAAGACATGTGCTTGGGGGATGGGGGAGAATGCCACTAGACATTCTGGAGACATTCAGGATACATGGGGAAAAAATGACTATCAATGGATGGCTACTGTATTTCAAAGACCCAGCAAGTACATGAAACATTGGTAAGATTTTCTCCAAACTATAGTGATCTTGTATCTGTAACTAGAATACATACTGTTTATATATTTTCCCCTTTTTGCATAATTTTTTCATAAACTGAAGAAAATTGAAGAGGAATGGTGTCACATTCATCTTCACAGAATATTTCAAGATCTTAAGGTAAAACACTGTCTGTGATATATTAATAGTCATACTTACAGGAAGACCAGTTAATGCCACTATTATTCAAATTTCAAACCAAACACTAGAGACAGTGATAATGAAATTGAAGAATTCTACCAACTTCACAGTCTGAAATTGATCAAACATGCAATCAAGAAGCATTGATAATTACAGGTGATTGGAATGCAAAAATTAGAAACAAAGAGGAAGGATCAAGTTGGAAAATATGGCCTTGGTGATAGAAATGATGCTGGAGGTTACATGGTAGAATTCTGCAGGACCATTGATTTACTCATTGCATATAACTTTTTAAACAACAACAACAACAAAAGTCAATTATATACATGGACCTCACCAGATGTAATACACAGGAATCAAATTTATTACATCTGGGAAAGAGACAGTGGAGAAAGTCAGTATCAGCAGCCTAAACAAGGTCGAGGCAAATGGGAACACACCACCAACTGCTAATATGCAATTTCAGTCTGCAGGTGAAAAAAAGTTTTTTGAAAGTCCACAAGAGCTAAAATTTGACCTTGAATGTATCCCACCTGAATTTAGAGGGGAGTCCAAGTGTGTTGGTGTGAGTTAATGCGCTGGACTGCAGTGTTGGTTTTTAAATTGCAAGGTTGGTGGTTCAAGTTCACCAGTCACTCCTCGGAAATCATATACAGGGTCAGACCTGACTCAGTGGCACTTAACAACAACAACTAAATAACACACTTGGTGCATTAGACACTAATAAACAAAATCAAGAAGAGTTGTGGGATGAAATCAAGAATGTTATACATGAAAAAAGGCAAAAAGTTATTAAAAAAAAAACAAAACAGTAAAGAAAGAAGAGAGAAAATGGATGTCTAAATATGTTCTGAAACTTGTTGTTGAGGGAAATAGTCTTCTTGTTAAGCCTTTGTGGAGTATGGGGCCTTAGGTAGAATCCTGAGCCCTACCCAGAACCTTCAGATGTGGGATATTTCCACTTGAAAAGACAAAGGGGGGGGGGAATGCATTAATGAAGACACAGACTGAGTTTGGCATGTTCCATAGACACCTGTTGACCTTGAGATGATAGAGAAGAGGAAGGGCTGGCTAGTCTGAAGTTTAGGGAGGTGTGTGAACCCCTTAGCCCATGGACACTGACATAGCCACTGGGGGCTATAGCTGATAGTGAAGCAGCCTGCTGGTCTGAAGTCGGGGAAGGCGTGCAAGAACTCCAAAACTTGCAAATAGTACCCATTTGACATAGCTTGTTGGCTAGTTTACCAGAACTTGATCAAGATAAAGAGGTTTAATACAGGGAGCAAATATAAATTGTTACAATTTAATGAACTGAATTTTTGCGTATGGAGGTAATTGCTAAAAATGCCAACAGAAATGGAGTGACTCTTCATATCATGGGTCAAACTTGCCTCCTCAGTACATTTGGGCTGATAGGGGTGGACAGCTTAGACATTAGCTATCAAAAAATGGAGGGCTATAAAAGCATGAAGTGGCTGGCTTACAAGCTCTCATGAGTGTGCTTAGTTTTAGAACAAGGTGGGTAAGGTAGAGTCCCCACTGAATAGTTTTCTTCTTTTCCATATGGTTCTGCTGAAAGAGAATGAGGAGGATGGGGATAGGATTTTATGATTCAATTGTGTGTCATTTTTATCAAGACTAACTGTGATTGGCACAACTGTAAATGTAGAAGATGTAAAACTAAAGTGGGATAGTAGTTAATCATTCAGAAAAGAGGACTCTAGGACTAGCAAGAAGGAAGCGCATAAGTGGAGCATAGGATCCTGACCAGAAAAGTGGCTACAGCAGAGACAGTGGCAGAGGTGATGGCGTAGAGACACAGAGCAACTAAGGACTCTAGGCCCAT
>NW_006408588.1:1589566-1592842 GCF_000296735.1 Chrysochloris asiatica | reverse complement strand
AATGATCTTGAAAATACTTTCTTATGATGAATGGGATACCATTCTTCTTGAATTTTCATTACTGGCATAATAAGCTTTTTTTTTTCTTTTTGATTCAAAATAATGAATACCTGCCCATTTCAGCACACTAATACCTAGAGTTTTCATCTTTATGTGTTTCATTCTGTTTTGATGACTTCCAATTTTCCTAGTTTCATACTTCTATTATGTCATTGTCAACATTTCAATTATTAATGTTTGCAGCTATTTCTTCTCATTTTGAGTCATGCCCCTTCAGCAAATGAAGGTCCTGAAAAGTTTGTTCTATCCACACCATTAAAGTCAGCTCTAGGACTTCTAGCAAGATGGTAGACTAGGCAGAAATGCTGCACAGATCCGCTACAAGAAAGAGTTAAGAAACTAAGTGAAACAGATACAAAGGATCATCCTAGAACCCTGAACTTCAGAAACAGGACAATGAAATGGATTGAATACTAACTAGTAGAGGAAGCCAAACAGGGGCTTCAAGAAAGAAGACAGATGGGTAAACTATTAGCTGGTCTGACTCAGCACAGCCATCTTGAACTTTCACACACAACATTTGATCCAGATGGCAGCCAGACACACACAGGTGAGTGGAGATGAGAAAAGATTCAGCAACCATGCACATACAGCTCAGCCACTGGGCCAAGAGCCACTGCCAGCTCCTATACCACCTAATGAATGATCGACAGGAGGTAGGTCCTACACCATCCTCACAATTGTTAGGTTTAAACCCAGTGTTACTATGTCAATTCATCTCTTTGAAGGTCTTCTTTTCACTTCTATTTTACCAAGTATCACATCTTTTTCCAGAAACTGGTCCCTTCTGACAATATTTTCCAAGTGCATGAAATCAGGTTTCACCATCTTCTCTTTTAAGGATCATTCTGGATGTACCTCTTCCAAGACAGATTTTTTTGTTCTTCTGACAGTCTATGGTACATTAGTATTCTATGTCAACATCTTAATTCTAATACATCCTTTTTTCACCCATTTTCATTCTCCAACTTTTGCATGCATATGATATGACTGAAAATACCATGACTTGGGTCAGGCACACAGTAGGCCTCAAAGTGACACTTTAACGTGGTCTTTTGCAGCAGATTTGCGCAGTGTAATATGTCATTTGATTTCTTGACTATTGCTTCCATAAGGATTGACTGTGGATACGAGTAAAGTGAAATTCTAAACAACTTCAATCTTTTCTCCATTTATCATGATGTTGTTTATTGTTTGAGTTATGAGGATTTAGCTCCCTTTCTTAAGTATATGAATGCTTTATTCTTACTACTAAAAATGTCTTTTCTTATGTTTGCAACTACATGTGTTTAATTTGAAACTATGCCATTCATAGCTATTCAAAGTTAGTCAAATGGGCAGTAGAAACTGTTTTGTTACATATGGAGGTATGCATTACTTAATGGCGATTTTGGCAATGTCCAATCACACATACATCCATGAAAACATATGGTTTCTTCTTTCTTTTTTTAAAAGAGAAAGAAGCTCTCCTTTTGTTTATAATTTCCTCCCGTGGTTGTAAAGACTATAAACTGCTAGAGTTAATGAGCAATGAGGCTCTAGGGCATGCCCTGATATGTTCAGGGTCTTGATTGTCTCCTCCTCCCCCACCTTGTGGCTTTATTCCCCCGCCCAGTAGCTATAAAGCCTTTTGCTCCTGGATCAGGGCAGTAATGGCATTGGCTTCCTGACTCTGTGTGGTGACAATTGCATTGAGCAGGAAGCAGCCACATTACCAGGGCTGTAACAGTGAGGCTCACTACTGCCAGCCTCAATCCAGCACCCACACCCTTCTTGCTGCCCAGTCCTACAGATACCTTTTCATGAACCTCCTCCCTGTACATCCCAGGCTTGTCCTGCACCCAAATATATGTAAAGCTCCAATCTTGAGGACACATATCTTCTGTCTGTCCCAGTTACATACTAGGCATGACCCACCTCCTGCATGCAGTAGATATATATAGCTCTCAGTCTTTTTCAGAAAGCTCTCATAAGATTTTATTTATTTTTTTAAATGTTTTATTGTGAACTATGTGATCGTTTACATAGGAGAGCATTAGTTTTACAGTCATCCTATCATATATCATTTCATTGCTACGATTACAGTCCCCTCCATGCATCATCAACCAAGCAAAGGGTATACACTACAAGCCTGCCTCCCGGTCCTCAGCACACAGCCCCTCTCCCTCTCTGTGTCTAAAGTTCCCAACTGCTCCATCTCTCCATCTTGTAAGATTTTAATATGATAGGCTTTACAGGGATCTGACAACAGATTATATACAACAGACAATGACTTCTTGTATATAATGTGGTGATCACACAGTGTCCAAACCACACAAACTCCTATTTCATAGCAACACTTTATTGTTGTTGTGTGGCGCTGATTGGGTTGCAACTCATAGTGAACCTCATAGGGTTTCCAAGAGCCGTTGGTGGGTTTAAACTGTAGATCAGATGATTACAAGTGAATTGTGTATCCTACACTTACACACAAGGGCTCACAGTGACACACAACTGTATTTAAAAATCAAGATAATTATCTATAGTAAGATTTACATGTTCTTGGCATCTGTCTTTGCATTTTCTGTAGCTTTTGAGTCAGACTTAACTCTCCAATAAATTCTGTTTCTTAGTATCTTCAAAGTTCAATTGAAGAAGCAGTTTTCATCAGGGAGTTTTTTCATCTAAGCCCAAACAATTTAATCCTTTAGATACACAGTTCCCATGACCCTTTATCCAACCTAGAGTTTATCACCAACTTATTACTGTTGCCCCAGATGTTCTTCCCTTCATGAGTGCTCACATCCCAAGCAGATTGCATCTATTCTAGGACCACATGCTATCCTAAGGAAAATCACTTTTAAAAACTCTTTTGTGAACTATCATTTTATGTTTTATTAAATTCTGAGCATTGCATTTGGTTTATATACAGAAGTATGCAAACCACAAAAGAAGTAAAGGATTCAATTGTTTGTGTTTATGTGGTAGATCTCCCTGACAAAAATCACCTTTTAGGTTTAATTTTGAAGATGGCAAGAAACAAGAGTTATTGGAGAGTCAAGTCTGGTTTCAAAGCTATAGCAAATGCAAAGATAGGTGCCAAGAATACGTAAGTCCTTCTGTAGCTAACTATCCTGATATTAAGTACAGGTATGTGTCACTGTAAAATAGGAGTTTGTGTGATTTATATCAGCACATATTGAAACATATATATTTGTATGCTATATATAGGCAGTT
>NW_006408588.1:1588039-1589351 GCF_000296735.1 Chrysochloris asiatica | reverse complement strand
TATAAGATAATTCACTAGACTGCAAGGTCAGTTTGAACCACAAGGTTGGTGATTCAAACTCACTAGCCACTCCTTGGAAACTCTATACAGAGTAGCTATGAGTTGGAACCTAGTCTATGGCATTTAATAACAATATATATATATAGTCCTGGTGTGGCACTGTGGGTTAATGTGCAGGATTGCAAGGTCAGTTTGAACTGCAAAGTTGGCAGTTCAAGCTCACCAACCACTTCTCAGAAACTCTGTCTATACAAGGTCGCTATGAGTTGGAACTGATTCGATGGCACTTAACAGCAACAATAACATATGTGGGTTAAATAAATAAGTATTGCTACAAAACTATAGAACCATTTATCAAACAAAAATTTCAAAATGTGATGTTATTGTTTCTGAACAAAAGCAGTGTCTCTATTCCTTAAGCCCTTCCCCCCTCTTCAATTTACACCACATCCAAACAGCAGTTTTATCATAGTCAAGTGACTCAACTTGTGTTCCTTTTACATGTCCTTTGAGTTTTGAAAACCAAAGTAAGTCTGAAGGGACATGATGAGAGCTGTATGGTGCATGGAGTAAGTTTTGGCAACAAAATTGTCTTAGAACAACCCTTGCTGAGTTGGAGCGAATCATGATAGAAAATAGATTCCTCAGAGGAGATTTCCTGACCCTTTTTCAACAATGCAATTTTTAAATTTTGTTAAAATTTCCTCGTAATAGGTTTCTGTGATTGGCCTGTGTCCTTAAAAAACAAAACAAAACAAAAAAAACTGTCTAGATTATTCCCTTTGGAGTTCCCAAAAATAGCCACCGTATCCTTCTGAACTGACCTCTCTTGAATTTAAGTCACCCAGCATATCCCCTCTGAAACAATATTTTGATGGGATAAAAGGAGCCCTGGTAACATAGTAGATTACGAGCTGGACTGTAACTCCAAGAGAAGTAATTCAAATCTACCAGGCACTCCATGGGAGAAAGAGGAGGCTTTTTACTCCCATAAAGATTTACAGCCTTGGAAACTGGATATAGGGTTTCTGTGAGTAGGAACCGACTCGAAGGCATACAATTAATGAGTATATTGCTGAGAGAACTTGTCTGCAGCCATCCTCTGATTACAGAAACATGTTTAAACACCTTTTGTTTGGAATAAACCTTTGCATGCATGAACTGGAACCCTAGTAGCAACACTTTGTGACTTACTCTTATCTACTCATATCCTGGGAATATATGATTTGAAGCTCAGTGGAAGAAGGAGAAATAGATAGAAAATTATCTTCCACTCATACTGACAAACCAAATTTATTTTATTTTATTTTTT
>NW_006408588.1:1584446-1586932 GCF_000296735.1 Chrysochloris asiatica | reverse complement strand
ACTATAATTTAAATTTTTAAATATAATCCTAGAATTATAATTAAAATTCTAGAATATCTTGGTATTAATTTATAATTTGAAAAATGAGATTTGACACAACAGCCTGAAAAAAAATAAGAAGACAATTTTACATCAACTCATGCTTGCATATTGTTTTAAATGTTTATGCCAATTTTAAGAAAATAAAAAATTTCATGTATAGGGTATACATGAACAATTTTCTCCCTATCAATCAATATTTGGGAGTCTATATAATCAAAATATTCTAGACTGTCATCCAAAACATAATAAATAGATTCACTTAGAACAGATCAACCCTACTTAACAAGGCAAGAATTCCAAAGCAAAAAATCTAGACAGCTCAATTAACTCATAAAATCTGTTTTATAATATATCGAGCAACTTTACTGAAATGTGTGTGGTCTGTCATGATTTACTATTCTTTTCAAAAAAGGAATGTCTTAAAAATTAATCGGCATAGTTGCCTCCAAAATTACTCTAATGCCAATTTTGAACATAGACTCCCGCTTTGTCCTTAACAATTATGTTTAATCTCAAAATAAAAAAATATGTATGTAGAGAAAGTGAAATTATCTTCAAGCAGAAGTGAACATTACAGGTATGTCTGCCTTCCTTTCTCTGTACAGTGATTGGGAGATTTGACATGCTTAATGTTACTTGTATAATCTCTCCTCCTAAAGATTGGTGATTCCAGCTTTGTCCCTTGCTACATAAACAAGGCAAAACTGCGTATGGCATGGATAACTGATTTCATGAAAAACTTGAAGGGATTTTATAGATTTAACCAGTTGAGTTCAGAAATGTAAGTCCTTTATCTTTTTCTACAATGAGTCTGAAAATTAGCTTAATCATTAAGTGAACTTAAGACTTCCTTCCTTTCCCAAAACCCAAGACAGCAAAGAAAAGCAAATTTCAAACAGTCTCCGTGTTCAGTGTCTTTAAAAAGTTAAGCAAAAACCTGAATGGAAGCCTGTTTGCCTAAATTATTTTTCAACTGAAATGCAACATAATCATCAGTGCATGAAAGAATCTGTTTTTGCCCACAATTCCCACACATGCTGCACCATAAGGAGAAAAGATGAAAAGGACGATGGTGAGAAGTTCTCCATCAGTTAGTTCCCTCCCTTCGAAAAGCCTCAAATCAAGAGAATGACATGTAGCTTCTTTTACACTGGGATCAAAAGAAGCCTTCAGACAGCTGTGTTTTGGTGCACATGTATTTTTTTAAAGAAGTTTATAGTTTGATTTTTAGGTCTTGAAGACCAGATGTTGGTGATAATAGAAACTTCCATATGTACTTGGGAAAGGAATAAAGAAAGATAAGTGTGGTACTTTACTACCTTCAGAGTACATTTGTTTTTCAAAAATCATAAACCACACAATAGAATATTGTCATTTGTTGTTATTAGGTGCCATCGAATCAGTTCTTACTTGTAGCTACCCTATACACAACAGAAGGAAATACTGCCTGGTCCTGGGCCAGCCTCACACTTGTTATGTTTGAAGCCGTTGTTGGTGCCACTAGAATATTACAAAATAAATACTGATTAAAATATTAAAATTCAATGAGTGCTTGATTCCTAAAGACCCAAATTCAGAGTCCTAGGTAAAGAAAAAAACAAACAAACAAGTAAGCACCAAACATTCCTCTCACTGTACACTCTTCTCTGCTGGCTTCTATAATTGCAGTGACAACACACAACTTAGCCATCATACTAACAGTTATGAGGTTTATTAAGAAAATTAATAAGATACAGTTCAGGGTCAGTAAGGCTCAGGGCATAAGTGTTCAGTCAGGACAGTTGTTCCAAAGCCATGTCCAAAGGTCTGCCTGGCTAATGTTAATAAACTGCCTGGCTAATGTTAATGTGGTTCTTGGGATACAGCACTGGACTGCAAGATCAGTTTCAACCACATAGTCAGTGGTTCAAATCCACCAGTTGCTCCTCAGAAACCCTTCAAACCCAGTCGCCAGTCCTCAGAAATCCTATACAGGATTGCTATGAATCAGAACCAACTCAATGGCACTTAACAACAACAACAACAACATGGTTAGAAGAGACATCCAGTACTTTTCAGCACTGACACTTTTTGTACTGTCTATGGGCTGTTGAGGATATGGGCCATAGTTTAAACAGGCAAACAGCTTGACAGAGAACTTAGCTTTATCTTTACGCATAAAATGAGATATACTTAAATCATTGTGTTTGTATGTTTGATTTTTTTACTAAGAAAGAGGGAAAGGATCAGCTAAGTTAAGTTTAGTTCTTTTTTCATATTTAGCAAGTAGCATGGCACAAGTGAAAGAGAAAGAAAAAACGATATGTTTACAGGGTTCCTGAGGGGAAACAAGTTAGGTGGGAGGGAAAATGGAAGAAGAGTTTGAATGTGGGAGAAAAACCTTTAATGCCTCAATGGTGAAAATAGTAGCAAAGCTTTGATGTATAACCATAGGGTGTTTTCAA
>NW_006408588.1:1573860-1584346 GCF_000296735.1 Chrysochloris asiatica | reverse complement strand
TAATCTTTTAAAGATATTTAATATAATATATTCTTCAATAATTTAATTAGCAGTATAACTCAAAGGCAGAGAAAAGGTTGTATAAAAGCATTCCTGCAAGATATCTTGATTCTAACTATCATCAGATCCTTAGATCTTCACTTTGCCTTTCACGGTTTTATTACTTGTATTCATACTGGGTGTGGTGCTGCAGGATAAGACACTGGACTGCAAGGTCGGGTTGAGTCACAAGGTCAGTGGTTCAAATCCACCAGCTGCTCCTTGGAAACCCTATGAGTCAGAACTGACTCTACAGCACCTAACAGCAACAACATTCATACTATAAAGACATCTGTGAAAGTTGACCCTTTAACAGATTCAAAAATTGCCATTAAAATACTATTTCTAAAAAACTATACTATTTTAATTGAATACCTGAATGCTGGATAACTACCAAAAAATATGAGTTATTTCACTTAGGAACTCATCAAGGAGTGCAAGTCAATATACTTGATTTCAAATGCCTCCAGTGTCCTTAGCTTATTTTCTTAATCAAATGCCATAACCCTCTGAGCTTCACTTTCGGCATTTCTTAATTGGCTGAAAGAATACTTTATATATCAAACAAGATTATTATAGAATGTAAAGTAATAAATCTGTTAAAACACCTTGAAAGTAGAAATCCTTATTATTAACAGTATATTTAGGAGACAGGAAGCAGTTGCTGTAGAGTCAAATAAAACTTACGGTGATCCACGTTTGCCAGAGTAACCCTGTGCTCCATAAAGTTGTCAGTGGCTGATATTTCCAAATTAAATCAGCATGCCTTTCTTCTGAGGTGCTTCTCAGTGAACTCAAAAGTCCAGCCTTTCAGTTAGGAGCCCAAAGCATAGGGACCATTATCTGTATACCACTTTACAATTAACAATAATAAAAAAAAAAAGATCATTGACTTTTTAAAAATAACTTCTATGGAGTCAATGTAAAGAAAACAAAAATCCTCACCACTGGACCAAGAGACAACATTCTTATCAACAGAGAAAAGATTGAAGTTGTCAAAGACTTCATTCTTCTTGAATCAACTATCAACACTCATAGAAGCAGCAGTAAAAAAATCAAACGACATATTGCATTAGGCAAATCTGCTACACAAAACCTTTTTAAAGTGTTGAAGAGCAAAGATTTGAGAGTGAGGACTAAGGTGCACCTGACCCAAGCCATGGTATTTTCAATAACCTCATATGCATGCGAAAGCTGGGCAGTGAATAAGGAAGACCGTAGAAGAATTAATGCTTTTGAGTTATGGTGTTGGAAGAGAATATTGAAAGTGCCATGGGCTGCCAAAAGAACCAAGAGATCTATGTTGGAAGAAGTGTAGCCATAGTGCACCTTGGAGGCCAACCTTCATCTCTCATACTTCGCACATGTTGTCAGGAGGGACCATTTGCTGGAGAAGGCTAAGGTGGAGGGTCAGAGAAAAAGAGGAAGACCCCCAGTGAGATAGATTGGCAAAGTGGCAGCATCAATGGGCTCAAGCGTGGCAACAATTGTGAGGTTGGCCCAGGACTGGGCAGTGTTTCATTCTGTTGTACATAGGGCTGCTTTGAATTGGTATGAACTTGATGGCACCTAACAACAACAAATGGAGTCCTGATGTGGCACTGTAGGTTAATGCGCCAGATTGCAAAGCCATTTGTACTGCAAGGTCAGCGGTTCAAGCTTACCAGCTGCTCCTTGGAAACCATATACAGGGTCACTATGGGTCTGAACTGACTTGACAGCATTTAACAACAACAACATGGAGTCCTGGTGTGGCGCTATGAGTTAATGCGCCAGACTGAAAAGCCATTTGAACTGCAAGATCGGTGGTTTAAGCTTACCAGCTGTTCCTCGGAAACCCTATATAGGGTTACTATGGGTTGGAAGTGACTTGACGACGCTTAACAACAAGAGTGATATTCAACACCAAGAACTATGATAAATCACCAGATAGAGAAGGATAGAAGATGGATATAGACAGATTTTAGATGTACATATAGAGATATAGCTATGTGTCATTTAACTCTTATGTATTAAGTAGAATTTTATTAGACAAGCTGGTTCTGGAGGAAACTAAAGTAGCATTTCCAGTGTCGCACAACTATGGAATAAAATAAATATGTGTCGTCAAATTCTACTGTCTCCCTTTAATTATGTGTTAATCAGGAAGGAGCTTCAAACAACAAAGTCTATTATTTCTCATTGTTCTATCGGTCTAGGGGACTAGAGTCTAGGGGACTCTACGGGTCTGGATTTGTTCCACTGGCATATAACTAGAGTTTCTGCTGTCATAGCTGGCTTATTTGGACACTATGTCCATGTGGTTTCTGTTCCTCTAGCAACCAGCCTTGGCTTAGCCTTCATATGGCACCAAGGGGGCTAAGCCCCAGTACATGAGCACTTTAGCACTTTTCAAGAATCTGCTTGACTCATGTTTCCTAGCTCTCAGTAACCAGTCCTATGGCTAAGCCCAAATTCAAAGGCAGAGACATAGCCTACCCTTTGATGAGAGTGGCTAAGGGATATATATTTAGGGATGAAATAATTTATGGTCCTTTTTAAAATCGACCACAGTATGAAATCTACAACATCACAGAAACCACACATATTATCTGTATGTAAATATGAATGTTGTACATTTCTGCCTAGAGATTATATATTTATGTGTGCTTTGCTTTGGAGTTTAGGAAGTAATGAAAGGAAATAAGAAGAATGTGTCTAATATCTTGTCCTGATTAAATTCAAAGAAACAAAAGTCATTAAGGAAGTGATCTCAAATTAAAACCTCCTGGTATTTGATACCAAAACCAAGCCGACTGCCATTGAGTCAATTCTGTCTCATAGGGTTTCCAAGACTGTAAATCTTTATGGGAGCAGACTGCTTCATCTTTTCACACAGACTAGTGGATGTGTTTGAACTGCTGATTGTGCAATTAGCAGTCTGATGCTTATCCCACAGTGCCACCAGGACTCACTCATACTTAATATATCTTTGCAAATGTATTTGTTCAGTTTTTTGTTTCTGCCTCATTACCCTTCCTGTGTTGCACTGGAATATACACAACACTGTTTTAAGTTTGGATTACTGCTAAGTTTTCTGTTTTGTTTTGAGTGTGGAGTGTGCATATAAAAATTTGGATTTTTGTCTCTTCTACGTACTGGATAAAGCAGGCAACATTGGTCTTATGTTACCTCGTAGCAATAACTGACTGAATTGATGTTGTTGTTAGGTTCCTTCTAGTCAGCCATGATTCATGATAACTTCAAGCACAGTGGAAAGAAATGCTGTCCAGTCCTATGTTCTCTCCCTGACTGGTTACAGATCAGATTGTTGTGATCTAAAAGATTGTCATTAGCTGATTTTCACATGTAGATCACATGGGCTTCTCCATGGTCTATTTTAGTGTGGAAGCTCAGTTGAAATCCTGTTTGACGTCATAACGACAAGCAGGCTTCAATGATGCAATGGCTGTGATCTACCCAGGTCTCCCATGTGGAAGGTGAAGATTCTACCATGGAACCATGGATGCCTGAGATATGTAGGTGCATATGGGAATTCACCACCATATATACTCATCTCCCATTATTTTCCTAATTACACTGAAGCTAGAGATTGTAAAAAGAGAACACACAGTTATTGTATTATGATTTAAAGGAAAAACAGTTGCATTTTTCTAGCCTCAGTGATGCTTTCTATAATCATTATCAGGACCAAGAACCCTTATTCTTGGCCTAAGAAATATTACTGCATGGCTTATCATTAATCTCACTTGAACTTGGCAACATCAATTAATTAAAGGTAAGATTTTTCTCTCTTGGGCATTTGGTAAATTGCATGTAATTACCCTGGAGTGTATGTTGAGTGAAAAAAACAGAATCACTACATAAATATGCAGAAGATAATAGCTTCCACTAAGTTCCATCTCTAACTGTCAAATCTGAGCAAATCACTTAACACCAGCTTACTTCCCCACCAGCTAAATAAGAATAATAAGAGAGATTTCATAACCTTCCAGGGATGCCTTCAGTCTTAAAAAAATAAGACAGATGGAATGCACATTTTGGTGGGGGAGATAGGGAGAGCTGGGAATCTTAAAAGTATGTGTCAGATTCTGCTGAGTTTAGTCATGCTATCTGGGTTAAATAGCACAATCAACATTGAGAATCTTTACCAGCATCTTGGCTTGTCAGATCGGTGCTAAGCAAAATATTCACACTTATCTGATTGCACCTAGGCTCAGGTGCACAGGTACCAAATAGTCAGACGAGATCAAAGAGATTTTATTTCTCTTTTATAGACATAATGCCACATACTTGGCCAGACAATTTCCCACCATTCCTCACGTTTATTATTTATTTATTTCTTGCTGTTGTTGTTATTTTAATCTACTGTAATTCACCTTACAGAGACAGGGCAATACTCTAAGTCTAATGTGCATGAGCTCATCATCAAATCCAGTCCCAAGAACAAAATACATGCCTATGGTTATTTAAAGGCTATTTGAACAAAGTATTTCTTCCATCTGAAAAACATTATAGAATAAGAATGTTAATATATATTGCTTTGTTGTGCCATAGATTTTAAGACCCTTTAGATCATCCATCACTTAAGTATATGTGCACAATAAACTTTCTAGCACCTCAGGTGAGCGTCACAGTTGTATCCATGCTATTCAGTCTTTATGATGAGCAAATAATCTGCAAAACTGGATTATATACAAGAGAAGGTGACACCAGGGTTGAAGGAAGATTCACTAACAACTTGTCATAGGTAGATGACACAACCTTGCTTGTTGAAAGACAAGAAAACTTGAAGAATTTACTGATGAAGAAAAAAAAAGACTACAGCCTTGAGTGTGGATTACATCTCAACATAAAGAAGAAAAAAATCATTACAATTGGTCCAATAAGCAACATCATGCTAAACACCTAAAACATTGAGCTTGCCACGGATTTAGATTTACTTGGATCTACACTTGTTTCTAGTAGCCTAGTGGTTACGAATCGGGCTGCAAACCTTAAGGCAAGCAGTTCAAAACTACCAGCTGCTTCGTGGGAGAAAGATGAGGCCTTCTGCTCCCGTAAAGATTTACAGCCTCGGAAACCCTGTACAGGGTCACTATGGGTCGGAGCCGACCCGACAGCACTTAACAAAACAACAACAACAATAGTCATTTCCCATGGAGCCAGCAGTCAAGAAATCAATGTATTATACTGAGCACATCTGCTGCAGAAAACCTCTTTAAAGTGTTGTGTGTGTGTGTTTTTTTTAAAGGAAAGACGTCATTTTAATGATAAAGATGGACCTGACCCAGGCCATGTTTTCTTCAGTTGCCTCATATTCATGGTAAAATTGGACAATGAATAAGGAAGTGTGTGAAGAAATGATGCCTTTAAATCATTGCATTAGTGAAATATTAAACATACCACAAACTGCCTTCTGGAAGAACTATAACTCTGTCTTGGAAAAAGTGCAGCCAGGATGCTCTTTAGAGATGAGGATGGTGAAACTTCATCTCACATATTTTGGATATGTTATCATTAGGAACCAGTTCCAGCAGAAGGACACCATGCCTGGTAAAGGAGAGGGTCAACAACAATGAGGAAGCTCCTCACTAAGATGGATTGACACCGTGGCTGCCACAATGCTTGTGAGAATGGCAATGCTTATGAGAGTGGCTTTGGTTTCTTGGGTTGTCGAGGGATTGTTCTGAACCGACTGGACAATACCTAACAACACCAACACCAGATTGAAAATCACCTAATAATTCTTACTATGTCTTCCTTTTAAAAGTTGAGCTTATTTCCCTATCTCCTAAACTAGTCTAAAACCCTGACATGCTTTGACAGCTATAGCAGAACTGAAGCCATGTAGCTTAGAAGGTTTAACCTTGAAAAATAGGGTAGTCACCTTTCCATAAAAACTACTTTTTTTTAACCCATCCACCATGCTGTGAAGAAAACCAAGTAGCCACATAGAGAAGCCCAGGTGAAGGATCAAGGCTTGACTGGACTTCCAGTCAAATCCAGGACTGTGTACCAGGTCTGTCAATGTGGTCATTTTGGACCTTTCAGTTCTTCAAATACCCCAGCTCTCCAAATACCCACATGAAGCAGAGGGTTCACACAATTGGCACCTGCTTACTTTCCTGATCCACAGATTTATAAGCAAATAAAATCACTGTTATAGGCCAGAAAGTTCATGAGTAGTTTCTTACACAGCAGTAGATACATGAAACATTCCTTAAAACATCTTATTGAGATTTGTGGGAGATCGGTTATAAGAGTCTTACTTTCATTTCTAAAAATGTGAATGGTGATTCAGCATTATTTCCTTCTGATGAATTTCCTCAAGAAAGCTCCTTATTAAACTTAAGAATCTAACAGAACTGGCCTAAAGACAGCTTTGCGTTACGAAGGATGTGTTTGCTTTTATTGACTCAATCATTGAAAAGGTATTCTCATATTCTGTGACCTAGAATCCTTTTTGGGGGGTGGGGATTAGGTGGAGGAAAGGTATTCTCGTGTTCCTATGTGAACTAGATTCTTTCTGGAGGAAGTGGGGTAGGGAATTGGTAGGTGTGAGGAAGGATCAGCTCAGCTGTCTCTAAAGACTAGCTCATTTTCAAAGGTCCTCATCTCTCAGTACCTGTCTGCAGTCACATGATTGGGAAACACAAATTCAGAACTGAGCAGTGCTCTTTTCCTAGTTTTTTTTTTTTTTTTCCCCACAGCCTTTAATGAAATAAAGAGCTTTCTTATTATCCCCAGTCAGAAATGTGTAAGTCAAATGAAAGGAATTCAAAACACAACAAAGGTGTTCAAAGACTTTGTGAACTCATGCATTCTTTGGTTGCAGCCAGTAAATGAGTCACATAATTACCTTTCCTTTCATATGAAAGTTTCAGTGGAAAATAAAATGCCACACAGACAGAAATATAGGATGTCACATTTCCCTCCTATAACATAGTATTTTCAGTCTCTTTTGTGGCATCTGTGTTCACCAATTCCAAGCATAGTTGGAAGGGAGTGTAAATAGATTCATATACAGAAGAAGCCACAAGCCTGAGCAGGCTGATTTCAAAGCAGGGTTTTCAGTTAATACATCTGTTTGGTGTAATGTTGACATCTACATTGTTGTGTAAACTCTAGGTTTGAAATTATTTAGCTTCTATTTTGTTGTAAAGTATCTTACTTTGCAAAACCACTGAGGGTGGCAATATTTTATAAGTTGTTAGTTGTTGTTAGGTGCCACTGGGTTGTCTCCAACTCATGGTGACCTGAATATAATAGAACACAGTGCTGCTCAGTCCTGGGTCATCCTCAAAATGCTTGTTATGTTTGAATCCATAGTTGCTGCCACCATGTCAATCCATCTCATTGGGGGTCTCCTTCTATTTCACTTGTTACCCTCCACTTTACCAAGAATAATGTCCTTCTCCTGGGATTAGTCCCTCTTGACAGCATGTCCAAAGTATGAGAGAGAAAGTGTCACCATCCTTACTTCTAAAGAATATTCTGCCAGTACTTCTTCCAAGACAGATTTGTTTGTTCTTTTGGCAGACCTTGGTACTTTCAATATTCTTCTCCAAAACCATAATTCAAATTCATAATTTATTCTCTTGTTTTCCTTATTCATTGTCCAACTTTCACATGCATATGAGGTGATTGAAATCACCTTAGCTTGGGTCAGGTATACCTTAGTTCTCAAAGTGACATCTTTGCTCTTGAACACTATAAAGAGGTCTTGTGCAGCAGTTTGCCTAATGCAACATTTTGTTTTATTTCTTCACTACTGAGTGCTAATTATGTATTCAATCATATGAAATCTGTGACAACTTCAATCTTTTATTCATTTGTTGCTTTTATGTGTCATCAAGTTGGGTCTGTCTCATAGCAACCCTGTTTTGAGTTTCTGAGGAGTAGCTGGTGGATTTGAACTACTGACCTAACAGTTCAAACCTACCTTGCAGTCCAGTGCATTATCTTGGTCCATTTGTAAGGATTTTTGTTTTCTTCACATTAAGATGCAATCCATACTAAAGACTTTGATTTTCATCAGTATTTCCAATCCTCTTCACTTCCAGCAAGTAGGATTGTATCAGCTTCATATCACAAGTTGTTAATAAGTCTTTCTCCAATCCTGATGCTGTGTTCTTCTTTGTATAATCCAGTTCCTCATGTTATTTTCTAAGCATACAGATGGAATGTATCTTTCATCACAGTTGTGGTGAAAGGATTTGACTCTGATGCACATCTTTCCTGATTTTAAACTATTCTGTATCCCCTTGTTCAGTTTGACCAACTGCCTCTTGGCCTTTGCATAGGTTTCTCATGAGCACAGGTAAGCGTTCTGGAATACCTATTTTTTGCAATGTTATCCATAGTTTGTTATGTTCCATATAGTCGAATGCCTTTGCATAGTCAATGAAGCACAAGTGAACATCTTTCTGGTATTCTTTGATTTTAGCCAAGATCTATCTGACATCAGCAGTGGTATTCCTCATTTCACGTCCTTTCAGAATTCAGATTGAATTTCCATCAGCTCCTTGTGGATGTATTTATATAAGTGTTTGTTTTTGTTATTGATTTTCTTCAGCAAAATTTTACTTGTTATATTAATGATATTGTTTAACAATTTGTGCGTTACATTGGTTCACCTTTCTTTGAAATGAGTACAACTATTGATCTCTTCCAATCAGTTGGCCATATAGCTGCCTTCCCAATTTCTTAGCATTGACAGGTGAGCTCCTCCAACACTGCATCAGTTTATAGAAACATTTCAGTTTATGTTCCATCAATTCTTGGATCCTTGTTTTTTGCCATTGTCTTTAGTGTATCTTGGACCTCTTCCCTCAATATTATTAGTACTTGATCATATGGTACCTCTTGATACTTGATCTCAAAAACTGTTCCCCAAACAATCATTTCATGCTCTAAGCCATACAATTGTTGGCTGATAACTATTAATGACTTTCTTGTTATTCTTTACTTTTACCAAGTAATAAACCATTTTATCCTCACCACCCTGTGCACTGAAATTCTTGTCTTTTGTCACTAACAAAACTGGAGTTAAAACCAAGGATATAATTAGTCTTGAGTAATGCTTTAATTATAAAGTCAAATATAATACCCAAAAGAGAAATAAAATCTCAGCCTAGTTTTTACTTTTTAATGCATTTAATTTGTTGATAATGAGTTAAATAAAAATCCCATTCACATACACACAGCACTTAATTTTGTTGTCTAGGACTGTTTTATCTTAACAATTTATCACATAACTTTTATGAACGTTTACTTTGTACCAATTCCTTTCTATGCTTTTTCTCCTTTCATTAGTTTATAACAAAACTAAGAAAGAAACAAACAAGAACGCCTTGATGTCATGCTGATTCTTACTCATAGTTACCTCAAGTATTTAAAAGTAGGACTGCTCTCCATAGGATTTCCAATGATTGCAATCTTATAAAAGTAGATTTCCAGGAGTTTCTTCCACAGTACTGTTGAGTGGATAATAACTGCCAGCCTTTTGTTTATTAGTCAAGCACGAACTGTTTGTGTCGCCCAGATTTCTAATTCTTAACAAGAACCCTTTAATTTCAATAGCATGTGTATCATTCCTTGAGGAAAGCAGCTCTGTTGGTGGACTTATTAAATCACTCAACTACTAAGTGAAAAATCAGGGATTCATATTCACTAGTGGCTCCATGAGAAAACAGACCTGATGATCTGTTTCCACAATGAGTCACCCTAGGAACACTATGGAAAGTACTGTCATACAGGTTGAGGTGAGCAAGAATCTGCTTAACAACATACAACAACCAAAACAAGATACTTAGGATCTCAACCCTACCTAACTGACTTCAGAGCTTGCTTTTCAAACCCTTTAATGCTTTCCTACTGCTGGATACCCAGAACAGCAGGCTTCTACATGTTCAATCAGTAAATGAAATCAATGTTTTCCACCTAAGAAAAACCAGGCAAGTTAAAGAAAGAAAAGGATCACTGATGTCTTAGAATAACTTGAGAATACCTCAGCAAGAGTAAGTAAAAGAGGAATTCGAAAGTCCTTTAGAGTGTGATACTAAGTAATTTGGAGATTAAACTTTGGAAGTAAAATTTCAGAAAACTTTGGTGAGAATCAAAGTTACTTTATGTGATTATAGATGAATATTCTATGTAATTTCATGAGCTCAGATGGAAATGTCACATGATAGAAGGATTGTATCCTACTGCCAGAATCCCTACTTATCCTGACTCCAACCCCATCATGCCTCTATAGACATCATTACAAGTGACAGTGCAGAGGCGGAGCTTAATGGCGGCTTGGGTGGAGGTGCAGTGAAGTTCGCTGTCAACAATACCACAGAATACCAGGCAAAGCAGATCCAGGGCAGAACTCCAAAACTCGGAACCACAGAGATAGGAATATTTTTAAAGTTTGAAGGCTTATAGCTTGTGGAACTTG
>NW_006408588.1:1544553-1572620 GCF_000296735.1 Chrysochloris asiatica | reverse complement strand
GACAGAAGGAAGAGTCGAGAACAGAACAAAACTATAAGAACAAACTCAGAGAATCTGGGAGGTCAATCTATGATCAAAACAAGTACAATGTAAAAGAAGGTAAATATATAGGAACATAGATCCAGATGGTGAGAAGGTCAGGTCGATTACAGGGTAAAATAGACTACACTAAATAGAGAGAAAAGTTAATGAAGCATAAGGCAACCTCAAGGAAAATTAACACTTCACAACATACCAAGAGAATGAAAATGCAAGTCACAGTGCAACTCCATGGTAATGCTGATCTCCTCAACCCTAGGGCTAAAAACCTCTTCTGTGTTTGACATCATTATTTTATACCTGGATATTGTCAAGAGTCCTGGATTAATCTGGGGGAGTTTCAGTTGAGCATGTCAGAAATCATGGCATCTTTAGAGACTTGAAGGAAACAGTGAGGCTTTGTTAAATATGACTGGCCTAGTTTAGTCTCTTTCTTTGTGCATGTGTGTATGTGTATGTGTGTGCATGCAAGGGCTTGTGTCTCTGTCTCAAATGGAACACTTGTCCTTATTTGCACCTCTAATTGCTTCACATCAACAGCATGAGTTGTTGCTCATCAGCCTCTTCTTATTGTCATTGCCTAGAAGTAGAGCATCCAGCTGGCAGTTTCTAGCACTTGCTGTTTATAACCAAAGTTCTATTGCTTTTCTGATAAAAGACAAAACAGAACAAAAATGAACAATGGCTGATAGTTGAAAAGAAGAGACAAGCATTTGGGTTAGAGAATATAGCCCAGTTCCTAATGAGTGAGACAAGGAAAAAAGTTTAAGAGTACTTAATTAAAAGTATATAATATTAAACATATTCTCTCCTTCTTGGCTAAAAGCAGAACATAACAGAAATATGATTTCCTATGGTATATTAACCATGTAAAGTTGTTCAACAATGTAGATCATAATAAATTATGAATAACACTGAAAGGATGGAAATTCCCAAGCATCTAATTATATTCATGTGGAAGCTGTATATAAACCAACACACACTTTTTCAAGCAAACAAGTGTATACTGTGTGATTTAAAATCTGGAAAGGTGTATGCCAGGATTGTATTCTTTCATCATACTTATTCTGTCTGCATGCTGAGCAATTAATCTGAGGATCTGCACTATGCTAAGAAGAATACAGCATCAGAATTGGAGGCAGATTAATGAACAATCTATGATATGTAAATGACACAGCCTTGTTTGCTGAAAGTGAAGAGGACTTGGAACACCACTAAAGACCAACAACTACAGTCTTCAGTAAGGAATACCACTCAACGTAAAAACCCCAAAATCCTCACAACAGGATTAATGTCTGCATTATTATAAATGGAGAAATAAGTTGTCAAAATTTCATTTTACTTGGAGCCATAATCAGTGCTCATGAAAGCAGTGGTTAATAAATCAAATGACAACATATTACCTTGGGCAAATCTGCAAAAGACATCTTTAAAGTGTTAAAAAGCAAAGATACCGCTTTAAGGACTAAGGTGCACTTGATCCAAGTCATGGTATTTTTAGTTATCTTATGTGCATACAAAGGCAAGACACTGAATACATAAGACTGAAGAATTGGTGCCTTTGAATGATCATATTGACAAAGTATACCGCATATGCCAGGGTCTGCCAGAACGCTGAACCAATATGTTTAGGAAAAAGTATAGTCAGATTTTTCCTTAGAAGTGAGGATGGCCAGATTTGGTCTTAGGTGCTTTGGACATGTTATCAAGAGATACCAGTCCCTGAAGAGGAATATCATACTTCATGAAATGGAGGGTCAGTTAAAAGAAGAGAAAGACCCTCAATGAGATGGATTGAACGCTGACTTTCAAAATGGCCTTATATGTAGCAGTTATTATGAAATGGTTCAAGACCACACAGTGTTTTCTTCTATTGTGTGAGTGGTTGCTTTGAGTTGGAATTGACAGGACAACACTTAATAACAGTATATTCTTCAACACTGAATGTTAAAATGGCCTAGTTATTGTTGTTAAGTAAAATCCAGTTGGCACCAACTCATAGTGACCCTGTATAGGATTTCCAAGGATTGACTGGTGCGTTTGAACCACCAACCTTGTGGTTAGCAATCCAGTGCTTTTCCTATAGTGTCACACTAGGACACTAACATGGTTTGAGTATGCTGTTATTTTCAGTCCTTATCCAAATTTTGATATACAGTCCAAGACTAAGAGGTCTCAGTCTGTCTATACATCAATCACCCAAGCACTTGCCTCCAAACCTACTTGCATCCTCACCCCATACTCACCAATGAAATTACTTCAGTGTGCTTCAGTCTTTGATCAAATGGATATATTTAGGACAGTTTGCCAGTATAAGCTTTTTAATGTACATTACCCAATTCTACAAAGGTTGCCTTTGTTTTACTGCTTGGGATACATAGTTCACTTTTGCAATTGGTTTTAGTTTCTTGGTTACTTAGTGCCTAAGTTACTATTTTAGGTACTTGTGATCCAAAAAAAAAAACAGCTATCAGAATAACTTTTTTGTTAGTATTTTTGTTAAGTGCCATCAAATCAGTTCTGACTCATAGTAACTCTCTATAGGGTTTCCAAGGAGCAACTGGTGAACATGAACTGCTGACCCTGAAGTTAGCAGTCCAGTGCTTATCCTACAGCTCAGTAGCTCACAAACACAGGGCGGGGGTGGTTGAGGGATTGGAACTTGTCTGAAACAAAATTAGAAAACCAAGTGTATGTGTAGAGAATAGATGGGTTTATAAGTGAACAAATAAGAATTTGTCTTCATTCTTCTTGGGTAGGAGAAAGTAATGAAAGTAGAAAAGAGGAGAATGCTTACATTTGCAAATTGCAGTTTTGGAAGATCAGAAAGCCGCCAGCTCAAGGAAGGTAAAAATATAGAGGCAATGAAATATAAGATACATTTCTTAGATCCTTCATATTGGTTTCATTTGACTCTGTAATATTCTGAATCGTGCATACTATTTGTAGTAATCATGCATGTATTGATAAGGCAGCTATGTGTTTGTGAAATGACAGGCAGAAAGTCTCTGTTCAAATGAGTTTTGCCAACTGAAATTGCAATAAGTGATGGAGAAGTAAATAGTTCCTTGCTTTAAATACTTTTAAGTGCCAACAAAATGCTAGGCATTAACAATTGGTTAGTATTTGTTTCCATAGATTTTTACTAACTGCAATGCAGTCATTTATATTTTATCTCAGCTAACTCTTTAGTAATATAATGAGGTAAATGGAACAAATATGTGTGTACTGTTAAATGGATGAGGAAGCTAGGAGCCAAGAATTTTTTGAATAAAGGGCTGTGTTGGGGTATATAACAACAGGGAAAATATGAGTTGTACCCTATTATTGATTAAAATGGTAATAGATGGTGAAGAATAAATTAACCCTTAGGAGGGTACTTTAAACAGCAGTTTTTGCTCTTCAGATAACAACAGAATAAGATAAAATAAACAATATACAGCAGTAAAATAAATGGCAAGTCGGATCTGAATTTCAAGATACTCCTTTAAAGAAAGTTTTTAGTTGAAATGAAGCAAAATATAAATATTTGTCTTACTTAAAATGTGTGTCAGACTACTCATGGCCTCTGCTCCAAATTCATAATGATCTTCCAAATCACTGAGAATAAAGTGAATGGTCTACACTGTTAAGTGTTACCTTTACTATTCCCATTTTATAGATTGTTTTGAGATATAAACAGTTAATACTTGTCAACCATTTTGAATGAGTGGTTGAGGCTAGTTAGGCCCCTATATCCATGTTTTTATATTGTTGTTAGGTACTAGTGTAGCTCTGTAGGATAAACACTAGACTGCTAGCTATAAGGGAAGTGATTCAAACCCACCAGCCACTCCTCGGAAACCCTACACAGAGTCTCTATGAGTCAGAACTGACTTGACTGCACTTAGCAACAACAACAACAACCAGTAGATTCTGACTCAAAACAAACCTTTATACAACGGAACAAAACACGCCGCCAGTCCTGTGCTAGCCTCACAATCACTCCTATGTCTGAAACCATTGTTGCAGCCTCTGTGTCAATCCAGCACATTGAGGGTCTTCCTCTTTTTTTATCATCCCTTTACTTTACTTAGCAAACATTATGCCCTTCTCCAGAGACAGGTCCCGTCTGAGAACATGAAAAAGTACTTGAGGTGAAGTGTTACCACCCTCACATCTAAGGAGCACTCTTGCTGTACATCTTCCAAAACAGATTGGGTCATTCTTCTGGGTGTTGTTGTTATTATGTGCCGTGGAGTTGGTTCCGACACACAGCAACCCTGTACAGGGTTCCCGAGGCTGTAAATCTTTACAGCAGCAGAAAGCCTCATCTTTCTCTTGTAGAACAGCTGGCAGTTTCAAACTGCTGACCCTGAAGTTAGCAGCCCGATTTGTAACCACTACGCTACCAGAGCTCCTTATTCCTCTGGTTGTTGTTGTTGTTAAGTACCGTGGAGTAGGTTTCGACTCATAGTGACTTTGCACAGGGTTTCCGAGGCTGTAAATCTTTACGGGAGCAGAACGCCTCATCTTTCTCCCATGGAACAGCTGGTAGTTTCGAACTTCCGACCTTGGGGTTAGCAGCCCGATTCGTAACCACTACGCTACCAGAGCTCCTTATTCTTCTGGTAATCCATGGTATATTTATTGTTCTTCACCAGCACTATACTTCAAAGGCATCCATTCTTCTCTAGTCTTCCGTATGCACTGTCCAACTTTTGCATGTACACAAAATGATTGAAAGTACCATGTTTGGGGTCAAGAACACCTTAGACTTCAAAGCTACAGTTTTACTTTTTTTACTTTTAAGAAATCGTTTGTGGCAGGTTTGCCAAATGTTTGATTTCTCAACTGTTGCTTTCATGGGCGTTGATTGTGGATACAAGTAAAATAAAGTCTTTGACAACTTCAAGCTTTTCTCTGTTTATCATGATGTTTACTAGTGCTATTGTGAGAGTTTTTGGTTTATCCATCATCATGACTGTAGTCTTGATCTTTATCAGTAAGAACTTCAAGTCTTCTTCTCATTCAGCAAGCAAGGTTGCATCGTGTGCATGCCACAGGTTGTTAATGAGTCTCCCTCCCATCCTGATGCCATTTTTTCCTTAGCATAGTCTAGGTCCTTGGTTTGTTACCTCAGCGTACAGACTGAATAACTATGGTGAAAAGATACAAACTTAATGTACACTTTCTCTGATTTAAAACCATGTAGTATTCCAGGAATAGCAGACCACATGATTTTCTGTATCAAAATACCAATCCATTTCAACTCACTAATGCCAGATATATCATTCTGTATATGTTCTATTTCAGTTCATTTTTGACAGCTTCTAATTTTCCTAGATTCATACTTCATACATCTCACTTTCTGATTGCCAATGGATGTTAGCAGCTGTTCCTTCTAATTTTGAATTGTGAAGCTCTCGAGAGCTTTACTCCATTCACATCATCAATGTCAACTAGCTCTTTCCCAGTATTCTTTTGAGTACCAAAGAATCTGAGGAACTCCTCTTTCCACACAATTTAAGATGATGGTCTATTGCTATACATAAGGTGTTCATATATCAATTTTTTAAAAAGCAGATCTTTTTAAAAAATTGATAAATTTTTAAATTTATCAATTTTCCTAGACTGTCTTAATCTGGAGGTTCTATTGAAACCTGTCCACCATGGGTGACACTGCTGGTATTTGAAGCATGTAACATACTTTCTAGAATCACAGGAACACACAACCTACCACAGCATGATAGACTGATAGACAAGTGATAGAATTTTCTTATAGATCTACTTAATATTATCTCCAATATTCAGCCCTCACCAGCCACAAAGACCTTCTTATTTTCAAATCTAATAGGAAACAATTTTCTTAAGTTTCCTTCCTTTTTTTTAAATGTCCTTGGTCCTGAAATCTTTAAACTCATTCATGTTCACATCTCTATAATACCTTCTTTTATTATCCTGTTTAAGATTGTATTGTAACCTTTTACGCTAATTAAGAGTACCAAGCACTTTAGGATAAGCACTGGGTTACAAACCACAAGGTCGGCAATTCAAACCCACCAAATGCTCCTCAGAAACCCTGTAGAGGGTTGCTAGGAGTTGGGATCAACTCCATGGCATTTAATAACAACTATCCCCCCTCTAGTGCTTTATTTTTATCAACAGTACTTCTCTCATTTCACATTATCTGTAACTTAGCTCTGCATTACCTATCTGCCATAAAATGGAATATATGAGGGCAATTCACAAATTATTCACACTCGACTTTTAGCAAAGACAAATACATCATTTTGGACATAATTTCCTTGCTTTTCAATATACTTTGTCCATCTGTCAGCAAGATTTCATGTTCCTTTACTAAGAAGTATTTTAGGCTAAGCTATGAGCTACAAACACACTGCTGCCTTCACTTCATCACTGGTAAATCTTCATCCTCAGAGGGATAGTTTCAGGAGACCAAACAGGTTAAAGTCTGATAGAGCAAGATCATGACTATAGGGAGGATGCTTTAACACCTCAGAACAAAGTTTTTGCAGAATGTCAGTAGTGTGGGCAGAGGTGTGCATATGTGCATTGTCATACAAGATCACTTGTTTAACCCTAGATTTAGGCTTCAGCTCTTCAGTGAGCATCTCCCTGTAATGAACACTGTTAATTGTTGAACCTTTTTCCTGATAGTCTTCCAATTCTGGCCCTTGAGAATCCCAGAAAACTGTATCAATTTTCCAGCTGATGGTTGGCTGTTGAAATTTTTCTTGGTTGGCAATTGAGGATGTGTCCATTCCATACTCTGCCATTTACTGTCAGGCTCATAGTGATAAATCCACATCTTGTCAACAGTAATGATTAAAACAAAACAAAACAAAAAAAACCTTTTACTTTCCATTGAGTATAGTTGGCCACATTTTGTTTGCAGATGTCCAAACACTATTGTTTATGTTCTTCCTCAAATAGTTTCAATACCATTTTGCACAAACTTTTGAAACACAATTCTGTCATGGATAAGTTCATAAGAAGAGCCATGGCTAATTTGCAAATGATTCACCACATAATCTACTGTCATGTATCTATTTGACAGAATAATTTCATGTACACACTCATTGTTATCAGCCGTGGACATGGATGTGGACAGGTGTTTTAATATAAATCAGAGTATGGATAATTTTTGCTTGTCCTAATAAATTTCACAAGGACAGCGATCATTTTGCGACTATAATACTACCTTAAAGTCGACCCTCAGGTTTTAATTGGATTAATGAGATTTTGGAAATGTTAAAGGTTACCCCCAGCAAATTCTGATAGCATATGTTTGAGGCCAGTCATATATACACGTTTATTTTAAAGTAAAACAAACAAACCAATAGAAAGTCAGCTATTCTGAAGCACGTGATATATTCTGTTATTAAGTGTCATCAAGTCGGTTCTGACCCATAGTGACACTGTATAAGATTTCCAAGAAGCAGCTGGCATGCTTAAACCACCAACCTTTCTGTTCAAACCAACTTTAAGCCCAATTCAGTGCATTAATCTACAGTACCATACCAGGACTCCCAGTGATATATTTTGTTGTTAAGTGCCGTCAAGTCCATTCTGACCCATGGCGACCCTGTACAGGGTTTCCGAGGAGCAGCTGGTGAGCTTGAACTTCCGACCTTGCAATTTACACCAGGACTCCAAGTGATCTATAGAGCATTGTAAACTGTGCTAAAGCAAATTTTAAAAATAAATAAAGACATTTATTAAACTGAAACTATTATAATAATTGTGTCCTGATGTGGCACTGTGGGTTAATGCACTGGACTGCAAAGTTGGTTTGAATCACAGGGTCAGTGGTTCAGGCTCACCAGCTGCTCCTTGGAAATCCTATACAGGGTTGCTATGGGTTGGAACTGACTCAGTGACACTTAAAAACAACAATACCAACAGCAATACCCTGATATAAAGTATTTATATTAAAATAATACAGTTATAACATTTGTCTTGGCACTTACTAATGTAGATGTATTCCAAATTGTAAGTTGTGTGGAGCAAGATCAAGTTGCTCTTCAAAATATCCTCTAGTAGCATTGTAAATGTGTGAAATTTATTCAAACTAACTACTTATATAAGATTAAAAGTTAACTCCATTTAGTAATTGTCTGTTAAGAATGTGCTGCTTATATCTTGAGTGTAATTGATGAATTTGCATTGTAGATTTTAAGGTAAATGTTCACATTATCTGAAACTGTTTTCATTGATATGACCTTAATGTTCAAATTTTCCCTAAGTCTGCAAAATGTACTCTCTGAACATATACTCAGAAACAAAAACATCTCAGTAAGGATGAAAGTAAAATTTGGGGGAAAGGAAAATGAAATAGAAGTGGTGGGACTTACTATAATTAAGAAAACTTACAGCAGAGTTGCCTTAAATAGTGTTTTATTTTAACACAAATTTCATTTCCTGATCCTAGGATAGTGAAGCACCACATATACTTAAGGTCTTATCCATATAACAGAATCAAAGAGAATGATGTTGCTAAATGTCTCTCTGAGGATATAGGGAGTCATAGAACAGTTGAGCAGGGAATAATTTATCACTGATCTCAAGGAATGATAGTGCTTCCTTGTTGTCCAATGAATGGTCCACTTTCAGTTTGGATTGTAAATAGGAAGTGGTATTTTGTTTCACCGCTCTTGTGATGATTACTGGTCATATTAGACAGAATAAAACAAGAAACAGAGTACACAGCTAGCAGAAAGAACGCAAATTAATTAAAACAGGGAGAGGGATACATAGCACACTGCACTATCACATACTCACTCCCTTTATTGATTATAACTGTCTACAGGTATTAGCATGGCATAATGGAGTAAAATCCAAAGACTTCCATAATCAGCAGCAAGTAGATGCTTAATACACAGTGAGCAAGCAGATAGGTTGAGAGGAAGACTTGCTGGTACAGGTTCATGAAGAAGCGGCTTCTTCAGAAAAGAGGGTGGCAGATACTGAAATTGCTGATTCCTGTGTACATATTGGTTACAAGATATAACAATTCCATAAAGTGGAATACCCAGAGATTTATATCAGGGGACACTGGAGGCTCCTTAATATTTTATGTAGATAAATAATTGAATGCTCTAAAATATACATTTAACTCTAATTCTCATTCAGAATCTGACTACTCCCTTACTGAAAAAAAATTTCCTCCTAACTTCTTGATAAGGAAAATTATTCTACAGATATTTATTTGAGGGATGAAGTACATTTTATATTTTCTTTCCTAACAATCTGCCCAAACCCCAAATAATATTTTCATAAACTGGATTTTTTACTGCTAATAGGTATTGATCATATTTTCTTCAGTCCTGAGTGTAACATTAACCATCTAAAAATAGAACACCACCTCACTTGGTAAGTAACCATATGAGGTATAAAGTAAATCATGATTTTTCATGTTCCTTTTTCTATTTTCTTTGTTGAGAAAAATATGTTTTAAAATAATTTGTTTATAGATATTTATTCTTCTGGCCTAATAATATTTGAACTTTATACAGTCTCTTTTCTAAGGGAAAAAAAAGAAAATGATCCACCTTAGAGATGAGCCTGCTAAATACCCATGTTTGAAAACAGAAAAGTGAGGTCAAATTGTATTAAATGAGTCTTCAAGTTCTCATATGTCTACATTGGCTTCTCTACTCTTTGTCTTTTCCTTAAGACTAATACTGACTAGACTGCAAGCGAATAAGACCCACATCTTGAACAAGTACTGTTGGATCCAGTTGAGGTATTGATAAATATACTGATGATCGATTTGGGAAGAAGTATGACTTATTGCTCTATAGAAACAAAGATAGCCAGACTTCCTGTCTCCTACTTTGAACATTGCCAGGAAGAACCAATCCCCGGAGAAGCACAACATGCTCTGTTAAGTTGAGGGTCACATACAAAGAGGAAGATCTCCCAATGAGATGGATTAACACAGTGGCAGCAAGAATGGGCTCAAGCATAACAATGGTAAGGATGGTGCAGGAAGGGCCAATACTTCATTGTATTGTTCACAGGGTCACTGCCTTTGGAATCAATTCAATGGCTCCTAACAACAACATCAAAAACATAATTCATAGTAGAAAGATAGAGGCCTTATGCGGCGCTGTACAGTAAGCATTGGATTACTAACAACAAGATTGGCAGTTTAAGGCCACCAGCCACTCCTTGGAAACCTTATACAAGGTCACTATGAGTTCAAATAACTCAATGATAGTTAACAACAGCAATAGATAACCAGAAATGATGCAAAGCCACTAGACTAAATAATAAAAAGAATTAGTGAATGTTATAGTTGTGTATTACTTTTAAAAAAACTACTGCTACATACATATTTAAATTTTATGACGGCTTGTTACACAATATTTTTAAAAATGTATATCTACTATGCATCTCTAAAATACAAATGTATGGTGTTTTGTTTTGTCCAGAATTGAAATTCACTCCCACTACTGAAAAGGAGGACTCCTTGTGTGGCACTGTAGGATAAGCACTGGACTGCTAACTCAAGGTAAGTGGTTCAAACACACCCTTCACTCCTTGGAAACCCTACACAGGGTTGCTTTGGTTAGAATGGACTTGACAGCGTTTAATAACAACAACAACGTACATTTCTAATTTCACAGGTAAACATAGGTGGTAGACAGAATTCTAAATTATCTCCCAAGATTCTCACCCTCTGGTGTGTTGTTGTTGTTGTTAAGTACCACTGAGTCGGTTCTGACAATAGCGAGGCACCATGAAATCGGTTCAAATCATAGCAATTCGTAGCAAAAAGCAAGGAACTCTGGTTAATCCCTCAAATAAATCTGGTTATGAATTGGGCTGCGAACCTCAAGGTCAGCAGTTCGAAACTACCAGGTGTTCCACGGGAGAAAGATGAGGCTTTCTGCTCCCATAAAGATTTACAGCCTCGGAAACCCTGTACAGGGTCGCTATGAGTCAGAACCGATTCTATGGTACATAACCACCAACTACCTCCGTACACCAGAATAAAACACTGCCTGGACCGGCACCATTCTCACAATTGTTATGTCTGAACCCAGTGTTGGGGCCAGTATGTCGGTCTGACTCATTGAGGGCCTTTCCTTTTTTTGCTGACCCTCTTCTTGACCAAACATAATGTCCTTCTTCAGGGATTGGTCCCTCCTGACAACATGTCCAAAGTATGAGAGACCAAGTCTCACTATCTATCATCACTTCTAAGGAACAATCCGGTTGTGATTCTTCCAAAATAGATTTGTTCATTGTATTGGCAGTCCATGATACTTTCAGTATTCTTCACCAACACCATAATTCAAACGCATATGAGGCGATTGAAAATACCTTAGCTTGAGCCAGACATACCTATTCCTCAAAGGGACATTGTTGCACTTTAACAATTTAAAGAGGTGTTTTGCCATAGATCTGCCTAATGCAATATGCCAGTTGATTTCTTCACTGTTAGTTCAATGAATATTGATTATGGATCCAAGTAAAATGAAATCTTTGACAATTGCAATCTTTTCTCCATTTACCATGCTGTTATATATGGGTCCAGGTGTGAAGATTTTCATTTCTTTAAACTGAGATATAATTCATACTGATATTGACCAGTACTTACTTCAAGTCATCGTCACATCCAGTAAGCAAAGTTGGTCCATGAGCCAACAAGAAAACAGGAATCTCAGTTACACAACCACAACAAATGAGTTCTGTCAGTAGCCAATGTGCTCTAAAGAGAACCTCTGGTTCTAGATGAGTCTACAACCCCAAATGACACCTTGATTTCAGTCATGTGAAACCTTGAGCCGAGAACTGGGTTGAACCCTGCTTAGGTTTTTACCTATTATTAACAATGAAATAATAGATGTGTATAGCTTAAAGCCTCTATGTCCGTGATAATTTTTAATGCTAATAGTAGGAAACTGGTGTGGTGCTATGGGATAAAGCAGTGGACTGCAAGGTCGGTTTGAACCACAGTGTCAGTGGTTCAGACTCACCAGCTGTCCCTCGGAAATCCAGGGTAGTGACTGGAATTGATTTGAAAACACTAACTCCTACAATGTAACAAGAAATACTGATGTCAACTCCTAGGCCACTGATGAGGAAGTCATATTTGGCAATATTATTTTGCACATCTAATATTGATGAAATTCAGATTTAAACTGTGGGTATCTTTACTATTCATTAGAAATTTTGCTTCTCTATTTGTCCATAAATTTATGTATCTATAAACATTCATATATGGGATAAATAGAAATTGAATAAATAAATGAATAAAGGAATTAATTAATAGGTAGCCATTTCTCCCATGATAAAGTGAGATGTTGGATCTGTAATGTCAATATTATTTTAGTTCTAAAACTCTACTTTGGATTTTTTATCTTAAAGAATCCTTTGTCAGACAGCATTTCATTAGTCAAAACTCTGTTCACTATCATTCAGTATGTTATAATAAGAATATACGTAATATTCATAACGTTGACCCAAAGTACTGCAGGGGGTCTGTACTTACTTTGAATTGTAAGAAACACATAAAAGTTAAATTAAGTACAACTTTGTGCATATGTATATAACAAGAATCTCATGAAGGGAAATGAGATAAGTTAATAAATGAGAATATGCTATTTTGTAATTATATTGGATAGTACAGAAATGCCTGTAATCATTACTTATGTAAAAAGAATCCTAAGGAGAAGAGTGGAATGAGTTTTTGGAAGACTGGAAGAGCTTCTGTGTGAGCCACTCTCGATATGATCTCTCACTCTGGCTACAGCCCTCTGAGGAAGCTGATAAACAACAGCCAATATGTATTGAGTGTTTGAATATATTTAGGAATGCACCAATATCTTTGCTTTTTAACCCTGCCAATAAACATATGGGTTCAGCATCATTAATAACCCCACTTCTCACATAAGGAAGCATCGCAGATGAAGAAAATGAGACTCAGCAAATTTAAATATTTTTAGCTGTTGTTACTGGTAAGTGATGATCGTATTGAGCTAATTTCAATCCAATTCCAAAGACCAGAATCTTAATAACAAGATATTTGGAAACTTCAGACATCTGTGTCTAATCTTTGTAAACTACCCATCATCTAAAAATGCCATCATGTACAAACTTATAAATCACTTGGAGTTTGGTATCATGAGATGAAAACATCTGAAACTTTGATCCAAATTTTACTAGATTGTTGGTTTTGTGAAGGAAAAGCAAAAAAGATCTTGTTAATCAACAGTCACAGGCCTTGGTTCCTCCTCTAAGGTGGAAAGTCTCCTAACAAAGGCACTACACCCGACTTAGCTCAGTTAATCAAAATAGTCCTGTGAACTGTGAGACCAGTTTCCTGGAGGCTTTTGTTCTCAGGAAGTCTCCAAACAATGGAATGACTCTTCTCATCATTTACTGAGGCAAATGTTCTGCATGCAGACAGAGACTGGACCACATCTAGACTTAGAATGTGGATTTCCCTAGTAAAACTTTTTCAAACGATGTCTTCCTTTTCTCTGGTTTAAAAAGAAGGTGATAGTTATTATGCTGCAGAATTCTTTTTTTTTTTTTTTTCTACATAATCCTTATGAAACTTTACCAGCCAGAGGTGTTTGAAGGGAAGGTCATCTTCTAAAAGAAAGAATTGTTCCCTTGGAAGACTTTTTTTTTTTTCTTTCTTCAAAATGCTTCATTGTAAAAAACGCTCACTGAGTAATACCTTCTTTCTAAAGAAATTAAACTCCCATAGCTTATGAATTCCAAAGCTATATAGCCGACTTGGAGACATTTTAAGAGCCATTAGGTTATCAAGCTTATTCTCCTGCAGCCTACTTGAAATTCTCTCTGCAAGGTGATTAAAAGTAACATTTAATAACAGGTCGGCTGACAAGTAATTATTTAGCACCCACAGGGTACTGAGCTCTATACAAAATTCTCAGAATTAAAATCTTTACAGTTACATAATGGGAAGGGAGAGAATACTGGTGGGTTTTTTTTTTTTTTCCTGAACATAGAAGCAATATTCGTCCTGATTTTCTCCCATTTTGGAGGATGATTGACTGTCAAAAATTTTGCAAAAGTAGTTATTAATGGCTTACATTATTACAGAATTATTTCTGGAATTTTATTGTTATATCAAAACATTCTTCCTATAAATTGCAGTTGTTGTTAAGTGCTGTGAGTCGGTTCCGACCCACAGCGACCCTGCATAGGATTTTTGAGGAACGGTTGGTTAGCCTGAACTGCCGTCCTTGCTGTTCAAACCGACTTTGCAGTCCAGCATAGCATGCATATATTTCCATATTTCAAATGATAATACAGAGATCCAGAGTGATAACTTGTGAAAAATACACATGCTAGTGACCTGTATTCTAGACCAGTCTCTTTTCGCCTTAGAATCCTCTTGCCGTTGTTGTTGTTAAGTGCTGTGGAATCGGTTCCGACTCATAGCGACCCTGTACAGGGTTTCTGAAGCTGTAAATCTTTACTGGAGCAGAAAGCCTCATCTTTCTCTTGCGGAACAGCTGGTAGTTTCGAACTGCTGACCTTTAGGTTCACAGCCCGATTTGTAACCATTAAGCTACCAGAGGTCCTTAGATAGTACAATATGATAGTTGTTGGGTCAGAAGATGGTGCTAAACTGAAAGTAACACTAACCTTTCATGGACCCTTCCCTTCCAGCCGGAAGAGGACTCAGTGGTTCCGTCAGAAACAAGAAGATGCTGAGTCATTGCTGTATATGCACGGCCATATTAGAATGATACCATGTTGTTACATAACGTGTGAGTCATACATGGCAAGACGCCTTCTTTTTCCTGTAGTGGTACTTAAGAACTTTCCCCATGTGAGAGGGAGAGCAGCAGAGATCCCCTCTTCCCCCATGCTGACCACCATTTGCTGACTAAAGAAATGAGCCAGCGCCCTACATGCCTCCTGTGTTCTTCCAGCTGCCTGAATTGTGAACCTGCCGTACAACTGGCAGTACAATAGTACAGCAAGAATTTGCAGAAGTTTGAATATCTAATATGACTTTGAAACTCCTGTGGGACATAGCATCGCACACTCATCCTCCACGCACAGACCTTGGGTGATATGTCCCTATTCTGTAGTTCAAGAATGCCCACTGTGCCCTTATTAGCACCAGCCATCCTCTTTCCTACCACTACCACCTTCATCAGAGTCCCCATTCAATAACCTCCAGCCTGAATCCTGCCTCAATGCTTGCTACCCTCCTTTCCTGGAACCAGTAACTCTTTTGTCTGAGTGTTTAATGGTTGCCAAGGGCTTTTAAGATAAATTCCAAAATCCTTAAGGAAACCTTCAAGGTCCTCTCCTTTGCCCACAATTGATGATTCCTATCTATTCCAATTTAGTGACTTTGTACTAATAGTGGCCTTGTACAGGGTTTCAGAGGAACAGCTGGTGAGTTTGAAGCACCAGCCTTGTGATTCAAATGGATCTTGTGTCCCAGAGCATATCCTATAGTGCCACATCAGGATTTCAGTGAATTTTATATTGGTCCATAAAATGATATAAATTCTCCCCTTTCATAAATTCCCATTTTTCTTTAAAGTATTGATCCCTGTAGCCAAAGTTTAGTTTATATAATTAAGGTCAGTAAAGCACTGGTGTTGTAGGATAAGCACTAGATGGCAAACCACCGAGACCAGCAGTTCAAAGCCACCAGTGGTTTCTCAGAAGCCCTATACAAGGTCACTATGAGTTAGAATTGACTCCATGGCACACAGAAACAACAAACCTCTAGAACATAAGAGCAGGAACTGTCTGTTAGGTTTGTTTACCATAATTTCTCTGTGCCTAGCACAGAATTTAAAGTGGGATAAAACACTGGGCTGCAAGTTCGAGTTGTAAAATGAAAAAATATGATTTTTACCACCAAAACTATATTTATCAAGCATAAGTTTTTGCTGTTAAGTGTCATCAACTTGGTTCCATCTCTTAGCCACCCTGTTTAGGGTTTCCTAGGAGTGACTGACGAATTTGAACCACTGACTTTGTGGTTCAAACCAACCTTGTAGTCCAGTGCTTTATCCCACAGTACTACACCAGGATTCCTTATAGCATATTTTATCATAAAATAGAAAAAGGTATGCCACATTTATTAAAATTTCAAGAACAGTGAAAATAATATGGTTAAGAAGGAAAACTCCACTGTACTAATGTTGTTTTTGTTGTTGTTAAGCACCTTCTTGTTTGTTCCTACTTATAGCAACCCTGTATATGGTTTCTAAGGCTGCGTATTTTTGTGGAAGCAGAGAGTGACTGGTGACCTTGAACTGCCCACCTTGCATTTCACAGTCCAGTCCTTATCCTACGGTATTATACTTTTATACAAGAGTAAGTTAAAAGCATTTCTATAAAATCATAGAAACGTTATTAAACAAAAATATAAAAATGTGAAGTTACTGTTTGTCAGCATTTCCTTCATCTAGTTCTAGAGACTTATGAAGGTAGTGTTTCGGTATCTCTTCCACTTCTCCGAAGAATTCTATGCTTTGATTTACACCACATCAAAGCAGTTTGGACATCCTCAAGTTAATCCAATCACGTTTATGTTTTCCAATGTTCTTTGAAGTAAGTTTGAAAAGGCAAGATCAGGATGTAGGGCAGGTGTAGTAAGGTTTCCCAACAAAGTGATCACAGGACACCACTTGCTGTCCTCCAACAGGTGCATTATTGTTATGGAACACAACTCCTCGGCTCAACTTTCCTGGCCTTTTTCACGACAATACTGTTTTCAATTTTCATAATCTTCATCACAATAAACCCTCATGATCAACCTTTATCCACTAACAAAATCTACAAACATTACACCTTTGGCATCAGAAAAACTGTCACAGTAACCTTCTGAGCTGACTTTGCCATGAATTTAACTGGCCCACAGATCCTCTAGGAAGCCACTGTACTGACTTGACCTTTATATTGAAGGTATCCTAATGAGGCTAGGACAAATGAATCACTGAGAGAACTTGTCTGTAGCCATACACCTATAATAAGTCTGTGCATGTGTGAACTGGAACCCTACAGGCAACACTTGTTTACTTAGCCTCAGTGTCTGTAAGGTAGATGTGGTTTTAGCACAATTAAACTTAGCTCTAACATTCCTTATAAATAAAATAAGAAATTAAAACAACAGCAAATAAATGATAGATTCAAGTTAATTTTTTGTCATCAAGCTTAAGTGGTTAGCTTTCAAGCAACTATTATAGGTTAACAAATTAATGTCCTGGTATGGCACCGCAGGATAAGCACTCGACCTCAAGGTGCATTTGAACTGAAGTTCAAATTCACCAGCTGCACCTTGGAAACCCAGTACAAGGCTGCTATGAGTTGGAATTGACTCAACAGCACTTAATAACAACAATAAGAACATGCCAATTAAATATCAAGTTCTTATTCTATCTCTTTCTATTGTTTTTCTTATAAATCAATATTTTTATTTGAAACATAAGCAAAATATTACATGTGATTTAACTATGCATATCTTTTAGTACTATTAAAAAGTGGTATTGTTGAAAAATATCTTTAAGCTCTGATAGGCTAATTTTGCTTCCTGTTCAAATGACATTTACCAGATGACTTTGTAATTCTGTTTTGGTCCATGATTTTTGCTCAGATTTCCTGCTGTAGTTAGAAATTACCTCTACCCCTGCATAGGGTTTGGAATTCAAAGCTCCATTTTGACTTGCTTCTCAGTAACCCCATGGTTTTCCCATCCACACCCTTGCCATTTCCCTCCTAATGCAATTATATTATTATATTAAGATCTAAAACCAGGTAGGATATTTTATGTTTATGCTTTCTGAATAAAAAACAAAACCTAACATTGCCATAGAAAAAGTCTAATGTTATGGAGACTCAACGAAAAGAGAGGGGAAAAAATGTATAGGAGAAAAAAAAGTAGAAATTGTTTTATTTTTTTCCCTTTAATTACTCATATTTTAAGAAATAAACATAATTCTTAGACACATGAGGTCCTTCTCAATCTTCAAACATGAAAAGAACATGTAAAATTAGAAGAGCTTATTATATTTATTTTTTGGTGCCTAATCTAGTTGATTCCCACGCATACTGAATCAATGCACAACAGAACAGAAAACAGAAACCCAACAGTTAGAATGTTAGAGACCATTGGCGCTTCCACTGTGTCAATCCATCTCATTGGGAGCCCTCTTTTTTGTTACTTTTTGTTGACACTCCATGGTACCAAGCATAATGTCGTTCTTCAGGATGGATCCCTCTTGACAACATGTCAAAAGAACAAGAGACAAAATGTCGCCATCTTCACTTGTAAAGAACATTCTGACTGAACTTCTTCCAAGACGTATTTGTTCTTCTGGCAGTCCATGGTACTTTCCATATTCTTCACCACCACCGTGATTCAAATGCATCAATTCTTCTATGGTATTCTTTATTCATTGTCAAAATTTCACAATTGTATGAGGGATTGAAATATGATAGACTTCACCTTAGTCCTCCAACTGACATCTTTGCTCATTAACACCTTCAAGAGATTATTTTTTAAAAACAAATTTGCCTAATGCAATATGTCCTTTGAATTCTTGACTACTGCTTCATGAGTGTGGACAGTGGATGCAAGCAAAATTAACTCGTTAACAACTTCAACTTTTTCTCTATTAATTATATTATTTATTTGTCCACATGTGTGGAATTTTATTTTATTTACATTGAGGTGCAACCCACATTGAAGGCTGTAGTCAATAAGTATTTTAATAATCTTCAATTCCAGTAAACAAAGTTGTGTCATCTGTGTATCACAGGTTGTTAATGAGTCTTCCTCCAATCCTGATACCATGCTCTTCTTCATATAATCCAAGTTCTTGGATTATTTTCTCAGTTTGTAGACTTAATGGACTTCTGTTGTGGCACTTTAGGGTAAATACTGTAGGGTAAGCACTGGACTACAAGCTTGATGGTTCAAACCTACCAGTTGCTCCTCAGAAACCCTATACTGGGTCTCTGTGAGTTGAAGCCAACTCGACAGCACTTAACAACAACAATATATTAAATAAATATGGTGAAAGGATACAACCTTGGCACAACATGTTTCCTGATTTTAAACCATTCAGTATCTCTTTGTTCTGTTTGAACAACTACTTCTTGGCATGTGTACATGTTCCTCACTAACATAATAAAGTGTTTTGAAATATGTATTCTTCACAATTATATCCATAGGTTGTTATTATCTAAAGAGTCATATATTTTTGCATAGTCAATAATGCAGAAGTAAACGTATTTCAGGTATTCTCTGCTTTTTACCAAGATTCATCTGACATCAGCAGTGATATCCCTCATTCCATGTCTTCATCTGAATTCCAGTTGAATCCTTGGCAGCTCCCTGTTCTTGTACTGCTAAAACCGTTTAACAATTATCTTCAGTAAAATTTTACTTGCATGTGATAATGACATTGCTCTATGATTTTCACATTCTGTTGAGCCACCTTTTCTTTGAATGGGCACAAATATGGATCTCTTCTAATCAGTTGGCCAGATAGCTGTCTGCTTGGCATACTTGAGTGACTTCTTCCATGTGCTGTATCTGTTTGTTGTAACATTTTCATTTATATTCCATCAGTTCTTGGAAACTTTTTTTTTTTTTTTTTCTAATGCCTTCCTTGCTCTTTGGAAATTCTGATGCTGCAGATCCAGATTAGCACTCCATGGGTAAATGTAAATGTCTCAGCAAGTGTTGATATAAATTGTTCAGAAGAGGCATCAAATTATATACCTGTAGCTTATTTGGATAGTTCATTACTCAAAATCTTCTTGTCTTCTTCAATACCTATCCATGATTTCTAGCTATATTTCATTATCCAGGGACCAAGTTTTGTCAAATAAGTAACATGTAACATTGAGGAGACTAAGGCTGAAGACTGAGTTTCATTCCTCTCAATCAGGTAGAGAGTCAAAGGTACTTATATTTATACAGTGACATTGTAAGCATTCCATCATCTCTCCTACTAGCAAGTTGTATTTGTTTTCTAGGGATGCTTTAACAAGTGGCTTGTAAGAACAGAAATTCATTGTCTTATATTTATGGACGCTAGAACTCTGAAACCAGAGTGTCAGTCATTAATTTCTTCCGAAAACTCCAAGGGAGAATTTGTTACACATTCTCTTTCCTAGTTTATGGTGACATTTTCAGTTGTTTTTTGACATTCCTTGGCTAGTAGATGCATCACTTCAATTTGGCCTCTGTCTTCACATAGTTGATTGCCTTCTGTGTTTCTTCTTGATACGATATTAGATGAGAAGGACCTGTCCTATTCCAGTAAGGAGACCAAGTGGCACTGTGGGTTAGACATCAGGCTGCTAACCACAAGGCTGGCTATTCAAAACCCATCAGCAGTTCCTTGAGAGAACAATGAGGCTATCTACTCCCATAAAGATTTATAGTCTCAGAAACCATATAGGGTCTCTATGAGTCAGAATTGAGTAAATGGCAGTGGTTTGGGTTTTATCCTACACCAGTATTTATTGTTGTCACTAGATACCTTCTAAATGGGTCTGTCTCATATCAATGCGATGCACAACTGAACAAAACTACCAGGTCTTTTGCTACCCTTGCAATTGTTATCTTTGAATGCACTGTTGCTTCCATGGTGTCAATCCAAATTGTTGGAGCTCTTTCATTTCTTCACTAACCCTCCACTTCAGCCAGTATGGTGTCCCTTTTCAGGGACTGGTTCCTCATATAAGAATATGTCCAAAGTACAAGAGACAATGTTGTGTCATCCTTGCTTTGAAGCAGCATTCTGGGTATACTTCTTCTAAGACAGATGTGTTTGTTTTTTAGGCAGTCCCTGATATTTTAAATACTTTTCTCTAAATGCGTTGATTTGTCTATGGTCCTCATTATTCATTGTCCAACTTTCACATGTGCTTGAGGTGATTTAAAATACCATGACTTGGGGTAGATATACCTTAGTCATCAAACTGACACCCTTACTCTTGAATACTTTAACGAGGTCTTGTGCAGCAGATCTTCCTAATGCAACATGTAATTTGATTTCTTTACTGCTGCTTTTATTTGGCCTCTGTCTTCACATAGTTAATTGCCTTCTGTGTTTCTTCTTGATACGATAGTAGATGAGAAGGACCTGTCCTACTCCAGTAAGGAGACCAAGTGGTAGTTGTTGATCCAAGCAAAAAGAAGTCTGGCAGTTTCAACTTTTTTTTCTATTTATCATGATATTATTTATTGGTCCAGTTGTGAGGATTTTCATTTTCTTTAAATTGAGGTGCAATCCATACTGAAGGCTTTGATATTCATCAGTAAGTATTCCAAGCCTTCTTCATTTCTATCAAACGATGTTATGTTATCTGCATATTGTAGATTTTAATGGCTCTTTCTCTAATCCTGATGCCAAATTCTTCTTCATATAATCCAGTTTCTCAGATAATTTCCTCAGTATATATATTGAATAAGTATGGTGAAAATATACAACTCTGACACACACTTTTCTAATTTTAAACCATTCACTACCCTTGTTCTGTTTGAACACCTGTCTCTTGGTTCAGGTATAGGTTTGTCATGGCACAGTTAAGTGATTTGGAATACCCATTCTTCACAATGTTATTTATAGTTTGGTATTCTCCATACAGCAGTATGTCTTCACATTAATTGATAGCATCTTCAAAGACTCTAGTTCTAAATGAGATCACACTCACAAGTACAAGGCGTTAGACCTTCTACATATTTTGGGGGGATACAATTCAACTCATAGCAATGATTATTCTCTGTTTTACCTGAAACCAAACAATCAGTCAGCAAAATAATAAAGTTGAAAATATTTTGGTCTTGGCCATGACCTTTTCCATTACAGATCATTTATCAAAGCCTCTAGCCTGAACATATGGATTGTTGTTGTTAAGTGCCATCAAGTCGGTTCCGACCCATAGCGACCCTGAATAGGGTTTCCAAGGCTGTAAATCTTTACAGGAGCAGTAAGCCTCATCTTTCTCCCGCAGAGCAGCTGGTAGTTTCGAACTGCTGAACTTAAGGTTCACAGCCCGATTCGTAACCACTACGCTACTAGATATTATATAATAAGTATTTGGAAGGCAAAACTGTGCACAGGACGCAACACTGTAGAGCTAATGAGTAAGTTCAAAATGGGAAATGATGTATTTAATAGTTTTATTATGTTTTTAATTATATATGACAGTGGTCCCATAATATTTTATGTTTTTATGGGTTTAAATGCCTTGATACAGCTTATTCACTATCTTAACTACTAGTCATCTCATGTTCTCGTTCTACCTTTTATGTATTCAAAATATTTTCACTCATTCCCAAGATGCCTTTGCCTTAAATAGGATTTGAAAGACTAACTCACCTGAAAGAAATCCACTAGCTACATTTTCTGGATTGTTTACCTTATAATGCTGTCTTCTCTCAAATTTTGGGCATAAATAGCAAGTCTATAGTTGTAGCTATTTTGGGAACCTGTTGCTTTCCAAGTTCTTCTTAAATTATGCTTGGAGACAGCTGTCTATCTTAACTAAGATTTAAGTCACTCATGACTGCTATTGCAAAAAGAAAGAAAATGAAATAAAATAGTGTTGCTCTAATACTATTTTTTAACCTTCAGTTCAGTTTTTCATTGTTCTTTTTTGCTAATGAGCTGGTCTTACTTGTATGTTGCTTTATTAAGTGTTTAAATTACTCCAGTTGAAGCTATTAATGACATTGTTAATAATTAACCTCCTTGAACATCTTCTTTGAAAGTATTTGAAGAGATTTGACAGGAGTTCAAATGATGGTCTGGGGACTTTGAATCCTTTTGAGGAAGCTTCAGTGCTTTGATGTTTCCCCTAACTTGTGGTCTGTCAAGCTTATCTTTCCTGTAATTTTTATAGTATCCAAAACCTTTCTTGAAACCAGAATAATTTATCTTGTAGATTTTCGTTGCCTTTGGCTGCTGGTCTCAGTTAAATCAGGAAAACAGAGATTGGAAGATTTAATTTGGTGTTAAGATGCTCAAAAGGTGCTTGGTGTGGGATTACAGAGGCACTTTTTATTTTTTATTTTGTTTTTTGCTTTCATATAGTTGCACGCGCGCACACACACACACACACACTCACTCACACACACACACGTGGCTTTACACTCAAGAGGGAAAAGCAGTTAACTTCTAACTGTTGCATGGATTAAAAATCACTGTCAATATTAATAAGAGAATAAATTTGGATCCTGGATTTTCAGGTTTTGAAACCTGTCCAATGTAGATTTAGCAGTATAACAATAGGCAGTACTCTAATGATGACTAATTAGCCCCTGCTTTGGAATTTCATTTCCCATAGGATGTCTTAATGATTATTTACCACTACCATTACCTGCAGGGGCTTGTATAACTTGAAGGGCTGAGTGTGATGAAACTAGCTCCTTCCAGACAGCTTACCCTTTTTATTATTATCTATGGGGGTTTTATAGACGCAGTGAAGAATCTATTTCTAGCTGAGACTTGAGAGACTATAACAAGGTGTTCTTTGCCATATATTCCCTCTTGATGCTGTTGTTGTTACGTGCTGCCAAATTGATTCCAACTCAAAGCAACCCTATGTACCAAAGAACAAAATACTGCTCAGCCACGCACCATCTTCACAACCTATGCTGTGTGCTGTGTTTAAGCCCATTATTTTAACCTCTGGGCCAATCCATCTCATTGAAGGTCTTTTATTTCACTGACCCCCTACCAAGCATGATGTCCTTCTCCAGGCACTGGTCACTGCTGATAGCATGGCCAGAGTACATTAGATGAAGTTATGCCATCCTCTCTGCTATGGAAGATTCTGACTACTTCTTCCAAGAAAGATTTGTTTTTCTAGAAAACACTCTATGGTATATTTAAAATTTTTTTCCAACACCATAATTTAAATGTATCAATTTTGGTCTTGCTTATTAATTGTCCATACTTTTGCATGCATATAAGGCAGTTGGAAATGCCATAGTTTGGGTCAACCCCACCTTAGTCCTCAAAGTGACATCGTTGCTTTTTAACACTTTAAAGAGATTTTTCACAGCAGATTTACCCAGTGCCATGTCATTTATTTTAATTAAACTGTCACCCTTAGATGCATATAATTGGAAATAGTTAACCATTTTCACCAAGAAACAGTCTTCTTTAAAGAGGATTGAGTAACTTAACATGTTTCGGAGACAGGCATATATTTTGCCCAGTTCGTACAATGGAGTTTGCAACTTAAGATCAGAACAGACCAAGCTATTTAACTACAGACCTTATAATTTACAGTAGTTGTCATTAATGAGGCCACTGAGAGATTGGGAAATGTATGCAGAGTGCAGAAAAAGTGAAAGTTGGTCTCTAATAGAAAACAGAGGTTTCTAACTGTAGTTTGGGAAGGCAAAGAAGGGTATAATATAAATTAGCATAACAGCCATGTCTTTGGAAACAGTCTTTACTCCTAAGCTTTCATTAATTCAAATACTAAGTGGCAATTAGTGAAATACAATAGGCACATTCAAGCTCTGACAATCCTTAACCTTTCCAGATTTTAGAAATCATTTGTCCGAGGTCACATGACATGCCATCATGTTAGGTGACTGTTATACCATAGACATCAGTGCCATGTGGAATAATCTAGAGTTCTCTGAAAGGCTCAGTTATTTTGAGGAAATTCAAGACATCTCTGTTGATGCATACGGTATTCACTGCGTGCTTAAATAAACTCCAAGTTCTGAAAAGCATCAACTTATACAATGTACAGGTTGTCATCTGTTTAAGAGGTAGTAGAGTTTATTTCCCAATTCAGAATTTTTAAGTTGGGGGCACACTTGGGACAATGTGCACAGTGAAGCTGATGCTATAAATATTTCGTGTACAATAAGATTCACCAACGTACTAAAAAATTAAGCAAGCAGAATCAACTGGTAACATTAACATTTTATGTATTTATTGTCCAGTTAAGTCTGTCGTATTCTAAAATATATAATAATTTCAAGTAGTTCTTAAATGTCTCATATGTATGGGGTTGACTAATTATTGGATTTACATGTCACTAACTGGGGAGTCCTGGTGTAGCACGTAGAATAACACACTGGACCACAAGGTTGGTTTGAACTACAAGATCAGAGGTTCAAATTCACCAAACACTCCTTGGAAAGCCTATACAGGGTAGCTATGAGTCAGAACCAACTTAAAAATAACAATTTTGAAATTGAGGCTGAGGTATAAAAATGACTTGCTCTATAATTTGCCCCCAACTTATGATATTTCCTAGAAGTAAATATAACTTGGAATGAATGAGTTCTCTAAGCTAATCACGAATCTCCTTGATGTTAGTACCTCTGGTCTATTTTGTCATATGGGCTGATTTGTGTGCTGTCTTAGAAGCTGAACAAGTCAGAAATATTAGACAGAAATCCATAGGAACCAATAAGAATCTTCAACTCAACAAGAAGGCAGCACCAAAGAATAGTCATTCTAAATGTCTCAACATAGTTTTAGATCTGGTCTCTTTTTTAAACCACACAGCTCCCACCTGTGTGCATGGTGTTTCTTCCATTATCATGTTTATGGTGATAATACCAAAGAATTTTTCTCCTTTGTATGTCCTGAAAGAGTTGGATATGGGATATGATTAAATGCTTCAAATATAACCATATATATTTTTGCTGGTGTTATTGCATGCCTTCAAGTTGGTTGTGCTTCCTAGAGGTCCTACGCACAACATAATGAACACTTCTCAATCCTGCATGATCCGATCCTCACAGTAGTTAGGTTTGAGCCCATTATTGCTGACGCTGTTTCGTTCCATCTTATTGGAGGGACAGGGAGGGGGGAGGGGTGTCTTCCTCTTTTCACTGACTTTCCACTTTACCAACCATGATGACTTTTCCAGGGACTGGAGAACGTGTCCTGATAACAAGACTAAAGTACGAGAAAAAGTCTCACCATCCTTGTTTCTAAGGAGGATTTTGGCTGTTCTAAGACAGATGTGTTTGTCCCTCTTACACTACATGATGCTTTTAATATTCTTTACCAACACCCTAATTTAAGTGCATCAATTCGTCTAGGGTCTTCATTATTCATTGCCCAACTTACACATCCCAAATTATTTTGTCGAGTCGAGTCATAAAACCCTGTATAGGATTTCTGAGAAATGGCTAGTGAGGTTGAAACACTGACCTTGTGGTCCAGTGCTTTTCCTACAGCACCACACTAGGACTCCATCCCATAATATAAAGAATGGAAAAATGAGTCACACACACATCACCCATTTTCAATAATTTTCAATTCATGATGAAATGAGTTCTTTTTAAAATCATCTCTACTTCTCAGTCTCTCAAATTCTTTTTAAGTAACTGTCAGATATCTCATTATTTCATCCATTAGAATATTTTAGAAAAGCAATTTTGAAGCATGTTCACATATCATTGTCACACCTGAAATTCGCATTAATTCTTTGATATCATCATATATCCAATCTGTTTTAAAACCAGCCACATTGTCTTAAAATCAGCCACATTTTCTCATAAAAAACTGTTTTAAAGTTTTGAATTAGAATTAAAATGCAGACCATCCATCTGAATTAATGGTATATGTCAGTTAATTCTCCCTCCATTTCTCTCTCATTTCTTTCCTTTTCCCCCCTCTCTCTCCCCGGCCTATGTCTCTGTCTATAGCTCTGTTTCTTCCTTGTAATTTATTTGCTGAAGAAAATAGTCCTGTTTGCCACAATATGGACTTGGATGATTGTCTTCCATGCTTGTCATTTTTAGGTTCTTCTGTTTTCTATATTTCCTGAAAATAAATCTAGATGTTCCCTTAGGTTGGATTTTAGTTTGGGAAAGAAAGAATACCTATCATGTTTGGTAGTCTCTCTGCCAAACATTGTTGGTGGTGGTGTTAAGTGCTGTTGAGTCAGTTCCAACCCAGAGCGACCATGTGTAGAATTTCCAAGGAGCTTGAATTGCCAACCTTTTGGTTCAAGCAGTCCAGCACATTAACCCACAGTACCAGATGTTAGCATCTACTAATGACTATTTCTGAGATTGTTAGTCAATAATGGTTGCAAAATTAGGTCATTCCAATTCTGATTTCTCTTCTTCACTTATGATCTAGAAAATTTGCTGTAAAATAAATTTGTTCTTCCTTCTAATTTGTTAGTCTGGGAAAGGTAGACTTAAATGCTTGAGATTTGGTTCCTTTCCTGTTCTTACCAGTTTTCAAAATAATGAATTGGATCCCTGGCAGCCTTTGAAAATGATAACTGAAGTCATTGTTGTTATATGTCATGGAGTCAGTTTTGACTCATAGCAACCTTGTACATAGTAGAATTAAAACCTGCCCAGTCCTGGGTCATCCTAACAATCGTTATGCTTGAGTCCATTGCTGATGCTACTGTGCTAATACATCTCTTTGAGAGTGTCCAGTTCTTTTTCTGATCCTCCACTTTATTTTGCATGATGTCCTCCTTGTACTGTTCCCTCCTCATAGCATGGATGAAGTATGGGAGACAGGTCTCACCATTCTGGTTTCTAGTACGGCATCTGGCTGTACTTCTTCCAACACAGATTTGTCTGTTCTTCTAGCAGTACTTTCAGTATTCTTCTGCAACACCATAACTCAAATGTGTCAATTCTTCTATGGTCTTCCTTATTCATTGAGCAACTGTCACATGCTTATGAGGTGATTGAATATACCATGCCAATGATACTGAAGGAAGGAGTCCAAGGTGCATTGAAGGACTTGGCAAATAACAAGGTTACATGAATTGATGGAATAAAAGTTGAAATCTTTTTTTTTTTTTTTTTTAATGCAAGGTTGTTGTGAGTCAGAACAGACTTGATGATACTTAACAAACAACCAACAAATTCTTTTATCCAGATAAGGGGGGACCAATTCCATTAACTTTTTTTTTTTTTTATGTTTTATTGTGAGTTATATGGTAGTTTACATGAGAGAACTTTAGTTTTACATTCATTCCATTGTATATCATCTCATTGCTATGGTTCCAATCCCCTCCATGCAACATCATCC
>NW_006408588.1:1534785-1542115 GCF_000296735.1 Chrysochloris asiatica | reverse complement strand
AGAACAAAGAGATCTGTGTTGGAAGAAGTGCAGCCAGAGTGCTCCTTGGAGGCCAAGATGGCCAAGCTTCGTGTCTCTTACTTGGAACATACTGTCAGGAGGGATCAGTCACTGGAGAAGGATATCATGTTTGGTAAGTTGGAGAGTCAGAGAAAAAGAGGAAGACCCCCAACAAGATGGATTGACAAAGTGGCAGCATCAATGGGCTCAAGCATGGCAACAACAGTAGTGAAGTTGGCCCAGGACTGGACGGTGTTTCATTCTGTTGTGCATAGGGTAGCTATGAGTTGGTACTGACTCAATAGCACCTAACAACAAGAACAACATTTTAAAAGAAAAAGGACCTTAGAAACATATTTTGGCTCAGTCATTTCTTCAAGGAGTTTTAGCTCCTTTTCTGTGAATATTTGGAAACAACATTGTGGTGCTACTAATGCTCATTACTGTTGGGTTGCTCTATGTTTTCATGCATTTTCAACAAATTCAGAAAGTATGCAATTGTTTAAAAGTATAAATGCATTATAAGTTAGTATTGAAACTTCATATTCAAATTCAGAATCTAGAATTCTTTTTACTTAACCACATGAACCATCTATCTATACATATATCTGGGTTTTTTGTTGCATTCCAGAAACCCCCATCGTCAATGACAGAAAGTTAATTCTACATTTGCATTATCTTATAATGTTCACATCGCAGTTTCAGAACAGCACTGCCAGCATTTCCACTACCAATATGATTACTGAAAACAGCTATCCCATTAGGCACATATGGTTACATTCCTATATTGCAAAATCACTTGGAATGAATTCTCTGGATAGTTATCCCACCAATTTAGGATATGGATAGGTTTATTAGTTTAATTTTGCTTTAGAGTTTCAGGGAATGGGTTCTGACTTAATTATATTTTGTAATTATATAGAATATTTACATAGATCCAAATTAATTCCATTAAACTAGGTAGCATCATAGAATATTAGCATATATCCTTGTTCCTCCAGATTATTCCAACCCTCCTTTAAGAAAGCCAGAGATATGTTGCTTATCATTATAGACAGTATATTTAAAGGATGTGCTCCTAGAGTCCATTTTTAATCTACCAATATGAAATATCCCAAGGTGAATCCAGATGATTCTAATTCACACCTCAGGTCTTGTTAATTATCTCACCCATTCCTATGGCCTCAACTATTACTCAAAATCTGGTGACTTAAAAAATATTTGTAATCTTCACTTTCCTCTCAGTAAGAGATTATTGGAAATCTTAACCAGATATTATAAAGCTATCTAATTATAGTCAAAGTAGTTTTCTTATACGTTAAAAGTATTATAAGTTCCATGCTGTTAAATTATTTTTTAATCCTTGATTCTTTCCTTTTCCTTACATTCCATGCCACTTGTGAGTTTTCTTCAGGATTATTCCTCAAAGTCAGCTTCCTTTTCTTTCTCTACTGTTATAGCCTTTGTCTGGATCAGGTTTTCTCAACCTTGGCACCATTAATATTTTACACAGTATATATTTTTTTGTTAAAGGTGATCTTCTTGCAGTGTAGCATGTTAAGCAGCATCCCTACCCTCTGCCCTCCAAATGTTAGTATCAGCTCCATTGCCCTGCAAGCATAAATGTCTACACAAATTGCCAAATGATTCCTAGGAAGGAACTCTTCACTGTTGGCCATCATTGGTCTAGATCTTCATTATCTCACTCTGAGACTACTGCACATTATAATATTTGATCTTCCTCTTCTAATATAACTAATCCATTCTTCACATTGCCAGTGAAGTTATAATTTAAGTAACAAAGCATGTTCTTATTATTCCTATATTTTAATATTTTTTTCTAGGTTGTTATTAAGGGCTATGGAGTTAGTTCTGTCTCAATGCGACCCTGTATACAGTTTCCAAGGAACCGCTGGTAAGTTTGAACCACTGACCTTGCAGTTTAAGCCAATCTTGTGGTCCAGTGAATTATTCTGTAGTGCCATAACAGGAAACACAAAAATTTTGAAGTATTATATAAACTGTTCTTCACTAATGTTCCCCTCCTCTTTTACATCTTCTATTCTTCACCTCTATTCTTGGACTTCTGATGTGGTGTTGCCGGTTAATACGGTAAACTGCAACGTTGGTGTGGGCTGTTAAGGCCGGTAGTTCTAACTCACCAGCTGCTCCTTGGAAACCCTGTACAGGGTTGCTAGGGGTCGGATCCCTACTTGATGGCACTTAACAACAACAACAGCATTCTTCACCTCCCCACCCTGTTCTGCATACTGTCATCCTCTACTGTAATGACAGCTGATGCATTCCACTTCTCCAAACCTTCCATTTATTTCTTTTCCATTTCTTCATAGCTATGTTTTCTTCTGCTGATTTATGTCCCTGGTATTCTTAGGTTGCACAACTTCTAATCATTACATAAGGACAATTTCAAAAGTTGTGTGGTGAGTGACATTTTCCCTAACACTTCACAGCCAAACTTATGTGTTATTATAATTCTTTATTTATGGTCTATCCTCCTGATTTTTAGTAGTGCCTTGAGGATAGTTGGAATTGTTTCTAGTGCTTACTATAGTGCACAAAGGAGATATTCATGTGTATCTTCACCAGCACTCTTACTATGATTCCATGATCCTAGTCATAAAGAAAGGACTTCGCCAATGGCATCATTCCTTTGGGGGTTTTCAGAATACTGCTGAACTTAATGGGGATTGACTGCTGTGTGTGATCCAGAGCACAGCTGAAGGGGAAACAATAGAACACTATTCTCAGGGTTAATTTTAACTTTAAAATGCATTTTATTATTGCTGTAATTTGAATTAAAAGTTAGTAATGGAGTCCTGGTGTGGCACTGTGGGTTAATGTGCTAGACTGCAAACTCGGTTTGAACTGCAGACTTGGTGGTTCAAGTTCACCAGTCATTCCTTGGAAACCCTCTAGAGGGTTGCTATGGGTCAGAACCAACTCGACGACACTTAACAACAACAATAGTACCAATACTTAAGAAAATGGTACTCATGGCATTTCTGGAACCGATTGCCAAGTGTTCTTGCAATACCAGTAAAGGCCTATTCCTCCTGACAGCCCTGGTCTGGGCCTCATTACTCACCTGGGCCTTTGTCAGGTCGCTGTCCATTGGTCAGTGTATGCCTTTACATGGGAGAGAACTAGGGTGGGACTGATATATTGACAGAAGAGAAAATCATACTTGGTATGATGGAGATTAGATGGCCAAGAAAGATGAAGAAACAGGGAAAAAATAAACTGAATGTGTGTACCTTTTTTAAGTTGCACATGAAAATAGAGAACCTTTATAAAATTGAAAACAAAAGTAAAAGCCATGGAAAAGGACAATCTGTAAAAGATACATTTGATTATGAACATTTATTCTTATTAACTCTTTCTGTCCTTGATATAATATTTATATAAAATTGAAGTCAATATTAACATGAATATATGTTTTCATCATCTAGATAAAGTAGAAAGAAAAAAAAAAAAAAAGAATATTCATTTAGTATATTTTCTGTGTGGCGCTGTAGGATAAGCACTGGACTGTAAGGTTGGTTTAAACCATAAGATCAGTAGTTGAAACTCACCAGTCATTCCTTGGAAACCCTATACAGAGTCAGTATGACTTGGAACTGACTTGATGGAGCTTAACAACAGGCATCATACTATGTACTACCCAGATGAGTTTCGATGCTGCTTTATGGTATCTGTCTGTTTCATCTTGTTCTGGAAGCTGAGGCTTTGTGAGGTCTAGAATGTATTTTTGGCCACAAAACTAATGCTTCCTGATATATGGCTCAAACTAGATTGTTTTTGACTCTTAAATTCATGTATATTTCAGTTACATCTCATTTCTGCATGCTTGTATCAGTTTTGAGGTTTTAGAAATAACCCTTTATTTCTACCGAGTTGGGGTTCAATATACATACCTGTGTTCTTTATGCCACATGGACAGACACTGAGTTAAATCAACAACAACAACAATCTTCAATTGGTATTCCTTCATACCTGACTTGGGTTGGAGTAATCATTCAAAAGATTACTCATAAACATTTTAGTACCTATCACTATTTACAGAATGATTGAGATTTAAAAGAAAAATAAAACAGAGACCTCCTGTTTAATTGTGAGTATTCCAAGAAGAGTTAAGTCTAGATTAAATTGAAGGGTTAAGTCTAAATTAAATTATGTTACTTGGACATGGAATATCACATTTCTAAACTTTTGTTGAATGAGAGAAGTGGGGAGTGGTAGCATTTATATTAAAGGCAGAACCCAAATTCCTACAAATCTTTCTTGGTCCTGCAAGGAAAATTCTGCAATGCACAGCTTCCGTGGTACACAGAAGCAGGGGATCTGAAATGAAGGTTAGAGGGAAAATCCCAGCACTGGGACTAATGAAGGTGAATTTTATCAGTCTAAACAAGTTGCTGTTGGGGGGGATGTAGAGTCCTAGTAATGTATATGTGTCATAGTAGAACTGTGCTTTGTCATGTTTTAAATGGCTGATTTTTCATAATAGTTTGGCAGTTCTTTCTTCTCAGGTACCTTGGGTGTACTTCAACCTCTAACTTTAGGGTGAGCAGCCAAGTGTGTTAACTCTGTGTACCATTGCAACTTCATCCAGGGTTTCCTTAATCAGTCTGTTGTTGTTAAGTGCCATCAAGTCAGTTCTGACTCATAGTGACCCTTTATAGGGTTTCTGAGGAGCAGCTGATGAGCTTGAACCACCAACATTGTGGTGGTTCAAAGCTGCCTTGTGGTCCAGCGCATTAACCCACATCGCCACACCAGGATGCCTTAATCAATCTAGAGGGAGCATTTCACTCCCCAGGTGTAACGAGGAAGGTACCACCAAAATAACAAAACCAAAACCCAACAACTCTTAGGAACCTTGTAGAGGGTTTCCATGGCTGTAAATCTGCACGAGAGAAGAAAGTCTCATCTTTCTCCCAAAGAGGAAGGTAGATGAGAGGAAATAGGGACAGAGAAAAAAATAGAAAGTGGTGAAGTCTAAAGATGAAAATATTTTCTTACTATAATTTTTTCAAAGCCCAATGGAAAGAAATACTACTATGTTACTAAAGGCCACCTAAAGTGATGTGACAATTTTAGAGATATGGCCTTCTTTCAAACTCAACTACTCTGTTAGTCCATCAGTGTTGCCACATGCAAGGTATTATCCCTACTTTATAAAACATTCTTGCTTTATGTAACTACCTGTCCAAAATAGTTTCATCTGCCATTGGCTCATCTTTTCCACATATCAGATTTATCTCTGGTGCTTGCAAAACTTGCTACCTGATGAACCAGACTGTCTGATAGTCAGCCCCAGGAGTCTGCCTTTTAGTAAGACTCCCTGCTGACTTCAGAGCACACAAATCTTTTAGAGCCACTAGCTCTGTTGCTTTTTCCTCTGGGCTATTTCTAGCTCCATTACATCCTTTATATGGTACAGCAATCAGAAATACATATACAGTCCAGAGTTTGCCCCATTAGCATGTGCCCATTAATAGATTGGAGAGATTTTGAGAGCTCTGTTGGTCACATTTAGATATAAGATCATTTCACTTCCAGTGGACTTATGAATAGTTTCTACCCTAGGATCTTACCATGCACATTAAGTGAAAAGGTACTTACCATATAATCTCTAGATGGAGCATATCTGGAAAGCAGAATGACCCAAGCCTGAGGAGGTGCTGGCCAACTCTAAGGAGTATGATGGTGGAGTTACAGCAACAGCCAATGCAGACTACATTTGGAGGTGGCCTTGGAGATGGATTTTATGATATGTTGAGTTGCACAAAAACACCCTGAGTTAAATAAAGGTTGTATAATTCTCTCCTTTCTACAAAAACAGAAACAGAGGCATCAAAATTAATTATCCTTCCAAAATATTATACAGTTACTAAAGAGTCAAAGTCCATTTTTTAGATTATGATTTTGCACAATTAATTTCTGCTTAATGTGGATCTTCTTTCCTGTTCTATGATCAATGTACTAACAGTGATCACTGCACCAGTTACAGGGATGCCTCCAATCTTAGGAGTTCTGGAAGCTCAGGAAGTTCATAGACAGATGGGTCTAAGAAACTCTAAAGCCCTCTAGGGCTTGGTCTTGGGTTATTTACCAATAACATCTGTGATTAAGCTACAGTGGAAAAAAACAACAACAAATAAAAAGAAAAACTAACAGAGACTAATCTACAAAAACACTAGCATATCTCATGATCATTGTGAGTCTTAACAGTAAGGTTTAGGGAATAATTTCCCCTTGATTCATACAGAGTTTAATTTTGTTCAAAGTCCCATAGAATCATAATTAATGTTACTAAGCATAAAATTTAACAAGTGCTCTGAGACAACATTTAAATATACAGTACCCAATTAAGTAATTTATAATTTACAAACACATCTATTGAAAATGTGAGACTCTTTGAGTAGATATATTCATCTTTTTCATATCAAGAGTTGTTACATTAAAATTATTTTCAGTCATTTGATGATATTTTAAGACTTGCATTTTAGTTCAATGATATCCTTATGACAAAGTTGTTCTTATTTAAAATGTTAAGAAAGGAAGTTCAAAATTTTGTTAACTGTTACCTCATAACACTAGGAAACTAACACTGTCTGGGGATAAAAAATGCTTGTAAAATTCTAGTAGTTAACATTTCTTCCAGTAACTGACATTCTTCTCCAGTGTGAAGCCCTCTAAATATTAATAATACCAACAGACCCCCAAAATTATTTTCTGAAAAAAAGTTAAAATGATAACATTGTCTTTAACGTGTCAAACACCACTATATTGAAAGATGAAATGTGAGTTGAGTGCATGTGTGTGTTGAGCATGTGTGCCCACTGGGCCTGGTTTTAGGTACTTTTTGTCATAGGGTTTTCAGTCATGGAGGGCAAAACTTTAACCTGAGCTCTCTGTGAGCAGGGTTAGTTAAGTTGTGCTGGTCAATATGGAATATCCAATAAACAAGTATTATTTAACTGATTCTCAATTTGACAGTTATGTAGTATTTATCATGTCATTTAGAATCATTCAAATACACATGACTGGAGAGAGAGCTGATGTAGTGTCAGATTATTTATACAAAGTGTAGCCCTCTAGGGCTGGTCCCAGCTTGGCAATATCAGGCTTATTTTTGTAAGAATAAAATCTTGATTCTTTTGAACTTACAGTATATATAAAATGCCCTGGGCCAATGGTTTTACATACTTCATTTCATCTAAATGTCACAAAATGCTTGTATAGAAAGTTTAATATTCCTAGTTTTATGGGTTGTTGTTGTTGTTATGTGCCATCGAGTCGGTTC
>NW_006408588.1:1533413-1534685 GCF_000296735.1 Chrysochloris asiatica | reverse complement strand
AGGCAGAAGACGGACTTACAAGCCTTCTAGTGTGATGTTTCTGACTATTCCTTTCTCTCTCTCTCCAGTGTCTACTCTGTATTATAATGCAAGGGAAACCAAGATTAAAAAAACAAACAAACAAAACAAAACAAAAAAAACAGTCAAGCATCTTAACATGATTCCCACCACCACCACCCTCCCCGCCCATTCCAGCCATGACTCAATCCCTGTATCTCAGAGCCCTGCAGTTCCAAAGCTGTGCATAGATATCGTCCTTTATCTCTGTCCCATTTGGCCCTTTCAAACATGCCCAATTGTTCTCCCATCTGCCACATTTCTCCAAAAAGTTGAAATCTTTTAAGAAAATAAGGCAAGACTGGAGACACTCACTCATCTTTGCCAGATATTTGGAAGACAACTATCTGGTCAACTGATTGGAAAAGATCCAAATTTGTGCCCATTCCAAAGAGAGGTAACCCAATGGACTGTGGAAATCATCGGACAATCTCTTTGATATCCCATGTGAGTAAAGTTTTACTAAATGTAATACAGAAACGGCTACAAGCATACATTGATAGAGAACTTCCTGAGGTTCAATCCAGATTCAGAAGAGGACATGGAGCAAGGGATAACATTGCTTATGTCTGATAGATCTTGGCTGAAAGCAGAGAATACCAGAAAGATGTTTACCTGTGTTTTATTGACTATGCAAAGGCTTTCGATTGTGTGGATCATGACAAGCTATGGACAACATTGCAAAGTATGAGTATTCTGGAATATTAATTGTACTTCTGAGGAATCTGTACCTGGACCAAGAAGCAGTTGTTCAAACAGAATTTGGGGATGTTGAATGGTTTAAAATTAAGATGGGTGTGTGACAGGGATATAATCTTTCACCATAACCTGTATGCTGAGCAAATAATTCAAGAAGCTGAGTTATATGAAGAAAAATGTGGCATCAGGATTGAAGGAAGATTCATTAACAACCTTTAATATGCAGATGATACAACCTTGTTTGCTAAAAGTGAAGAGAACTTAAAACATTTACTGAAGAAGATGAAAGAGCACAGACTTTGGTATGGATTGCATCTCAAAGTAAAGAAAACAAAAATCCTCACCACTGGACCAATAAACAACATTCTTATCAATGGAGAAAAGATTGAAGGTATCAAGGACTTTGTTCTTCTTGGATCAACTATGGAAGCAGCAGTCAAGAAATCAAATGACGCATTGCATTACACAAATCTGCTGCACAAGAGCTTTTTAAAGTGTTGAAGAGCAAAGATGTCA
>NW_006408588.1:1527402-1533313 GCF_000296735.1 Chrysochloris asiatica | reverse complement strand
GACCCATAGCGACCCTGTATAGGGTTTCCGAGGGTGTAAATCTTTACGGGAGTAGAAAGCCTCATCTTTCTCCCACGGTGCAGCTGGTAGTTTTGAACCGCTGACCTTAAGGTTCGCAGCCCAATTCGTAACCACTACACTACCAGAGCTCCTTGTAAAGTCACTGATATTCAAAGGTATTGAGCAATTTGTCCAAGGTCAGAAATCACTTAGTTCTGGGAAAAATAATGACAGCAAGTGACAATTATGAGTGCCTGACCAGTTCACAGTTCTCTGCAGTTCATTGATTCCACTTCTTTATGCAAGGTCACTTTGAACCGCAAGGTTGGTGGTTCAAGCTCACCAGTCACTCCTCAGAAACCTTATACCGGATCACTGTGAGTGAGTACCAAATCAATGGCACTTAACAACAACAACATGTTAACACAACAATGCCAGGTTTCAGTTCTGAAAGAAGATGTCAAAGGAAGGGAGTCAATAATAAAGCAACCAGAGATTCTTAAATTCAATCTCATCAAGTGATTACTTTCTGTTTCAATCATATTCTACCAGTGTGCTTAACTTTTTGGGTTCCCTGTTACTCTTTCCTTTGTGGTTCTTGTGGATTTCTCAGTTCATTTTCCTGTAATCCCATTTAGTCACTTCAGGCTGGAATCTCTATGCCATAACCTCTAGCCATTGCTCTGACCCTGATCCATTTTTGAGATTTTGTGTGCTGCCCTGGGTTTGTTCTCAACTAAGATCAATGGCCAGCTACCATGAATCAGCCCTCATGAGTCCTTTTCCCTTTAAAAGGGAAACATTTTTAGTCCTATTTTCTAAAAGTGAAACAAAACAAAAATCAAGCTATCTGATTAACCCTAAAATTCAATGCAACCTTTAAACTTTGTGTGCCAGGAATTAAAAAACTTCTGTTCTTGATGTTATGCACAATTTAAGTACCTTCCTACTTCCCTACTTATCTTTCTGTTCCAGGTAACATTTCACATGAAACCATTGTATAATACCCATTTCTTTTCTCTTCTTTCTTTTGGCTTTTTCTTCCCTTTCCCTAAGTTTTTCACAACAGTTTAATGACCCAATTTCAATGGCAAAAGTCAAAGTTTTAGGAAACTGCTGAGTAAATAAATTAATTCATAAAAAGACTTTTCCTGAACAAAACTGTAGTATTAGTACTAAGAGTAGTAAAATGGTGATTGGGAATATAATAAACAACAAATATTTATCAAGCAATATTTTATGTGCCAGTCAATTGTCTCAGTACTTTACAATCATTAGCTCTTTTAAGCCTAGCAGTAACTCTGGCATGGATAGCACCTGTTTTATAAATGTGGAAATTGAAGAGTTGAAATGGGAAATCATTGTCCGCAATCACACAATGGAATCAGGATTCAAATTTATTTTTATCTGTTGTCTAAACACAGAGTTATGAGTCACTAAAAGCTACCTCCTAACTTTCAGCATCCTTTTCTATAGTTGTGCTTGCTTTCAATTTATACCTGAGGAAGTGAAGACTTGTATACTTTTAATGACATGTCCAGGATCACACAGCAGATTGTAATAGAGCCAAATGTAACTATCTTGCTTGCCAAATTAAAGCACCCTGAAAGAAATGACAATTTATATGTATGACAGTCTTTATAAATCTAGTATGGCAGCAGCAATGGGCTCAAGTAAGCAACAGTTGTGAGGCAGATGCAGGACTGGGCAGTGTTTCATTCTGTAGCGCATATCATCACTATGAGTCAGAACCGATTCGATGGCACATGACAACAACATACACAACAATAAAAGTGATAAGCTCTCTAAAACTCCTAGTCATTGGTTCAAATAAAGAACTTACATCACTCTCTAGAGTTAGGGCTCTTGCCAGGCAGTGGAACCAGCCATTCCAATGCTTGTCCCCTTGTATACGTTTCTAGCTGAGTATTTAAGTCAAAACTCTGCCAGACATGTTAATAGGCAAACCTTCTTTGGAGACACCAATAGGAGATATGTGAAAGATTTCAGAACCTCAGATTGCTCTAAATTGTCTGCCTGTCACAATGAGCCAGTCTCATCTCCCAGAAACAGAAGATACAAGACCTCAAGCAGAGATTATCATATCTCATTCTACAAATATGCCAATATAGATAACACGTTTAAAGACCTATGATACTTACTGCATTTCCGTTTGTCTTTTGTCTCTGGGGACTTCCAACAGTACATTTTTCTGTAAGATAGAGCATATCTGGAAAAGTAAGGAACTGCCTCCAGAGATATCCCTTAAAAGCCAGTGGCAACTCATAAAGACATTGGGGAATTTGTAGAAAACTGACTGCTTTCAGAGAATAGAAGCACTAAACAATTCCTGACAAAAACTGAAAGGCAGTTTGTCCTGATATTGGATTGCTGTTGCCTTCTTCTTTTAAATATCTCACTCATTTCCATATTGAGCCTCTCCATATTCTCATAAAGTAAGGCATAATAAAGTTCAGCACAATATTGAGGATATTAAGTTCAGTAAACGGTTGGAAAGACTCTTTAAATACTATAGTTGTTTAAGGTCTTTGGGGAGAATTTTTAATTTCTTTGAACTTCAATTTATCTACAAGCATGAAAAACAAAATACAATCATCTTCTGCGTTTAAGAAATTACTCTTTAAAACAAGCTGTAGTTTAGTTGTTGTCTTGATTTTGTTTTTTTAGTGTTTAAAAATGGTCACCTCAGGTCTAGGTATGAGCATATCTGCATAATCATCATCACAGGGTGTTTTGTTCTTATTGTTATATGCCTTCAAGTCAGAACTCACTCATAGCAACCAGATGCACAACCAAATAAAACATTACCCTATCCTACACTGTCCTCACAATTGTTGCTATCCCTGAGGTCATCGCTGCTGCCACTGTTCCAACCCAGCTCTTTTTCCCTGCCCCTCCACTTGACCAAGCGGATGTCCTTCTCCAGGTACAGATCCCTCCTGATAACATGTCTGAAGTATGAGAGACAAAATCTGGCCATCCTAGCTTCTAAGGAACATTCTGGCTGTACTTCTTCTAGCATAGTTTTGTTTGTTCTTTTGGCAGTCCATGGTCCTTTCTGTATTCTCCTCCAACAGCATAAATAAAATGCATCAGTTCTTCTATGTTCTTCCTTATTCATTTTCTAACTTTCACATGCATATGAAATTATTGACAATACTATATGACTTGGGTCATTGCACACCTTAGTCCTCAAACTGATATCTTCACTCTTGAACACATTAAAGAGGTCTTGTGTGGCAGATTTGCCTAATGCAAATTAGGCAAATTGTTTCAATTATTGACTGCTTATTTCTCAAGGGTTAGATGGTTGTTCCAAGAAAACTGAAGTCTTTGACAATCTTTTCTTCATTTCTCTTGATGTTATTTATTGGTCCAGTGGTGAGTATTTTTGTTTTCTTTACACTGAGGTGCAACACATACCAAAAGCTGTGGTGTTTGATCTTTCATCAGTATTTTTAAGTCCTCTTTGCTTTTAGCAAACAAGGTTGTATCATTTGTATATCCAAGTTGTTAATATGTCTTGCTCCAGTCCTGAGGCCATGTTCTTCTTTATATAAGCCAGCTTCTTAAATTATTTGCTCAGAATGATTATGGTGAAACTACAACCCTGGTGCATACCTTACCCAATTTCAAACCATTCAGTGTTCCTTTGTTCTGTTTGAACACCTGCCTCTTGTTATATGTACAGGTTTATCATAAGCACAGTGTTCTGGAATACTCATTCTCAACAAAGCTGTCCATAGCTTGTCATGATCCACACAGTAGAAAGCCTTTGTCTAGTCAAGAAAGTACAGGTAAACAACTTTCTGACAAAATCCATCTGACTTCAGCAATGATATCCCTCGTTCCATGCCCTCTTCTGAATCTGACTTGAACCTCTAGCATTTGCCTGTCTGTGTACTTACTAATGCAGCTGTTTTGAGTATGTTTACCAAAGGAGCTCTGGTAGTGTAGTGGTTACAAATCGGACTGCGAACTTTAAGGTCAGCAGTTCGAAACTATCAGCCGCTCCGCGGGAGAAAGATGAGGCTTTCTACTCCCATAAAGATTTACAGCCTCGGAAACCCTGTACAGGGTCACTATGGGTCGGAACCGACTCGACGGCACTTAACAACAACAACCAAAATTTTACTTGCATGCTATATTAATGATAATGTCCCATAATTTCCACATTTTGTTGAGTCACCTCTCCTATAATAGGCACAAATACAGATTTCTTCAAATCAGTTGATCTGGTATCAACCTTCCAAATGTCGTGACATAGAATGAGTGTGTGCCTCCAGTGCCACATCAGTTTGTTGAAAGATTTCAGTTTGTATTCCATTAATCCCTGGAACCTGGTTCTTTGCCAATGCTTTCAGTGCACCTTGGACTGATTCGTTCAGCATCATTGGCTGTTGATCACATGTTAATCTCTTGAAATGGGTGACCATGGAACATTTCTTTTTGGTACTGTGACTCTGTATTCCTTCCATGTTCATTTGGTGCTTTCTGTGTCATTCAATATTTTGCCTATAGAACCCTTCAATATTTCATCTCGAGACTTGAATCTCTCTTCAGTTCTTTCAGTTTGAGAAATGCTGAGCATGTTCTTGCCTCTAGGTTTTATAACTCCAGGTCTTTGCACATTTCATTATAATATTTGACTTTATCTTTTCAAGACACCCTTTCTAATTTGCTATTCAGCTCTTTTATGTCCTCATTTCTTCCATTTGTTTTAGCATCTCTATGTAGAAGAGGAAGCTTCAGCATCTCTTCTGACATCCATTTTGGTCTCTCTCTCTCTCTCTCTCTCTCTGTCTCTCTCTCTCTGTCTGTCTGATGTTCTGGATGTCATCCCACAACTCATCTGGTCTTCAGTCATTAGTCTCTAATACATCAAGTCTGTTCTTCAGATCATCTTTAAATTCAGGTAGGACATGTTCAAGGTCACAGTATGGATCTTGTGAACTTGTTTTAATTTTCTTCAGCTTCAGCCTGAATTTGTTTATAAGCAATTGATGGTCTGTTCCACAGTTTTCCCTTGACCTTGTTTTGACTGATGATACAGAGCTTTTCCACTGTCTCTTTCCACAGATGTAGTCAATTTGATTTTTTGTATATTCCTTCTGGTAAGGTGCGTGTGTATAGTTGTCTTTTATGTTTTTTCAAAAAGTTATTTGCAATGAAGAAGTCATTGGGCTTGCATAAACCTTTCATGTGATCCCTAGCATTGTTTCTATCACCAAGGTCACATTTTCAAATGATTGTTTCCTACCTCTGCATTTCAATCACCAGTAATTGCCAACATATCTTGATTGCATGTGTGATTAATTTCAGACTGAAGAAGTTGGTAGAATTCTTCCATGTCATCATCACTGTCTTTAGTGGTTGTTGCATACATTTAAAGAATAATTGTATTAACTATTGGTCTTCCTTGTAGGCATATGGGTATTATCCTATTACATATGGGTATTATCCTATCACAGCATTGTACTTCAAGATAGATCTTGAGGGGAATGGGGAGTTAATAGATGTTACTGATTTTGCAATCGTCCATCAACCCTCATAGGTTTTATCCCCTGTTAAAGTTTTCAGAAGCTAGGCAAAGCATTGCGGTGCCTGGCCCTCAAACGTGCCATGTGCCTTTGCTCTCAGGTCAAGAATCACTGCGCAAACAGGAATTGTTACCTTTTTTTTGCCCTGCCCATCATGTAAATCAAATGTCTAGGGACATTAGTCTCGCTCATATGATCTGAGAGTAAATAGACAAAGGCTCATAAAACAGAATAAATGCTTTAGAGAAAGGAAGACCGCTTAAGGGAAATAAGACCCAATATATCCAGACTACATTCCCAGCTAAGGTTACTCAAGGTATAAGTAGATTTGTGTTATCTTTCAGTAACCC
>NW_006408588.1:1516099-1526502 GCF_000296735.1 Chrysochloris asiatica | reverse complement strand
AAAAAAAAAAAAAAAGATACTAGTGACCTCAGTGTGTTGTTGTTGTGCCATCAAGTTGGTTCCAATCCATACCCTGTATAGAGGTTCACCTAGGAGCAGCTGGTGAGCTTGAACTGCCAACCTTGTGGTTCAGAGCAACTTTGCAGTTCAGTGCATTAACCCACAGCACCATACCAGGACTCCATTGTTGTTGCTGTTAAGTGCCATCGAGTCAGTTCTGACCCATTGCGAGCCTGTATGGGGTTTCCAAGGAGTCGATGAAGAGCTTGAACCACCAACCTTGCAGTTCAAATGGCTTTGCAGTATGGTGCATTAACCCACAGCACCACACCAGGGATCCAGACTCCATTGTAGTATGTGACAAAATCCTTGGTCAATCATTTCTAAGCTGAATAACCTTGGGGTAGTGCTTACCCTCTCTATGTCTCTGTTTCCTCATCTGTAAAATGGAAATTCTATATTTTGTACATAGAATCCTTCAATATTTAAACAGAGGCTTGAAGTTTTTCTTAAATTCATTCCACTTGATAAATTCTGAGTGTGTTTTTCCCTTTTGGTATTCTAATTCAAGATCTTTTTGCACATTATATTATAATACTATATTTAATCTTCTTTAGCTGCCCTTTGAAATTTTCTCTTTAGATCTTTAAGTTTTTCATTTCTTTAAGTCACTTTAAGTCACTTCTCTATCGTCAAGAGAAAATTTCAGGGTTTCTTCTGACATCCAATTTTGTTTGTTCTTACTTTCTTGTCTCTTTAATGACTTTTTGCTTTCTTCACGCATGATGTTCTTGTAATGTTACAGCTCGCTGGTCTTACATCATTAGTATATAATTCATCAAATCTGTTCTTGAGATGAGCAGTTCTGCCCAGTCCAATGATTAGATATATTAATATGTATAAAGTGCTCATGACAGTTGCTCAAAAACTATATAAATACTTTTAAAATAAATGTGAATATTTGCCCAATTTCTTGTAAAAATCCTAGAGTTCATACTGGGCTGGTCAGAACTGCACAGTAGCTTCCATAGAACATGGATTCTCCATACCCAGCTCATTTGACACATTCCACTCACCTTCTGCTGCTTAATACTTACAAGTGATTGCATTTGTGGCTCTGGTCTGAACTGCTGTGTTCCTCCAAAGACAGTGCATTTGAACTAAGAGAGATGTGCCATCTTGAGTCACATGAGAAAAATGAGACTATTGTTTTATATATTTAAGATGTGGTGGCCTTTTTCATTCCTAACTTGCACCTCATGGGCTGACAATAGCATAAGTCTTTCTGACTTCAACCTTCAATTCCACTGGACGTTGAAGGTATAGATAGATCATTAATGTTCATCAACATATCCATGAACATGGTAAGGAAAATACAGTGGAAAAAGATGGGTGTAGAAGAATCGAAAATAGAATCCTATATGGGTGTTAGATAATTATTCCCTAATCTGGTTGAAAAATAGTAACAACTCTCATATAAAATTTACCAGATGCCAGACTCCATTTAAATATTTTTCACATTCAGTCTCCACAATAATTGTATCACATTGATGTTGTTATTATCCCTGCTTTAAAAATGGAGTTTAATCAGAAATCTTAGAGTAATGTACCAAAGTCACACTACCAGTTCATTACTCTAGAGATAATAGATGAAATTGATAGGTTATTATATAGTTGATGAACCTGGGTCACCAACTTGGATTGAACCCAGATATTCTTATTGGTGATGTAACTTGAGCCAATTACATAATCTCCCTAAGTCTTAGTCTGTACACAACTGGACATGAAAAAAATAGTTTATTCCTCTTAAGATTATTGTAGAAATCAAGACAATGTAGTTGAAACCCACAATAAATGCTCAAATAATTTAAAGAATTATTACTATGACAATAACTGGACTTCTGGTGTGGCGCTGTGGATCAACACTGGACTGTGAACCACAAAGTCTACAGTTCAAACCCACCAGCTGCTCCTCAGAGACCCTATACAGGGTTGCTATGAATCAGAACTGACTCAATGGCACTTAACAACAACATGACAATAATTGGAATTCTGGTGTGGTGCTATAAAATAAGCACTGGACTACTAACCACACAGTTAGCAGTTCAAACCCACCAAATCCTATATAAGATTGCTATTGGTTAGAATTGCCTGGATGGGTCTAACAACAACACATGACAATTACAGTGGAGATACTAATAAGTTAACGAATATAATAGGAGTAAAGTGTCCAAATCAGTACTCATCTCTTAAATGGCTATCAATATGTATTCCTTTCATTAGTCCACTCCCCTTTCAAAGTAATATATTAAATATACTCATGACAGTAAATTTTCTATCCAGGATTCTAGCCAGGAATACAGAAACATTTGGTGAAGGCAGGCTAAGAATTCCAAGGAAAGACAAATAGATGGAAGTACCAGAGAGGATCATGTCTACAAAATACTTCCCACAGTGGTAACATCCACTAGATGGTACTTACCAACAACACTCTTATCTAGTGAATTCAAGTATGTATTTTAGGATGATGCAATACTAGAGTCAATACTGTTAATGTCTCAAGAGGTTTATGTTCCTTCAAATTGTTAATGCCAGTGTTGGTTTAGAATGCCAATGTTGGAAATGGAAATGAAACTCAGCTAGGTGCTGTATCCTGAGGTAAGGCATGGAGGCACAATTAACATAACAGTTCTTCCTCAGTTTGCTTGGACTCAATGAACAACTAAACTTATTATACTATAAGGTCCTTTAGTAAATGATTTTCACTGGTTAAATGTACTCTGGTGCCCATATTCCACATCCCATTCTCAGTGTCTGTCACTTATATACAAAGTGGTGGTGGTGTGCTGTGGAGTTGGCTTTGACTCATCGTGACCCTGCATAGGGTTTCCTAGGCTATTAATCTTTACGGGAGCAGAAAGCCTCATCTTTTTTTCCTGGAACAACTGGTAGTTTCAAACTGCTGACTTTGACATTAGCAGACTGACTCTTAACCATTATGCTACCAGAGCTAATGATATGGAAACTCATTGTATTTAAAACAAAGGCAAATTCTTCCCTTTCCTGATGTTGTTGTTATTGTTAAGTACCATCAAGTCAGTTCCTACTCATAGCAACAGTGCTTAGGGTTTCCAAGGAGCACTTGGTGGGTTATCACAACTGACTTTGTGGTTCAAACTGATCTTGTGGTTCCGTGCTTTATCATACAATGCTACTAATCAGAACTACACTAACCAAGACATGGAATTTAAACAATCTTTCGATCCATTTTTTTTACTGGTGTTGTTGTTAAGTGTCTTTGAGTTTGTTCCAACCCATAACAACCCAGTATAGGATTTCCTAAAAGCAGTTGGTGAGCTTGAACCACTGACCTTGCAGTTCAAACCAACTTTGCAATCCAGCTCATTAACCTACAGTGTAACACCAGGACTCCTAGCAATTAATATTTAGTAATTAGAGTCACCACCACTCATCCATCAATTTGTGGTACTGTGATGGCTTGCATACTGCTATGGTTCTTCTGGAAGCTATGCCACCAGTATTTTAAATATCAGCAGGGTCATCCATGGTGTTCAGGTTTGGGCTAAGCTTCCAGAATAAGGTAGATTATGAAGAAAGAGAGACAGACTAATTCCTAATAATTAGTCACTGAAAACTTTAGGAATAGCAATGGACCACTGTCAAATAGCACAAGAATACTGAATATTGAAACATGATGAAGAGCATCAGAATTTTGTCAGATGTAATGCTGGAAGATGAGCCTCTTAGGTTGGAGGGCACTCAAAATAAGACTGGGGAAGAGCTGCCTTCTCAAAGTAGAGATGACAGTGAAGAGGTGAATGGAATAAAGACTTCAGGCTTCATTTGCTAATGGGGCACAACTCAAAGTGATAAGAAAAATCTAAACATCCATATGTTTACATTTTTTAAATTGAAACAATCGAGGTATGGAATATATGAAGGGTGAATCTAGGAAAATTGGAAATTGACAAAAATGAAATAAGCATAATCATTGATATACTAGGCACTGTTGTTGTTAAGTGCCATCCAGTGAGATCCTGTATATGGTTTCCGAGGAGAGGCTGGTGAGCTTGATCCACCAAGCTTGTGACTCAAACCAACTTTGCAGTCCAGCATATTAACCCATCAGGCCACATTTGTGAGCTAAAATGTACTGGTATTGATCATTTTGATTCTGAATTCTACAAACTCCTTCAGTCTGAAATTGATCAAACATGAAATCAACATGTACTGATAATTACTGCTGACTGGAATGCAAAGATTGGAAGCAAAGAATAAAGATCAGACATTGGAAAATATGACCCCAGTGATAGAAATGATGCTGGAGATCACATAAGATTTTGTAACACCAATGACATGTTCATTAAAAATGCCATTCTAAAACAGCATAAAAAACAACTATACACATGGGCCTCACTGGATAGAATATGCAAATTGACTACTACTGTGGAAAGAGACAGTGAAAAAACTCAATATCAGCAGCCAAAGCAAGACAAGGGGAAGACTGTGGAAGAACCCATAAATTGCTCATATGCAAGTTCAAGCTAAAGCTGAAGAAAATTAAAACAAGTTCACAAAATCCAAAATATGACCTTGAACACACCCTCTTGAATTTAGAGATCATCAAATGAACAGATTTGATGCATTAGACACTAGTAACCAAAGACCATAAGAGTTATGGGATGACATCAAGAGCATCATACTGGAAGAAAGAAGGTCATTAAGATGCAAGAGAAAAGGAAAACACCAAATTGGATGTCAGAAGTGACTCTGAAACTTGTTCTTCTGCATAAGGATGCTAAAGCAAATTGAAGAAATGAAGAGGTAAAAGAGCTAAATAGAAAATTTGAAAGGGCAGCTCAAGAAGACAAAGCTAAATAGTATAATGAAATTTGCAAAGACCTGGAGTTATAAAACCAAAATAGAACAACATGCTCAGAATTTCTCAAGCTGAGGGGACTGAAGACAAAATTCAAGCTTCAACTTGAAATATTGAAGGATTCTTCAGGCAAAATGTTGAATGATGCAGAAAGCATCAAAAGAAAATGGAAGTAATATACAGAGTAACTGTGCCAAAAGGAAATGGTTGGTATTCAACCAGTTCAAGAGGTAGCATATGATCAGGAGCCAATGATACTGAAGGAAGAAGTCCAAGGTGCACTGAAGGAATTGGCAAAGAACAAGGCACCAGGAATTGATGGAATAAACATTGAAATCTTTCAAGAGAGTAAGGCGAGACTGGAGACACTCACTCATCTATGCCAAGAAATTTGGATGACAACTATCTGGCCAACTGATTGGCAGAGATCAGTATTTGTGCCAATTTCAAGAGAGGTGAATATCATTGGACAATATCCTTGATAACCCATGTAAGTAAAGTTTTACTAAAGGTAGTACAGAAACAGCTGCAAGTATACATTGACAGATAACTTCCAGAGCTTGAAGCCGGATTCAGAAAAGGACATGGAATGAGGGATATCATTGTTGATGTTCAATGGATCTTGGCTTAAAGTAGAGAATACCAGAAAGATGTTTACCTGTGCTTTATTGACTGTGCAAAGGCTTTCAGTTGTGTGGATCATGACGAGCTTTGGAAACATTGTGAATTATGAGTATTCCTGAACACATGATTGTGCTCATGAGGAATCTGCACTTGACCAAGACGCAGTTGTTCGAACAGAACATGGGAACACTGAATGGTTTAAAATTAAGAAAGGTGTGTGACAGGGGTATATTCTTTCACCATACTTATTCATCCTGTATGCTGAGCAAATAATCCAAGAAACTGGGTTATATGAAGAAAAATGTGGCATCAGGATTAGAGGAAGACTCACTAACAACCTACGATATGCAGATGATACAACCTTGCTTGCTGAAAGTGAAGAGAACTTAAAATACTTACTGATGAAGATCAAAGAGCACAGCCTTCAGTATGGATTGCATTTCAATGTAAAGAAAACAAATCCTCACCACTGGACCAATAAACAACATTCTTATCAACAGAGAAAAGATTGAAGTTGTCAAGGAGTTCATTCTTCTTGGATTAACTATCAACACTCATGGAAGCAGCAATAAAAAAAATCCAAAGACGTATTGCATTAGGCAAATCTGCTGCACAAGAACTTTTTAAAATATTGAAGAGCAAAGATGTCAGCTTGAGGATTAAGGTGTGCCTAACCGAAGCCATGGCATTTTTAATAACCCCATATGCATGCGAAAGCTGGATAGTGAATAAGGAAGACCGTAGAAGAATAGATGCTTTTGAGTTATGGTGTTGGAGGAGAATATTGAAAATGCCATGGGCTGCCAAAAGAACAAAGAGATATGTGTTGGAAGAAGTGCAGCCAGAGTGCTCCTTGGAGGCCAGGATGCTCAAACTTCATTTCTCATACTTAGGACATATTGTTAGGAGGGACCAGTTGCTGCAGAAGGGTATCATATTTGGTAAGGTGGTGGGTCAGAGAAAAAGAGAAAGACCCCACAGCTAGATGGATTGGCAAAATGGCAGCATCAATGGGCTCAATTGTGGCAACAATTTTGAGGAGGACCCAGGGCTGGGCAATGTTACATTCTGTTGTGCATAGGATCACTATGAGTTGGCACCAACTCTATGGCACCTAACAATGACAACAACATAGGCAAAATATTGAATGATGCAGAAAAGAATAAAAGAAGATGGTAGGAATATACAGCATCACTCTACTAAAAAGAAATGTTTGGTATTCAACCATTCCAAGGTGCACTGGAGGCATTGGCAAAGAACAAGGATCTGGGAATTGATGGAATACAAATTGAAATCTTTCAATGAACAGAGGCAGCACTGAAGGCACTCACTCATCTTTCCAAGAAATTTGGAAAACCACTACCTGGCCAACTGATTGGTAGTGATCATATTGTTCCCATTCTAAGTTGTGGTGAGCCAATGGAATGTGGGAATCATCCGTCAATATCATTAATATCACGTACAAGTAAAATTTTCTAAAGATAATTTTTAAATGGCTGCAATAGTACATTGACCCCCATAGGTTCAAGCCAGATTCAGACACAGAACAAGGGATATCCTTACTGATGTCAGATAAAACTTGGTTCAAAGCAGAGAATACTGGAATGATATATATATATATATGTTGTTGTTGTTGTTAAGTGCCTTCGAGTCGGTTCCGACCCATAGCGACCCTGTATAGGGTTTCCGAGGGTGTAAATCTTTACGGGAGTAGAAAGCCTCATCTTTCTCCCGCGGAGCGGCTGGTAGTTTCGAACCGCTGACCTTAAGGTTCACAGCCCGATTCGTAACCACTACGCTACCAGAGCTCCTATATATATATATACTTCATTGACTATGAAAAGGCTTTCAATTGTGTGGATTATGACAAGCTATGGACAGCATTGCAGAGGAAGAATATTACAGAACATTTGTGCTCATGAGGAACCTATACTTGAACCAAGAGCCAGTGTTAGAACAGAGCAAGAGAACACTGAATGGTTAAAAACTAGGAAAGATATAAACTATGATTGTATTCTTACACCGTACTTATTCAATATATATACTGACCAAATAATTGGAGAAGAAGAACATAGCATCTGAATTGGAGGAAGACTTATTAACTACTATGATATGCAGATGATTCAATCCTGCTTGTTGAAAGTGAAGAAGACTTAAAATACTGATAAAGATCAAAGATCACAGCCTTTGGTATGGGTTGCCTCTCAATGTAAAGAAAACAAAAACTCACCAGGGAACCAATGAATAACGTCAAAAGAAGTGATTAACTACTCCACCATTTTTGTTACAAAATTTCGACCTTTACAGTTGCGACTGTCACAATTAGTCATGATAACAATTACTCATTATTGAATCATAAGAATCTCATCCCCATCTCTTGTCATCACACCCATCTAGACAAGATGAAAACTATTCAGTGGGGACTATATCTTCTACCACACACTCTTAAACTAAACTCCCTCTTGAAAACTTGTAAGCCAGTCACTTTCTGCCTTTATCACACCCTTATTTTAGGTTGTCAATGTCTAAGTTGTCTGTTGCTATCTACCCTGTATACATAGGTGATAGGATTGATATTTAATATGGAGACTCCTTCCCTTCACTCTTTGTTATTACTTTGAGTTACTACCTCCATGAGTATAAGGAGCTCTGGTAGCGTAGTGGTTATGAATCAGGCTGATAACCTCAAGGTTGGTAATTTGAAACTATCAGCCGTTTTGTGGGAGAAAGATGAGGCTTTCTGCTCCCATAAAGATTTGTAGCCTCAGAAACTCTGTGCAGGGTCACTATGAGTCAGAACTGACTCCACAGTACTTAACAACAACAACAAGCTCCATGAGTATAGGTCAAGTTCTTCAAATTGTAGCAGTTTATCCTCATTTCTGTTACAAATACAAATATTGTTTTTTGTTTTGTTTTGTTTTTATCTTCCTCTAGTCGAGTTCTGATTATCAAGCTCTTGAGGCTAGTTCAAATGGGTACTATTTGGAAGTTTGGGTGTTGTTGTGCATCTCCCCTCACTTCCTATCAGCTCAATGCTTCATTCTCAGCTCTAGCCCACTGTGGCTATCTATGCCCTTGTCTATGGGCTCAGGTGTCCCAAGGTCTCACCACACTTTGCACTAACCAGCCCTTCCTCTTCTCTCTCTCATCTCCAGGTCACTGGGAGTCTATGGAATATGGTTGAACTCAACCCATTTGTTGATTACTGCCTTTCCCCTTCTTCCACTTACCAGTAGACCAACATGGTCACCAGCAAGTTTACATGCCTGCTCATGTGTTCCCTTTGAGTTTCAGTCTTGGAGGGAGGGTTGTCCTGAAAGAACTTGATTGACTGCCTTGATGGCTCCCATTGACCTTTTAGTTTGTAGGCAAGAGCTTTACAACTGCACCATCAAGGCACCTAATAAGTCACTACCCACTGTCAATGCATTGATTCTGACTCATAGCAACCCTGTCTGTAGTTCCAATTCACCAGGTGCTCCTCAGAAACCCTATATAGGGTAACTGTGAGTCAGAACTAACTCAAGAGTACTTAGCAACAACAGTAGGCTGCTGAAATCCATATGCATGTGAATGAGGATAGTCCAAAGGAGAAGATTGAAGTTGAGTGTTTTTAAAACATTAATGTATTTGACTGCCTTATGGATATTGGTTTCTTCTGCCTATTATTGTAAAATAGATATACATAGATGATATAAATAAATATTAGGAACTATGATTACAGAGAGCTTGTGAGCACACCTTCAACCAGTACTTGATTGGATTTGTTTACAGGGGAGTTAGAATATGCCCAGAAAGAAATAGGCTCTTAGCCTGAAGACTTTCTAGGGCATAGGGCCTTAGGTAGAATCCTAAGCATCACTCAGAATTGGTACATTTGCATTTGAAAAGACAAGACATGCAAACCAACCTAGAACTGCTGAGTGAGCAGGAGATTCAGGACCCAAAGAAAGCAGAGAAAAAAGGGACTGTTTGGGTTTTTGAGTTTCAAGCAAACTGTTTGCTTTGGAGGCATCAAGGCAAGGAAAATCAGCCCATCACAGAATATCCTCTCCTAGGACTGAAAGTTAAAGTGAACCAGCAAGCCTGGTGACAACCTGAATATCATTTGTGAGCGAAACTGATGAAAATGAAACAATGAAGACTGGCTGAATTTGGACATACACTATTGGCACCCTTTGCCCTTGAGATGGGAGAAAGAAGAGGAAGGTATGAAGGCTAGTATGGAGTTTAGAGAGTTGTGTAACCTATTGAACCCATGGGCACTGATGGTGCTAGGGCTGAAAGTGAAGGTTCCAGCTGGTATGACGGGCAGAGAGGTGTATATAACTTCCAGACTTGCAGCTGGTACCATTGCGATTTAGTTTGGATGTCTAGGATGGAGGTATGACCAGAATCCAACCAGATAAATATGTTTGATACTATGAGTAAGCGTCAATTGCTAAATTTGATGGGACTGGACTTTTGATTATGGATACAGTTGCTCAAAATTCCAACTGGAATGGAAGATTCTTCAGATCAAAGAAAATGCTTGTCTCCTCAGTGTACTAGGTTGATGTTTTAAGAGCTATTGAGTTGGTTCCAACACATTGTTGTTGTTGTTAGACGCCATTGAGTCTGTACTGACTCATAGTGACCCTTTGCACAAAAGAACAAAACACTGCCTGGTCCTGGGCCTGGGCCAACCTCACAATTGTTCCCACACTTGAGCCATTTGATGCTGCCATTTTGCAAATCCATTTTGCTGAGGGTATTCCTCTTTTCTCTGACCCTTCACCCTACCAAACACGATATCCTTCTACAGCAACTGGTTCCTCCTGACAATATGTCTGAAGTGTGAGTGACAAAGTTTGGCCATCCTGGCCTCCAAGGAGCA
>NW_006408588.1:1505790-1515683 GCF_000296735.1 Chrysochloris asiatica | reverse complement strand
TTTGTTCTTCTTAGTAAGTATTTCAAGTCCTCTTCACTTTCAGCAAGCAATGTTGTATCATCTGCATATTGTAGGTTGTTAATGAGTCTTCCTCCAATCCTGATGCCATGTTATTCTTCATATAACTCAGCTTCTGGGATTATTTGCTCAGCATACAGGTTGAATAAGTATGGTGAATGAATACAACCTTATGGCACACCTTTCTTAATTTTACACCAACATGTATTTCACTGGTTTTCTTCTCTAGAACACCCACCTAAGAGAAGGTAGACAAATATTCTGGTGGTATGCTTTCATAAAGATTACATTGGAATTCCTAAGGGGCAGTTTTCCCTCTCGTATGGTCACTATGCATTGGAATTAATTTGCCAGCATTGGGTTTCATTTTGGTTGTTTTATGTTATTGTTGTTAAATTCCATTGAGTCAATTCCAACTCATAAAGTATAGGGATTCTGAGGAGTGCCCGTTGGGTTTGAACCACCAACCTTATGGTTAGTCACCTAGTGTTTATCCTACAGCACTGTACAAGAGTCCTACCCATATATGAATATATCTATATACCTACCCATATACCAAGGAGCTCTTGTAGCGTAGTGGTTACGAACTGGGCTGCGAACCTTAAGGTCAGCAGTTTGAAACTACCAGCAGTTCCATGGGAGAAAGATGAGGCTTTCTGTTCCTGTGAAGATTGACAGCCTCGGAAACCCTGTACAGGGTCGCTATGAGTCGGAACCGACTCCACAGCACATAACAACAACAACAACCCATATACCAATATGTACCTACTTATATACCAATCAGCTTATACCCATTAATATGTTCTCTACACATGTTTTTTCCTTTGGTTGTACTGGGCTCGCTACAGTCACATTCAGTGCCACTTTACCTGTTAACAGAAATAATGAGTCTCTAAGATCTAAACGGGTTCAGCCATTGATCACAGAGACCTGTATAAAGATGCTTTGTATGGAATAAACCCTTGCATATATGAGCTGCAACCCTAGTGGCAATACTTTTTGACTTATTCTCATATTTATATTATGTTTGCTTCTCTTTTTTATTTACTTTAAAATTTTATTTTATAATTTTTTTTGTTTTTATTTAATTGTTTACATTTATTACTCTTATGAATATGTAAAAAGTAAAGTATTTCTAAAGGATATTGATTTAGATATTTCTGTGATAATGATAAATGCATTACTATAGAAATTCCATCATTCCTGACTTCAGAAATGTGAAATTATTAAACACACACACACATACACACATACAAAATAAAGGTGATCACAGGGTACTTGTGTTTGCTTGCTGCTGTGTAGTTGGCAGTTTCACATTTTTTCACCATATCAAAGATTCTGCATGTAGGTCTGGTTGGCATCTGCCTCTCTTCCAACCCCACATCCCCTTTCTACAGAATCTAAGCCTCTTTTTAAATTCCCAAGCTCTAACTGAAACGGAGTAGCTAGTAAGCACAGGTTTCTTTGTGAACCATTTGAAATTGTTCACTAAAGATTAGTAAAAAGGCACTGCTAGGTCAGCACTTACTTCAGTTATGGCAAGGAGAAGGTAAAGTTGTTAACTGCAAATTGGCAGGTGATGATATGTATGCTGTGTTTGACTTGCTTGTTTGGTAATCTACCCATGCTAAGGATGACACTGCGTGGCTGGAAAACCTAAACCTTAGAGTTAAAAAAGAAAAAAAGCCTGAGTATAGAAACCTGGGTTATGAAATAGAAATATCCCCAATACCATGGATACCCTGATAGTATTCCCTCCTGTTCACCCTAGAGATACCTGTTATCTGTAATGAAGTCAATTATGTACGTTAAGCAATTTATTGTTTACTGTATTTTTATGCAAATAATGTTTGTGTTATACTTTTTACCAACAGCAACATGTAAAAAAATCATCATCGCATGCTTAGAAAAATACCTCATGGAAAGGAGGTAGGGTATATTTGCCAAAAAAATTGTATAACATGGGTATTATTTGCATTAAAATGTAGAAATCCTTGTTTTGAACTCTCCTATAAATACAATCCTATTATGGAACTAAAGGATAGGCACCAGACTACTAACTGAAAAGTCAGCAGTTCAAATCCACCATCACTCCTTGGAAAACTTATACAGGGTCACTATGATTTGGAACTAACTTGACAGCACTTAAAAATAACAATAAGTAGAACTAAAGCACGTGACTTTTTTTTTTTTTTTTTTACTCAACAGTATGTGAGGTTCAATCATATCAATGTGTATAGTTTCCACTGTTTTGAAGTTTACTAATGTATGCATAGAACACAATTTGTCCACTCTTCAGCAGATGGACATTTGAGGTGTTTCCAGGGTTTTGCTTTTATAAATTATTTTGCTACAAGCATTCTCACAATTGTCTCCTGGGAAAAGCCGTGAAAGTATACTCAGGGGTACATGACTAGAAGTTTAAGTATAGATGACAGTGTTCCTATTGTAATTACTGACAACAGTTCCTTCCCTTGAAGGCCCTAAGTACTGCTCTTGCTTCATCTATGGGCCAGTATTAATATCTATGTTTTTCCAATCTGACAATATCTTCAAAGTAAATTCTGTGACACCAACTAGGCTGTGACTTTCAGGAGAAAATGGAGGAGAAGAAAGGAAAGTGATAATCCTCCCAAGTCTGTAGAATGTGACTCATAGTCATAATATTGGCAAACCAAAGGCAGCCAATGATTAAGGTGAGATGAACACTCCTACTGGCTCTGTTCAGCATGGCGTGAGCTAGGACTTTCATGACTGGAGACGGAGGTCTCAAGCTGCAGCCTAATTGGTGTCACAAAATCTACTGTGAAGTCACTAATGTAAAGAACATATAAATTGAAAACAAGAGAGTGTTTTATTCTTTGAATGCATGGTTTTTCACTCATTTTAAAAATAAGGGAAGATTAGTTGGAAACAGCTTTCTTCCCATCCTCTGGCCCTCCTTTTTTCCATAGACTTTAAAGCATACTGACACTTTGTTCTCAGATAGGAACCGATTCAATGGCGCTTAACAACAACAGATGCCAAGATGGCCCTGGGGATCTGCAGCTGTCCTTGTAGCCCATTAGTTCCATGATGGCCTCGATGCTGTTCTCCTATTCTCCCTTACACTCTGAGACATAAAGTCCACCTCTGAACTCTGTGTAGTACAGTGGACTTCGAAGTTAATAAAGAGCTGATTTTGCTAATTCTCATACTTTCAGGACCTGTGATTAGTGTTTGTGTAGTATCACTGCCTTATATGTTTATTTAGAAAGGTTCAATCCTGCTGGGTCTCCTACTTGCAGAACCTGAAACTACAGTCTGTGCAGTACGGTGGGATTTGAGGTTCTTCAACAATGAGTTATTGCTCTTAGGTCTTATTTTCAGAACGCAGGACCACTGTTTACGTAGTAGAACAGGCTGTGGAAATTCAACAATGATTCAACATGTCTGGATTTCTTAATTGCAGAACCTGGGGCTAATGTTTATACAGTAAGGTAGGCTTTGAAGTTCAAAAGGAGCTGATTCTGCTGGAACTCTGAACTTGATGACTGTTTTTTTGACATAGTAGACTCCATTAAGAGTCCTGACATGGAGTTATAGGGTAAGCACTGGACTGCTAACTGCAAGATCTATAGTTCAAACCCACCTTCTGCTCTGGGAAACCCTATACAAGGTTGCTATGAGTCAGAATCGACTCAACGGCAATTAACAACGGCAGACTCCTTTAAGTGGTATGCAGTTAGTGTTTTTGTGGGAAGAGGAGGTGTATCTTCTACCCGTTGGATCACACTAGCTTTTCATTGGTATGACACTGTAAGATAAGCACTGACTTGTTAACCCACAAGGCCAGCAGTTCAAACCCACCAGCCACTCCTGAAAACCCTATACAGGAATCCTATGAGTCAGAACCAACTCAGTGGCACTTAACAACAATACAAATGGTTCCAAGTTGGGCTCATTTCACCCTCTACTTGAAATACAGGTATGTCCATCATGTCACCAGCTTGGAGGATTGTTGTTGTGTTGTTTTTAAGTGCCATCAAGTCGGTTCTGACTCATTGTTGTTGTCAGGTACCATCGAGTCGGAACCGACTTATAGTGACCCCATGCACAGCAGGACAAAACAATGTCTGATCCTGGGCCAACCTCACTACCGCTGCCACACTTAATGCCATCAATGATGCCACCTGGCTGATCCATCTCGTTAGGGGTCTTCCTCTTTTTCTCTGACCCTCCATCTTACCCAACATGACATCCTTCTCCAGAGACTGTTCCCTCCTGATAACATGTCCAAAGTATGAGAGATAAAGTTTAGTCATCTTGGCTTCCAAGGAGCACTCTGGCTGTACTTCTTCCAAAACAGATCTATTGGTTCTTTTGGCAGTCCATGGCACTTTCAGTATTCTCCTCCAATACCACAACTCAAAGGCATCAATTCTTCTACGATCTTCCTTATTCACTGTCCAGCTTTCATATCCATATGAGGTTATTGAAAATAGCATGGCTTGGGTCAGGCGCACCTTAGTCCTCAAGCTGACATCTTTGCTCTTCAACACTTTAACTCATAACAACCCTGTATAGGGTTTTCAAGGAGTGGCTGGTGAGCTTGCACCACTGACACTGCACTACTGTAATATTCTACTGGTGGTCTTAGGAGGTTAATGAGTTTATCCTAATAATGAAAAGAGCTTTTGCATCTGAAATTGGATATATAGCTGAAGATTTAAAAAAAGAGGGGCAGTGACAAACTTCAGGTGGAACTTGGTTTCTTTCATTATTATTATAATGTATGGAAATCTTTACAAACTTCAATGATGAGCAACCTGGTTAGCTGAAAGGTCTTTGTAACCATGTGGTCTCTAGTGGCATGATCAGGCCTTGTAAACTGTTCCTTGTCATCTGCTGACATTACACATCCCTTTTTGTACTTCAACAGCTACCATCTAATGGCAGGAACAACATCCTCCCCTCCAAACACAACCCCATCACTGCACAGCAGGCTGGAAGATTCTGCTGGGATCCACCATAAAAATGGTCTGGTTATTTGTTAGTACTGCTATTAAATGTTGGAAAAATTATAGGGGACATTGAAGGTTTGGGATGTTACTATTATCACCTATTGGAGTCCTGGTGTGGTGATGTAGGATAAGCACTGAACAGCAAGGTCGGTTTGAACTACAAGGTTTAAACTCACCAGCTATTCTTCAGAAACCCTATACAGTGTCACTATGAGTCAGAATTGACTCGATGACACTTAACAGCAACAACATATTTTCAAGAAATATTCCAGTTTTGTTCTTAGCAAATGGCAAGGCTAGGGAAACTAGTATTCTGGGATACATTGATCCAACTTGCCAGTGTTGTTTTATCTTTTATTTCATTTATCACCTATTTATATGGTATAGTCCTTCAAGATTTTAACAGGTTTTATCGGGTTCTTCCCACCTTTCATGGATCCTCCTACCAGAAGGCCTGGTGATATGTTTTCTTAAAGATTAAAGCCAAGGAAATCCCATGGAGAAGTTCTCTGTAACATGTAAGGTGGATGTGAGCCGGAAGCTACATTACATACCTAAAAAGTCCCTTGAGTCTTCCAACAATGCTACTCTACTTTTCCATATTAAGGCAGCTCTTTCAGAAGGAGCAAATGCCTTCAGGGGAAATGTGCAGGAAGAAACCTTAGACTTACCTAGTGGTCTAACTTTTTCCCTTGAGTCTTGGCCCCATGAATTGCTATGGTTTTGATTCTCTTAGAGGTCTTTTAATCACTTGATTTCATATCTTTAATCATTCAACTAGTTCTCCATATAAATTGTATCTGAATTACCTCATCTATTATTGCTGAGAATGGAAGTCTCCACAACTGTCTTTTACATTTTAGAAAGATTATGTGATTTAATCATCAGTTAGCCAGTGACAAAGCTAAGGCCTGAATTTGGGTTTACTGGAGCCCAAATTCCTATGTTCTTAACTATCACATTCTACTTCTTAAGCAGGAAAGAGTAAGACATTGGGAAAATATACACAGGTGCAATTGGCTCTGGGCAACATGGTCCCATACTAATAACTTACTGCCATTGAGTTGAATTTAATTCATATATAGGGTTTCTGAGACTGTACATTTTTACAGGTACAGAAAGCCTCATCTTTCTACTGTGGAGTCACTGGTGGGTTTGAACTGCCTTCCTTGTGGTTAGCATCTCAGTGCTTATTGAACACCACCACCAAGTAAGTACATTATAAATGACTTCATTCTGAAGTGATTTTGTCAGTATTATCTTCGCTTAAATAGTGGTCCTTGCCAATAGTGTATCTATGGATGAAAGGAGACACATAGCTTTTGCTAAGGAGTCCACAGAGTCGCACCCTTCTGATTGCACATTAAAACTGAAAGGTTTTCAGGACATCATAGATTATATGAGATTGATTAAAAAAAAAAAAAAAAACCTACTGATCATCTTGCCAAAATAAGTAAACTTGAATCCTTGTCTCATATCATAAAAATGAAAAAGTGAGTATGTAAAAATATGCAATAACATATTAATAAAAGGTGAATGAGCTGGCAATTTAAGTAAACCATATAAACAGGCAAGTAACAAAAGTCTTTTATAATGCCAAGAAACCTCATAAGTAAAAGAAGAATTTCATGAAGAAAGATTGAGTCCTGAGGTAATATACAATGTTCTCCAATACTTTATTGAATTAATGCTAATTGAATTCCTTCCTAGACACAAAAGGGAGTGCAATTGATAGATAAATATTTGCCAAAAAGAAAAGCAGTGAATCAAAAAGGGGAAGTGATATCCAATCTCTCAAAACTTTATCCTAAACAATTAAAACCAAAAAAGGAAAAAGTTTAAACTCTAAGAGGGAAAGAGTTGGCACCATCTCTGAAGCTTTACTCAAAACCACTCTTATGTGAGAATCAGCATCACAACCCCACACCCTACAGATAGGTATTTTTAAATGCAAATTTTTTTAAATGACAAAGCATAAAGTCTTAGATTAGTAGTTAAATATAAACTGAAAATAAAAGTGTACCCCTCCATCCCCCAAAGTATTTCCTTTTAAAATACTAGCATCGCTGTGCTCCAGATACATTGGTGTTGTTGTAGAGTACCATCCAGTCAATTCCAACTCAAAGCGACTCTGAATAGGGTTTCTGAGAAGCAACTGGTGTGTTTGTACCAGGAATCTTATCCTTTGAATTCAACGCTTATCCTACAGAATCACAAAAGGACTCTATATGTTATTGTTGTTGTTAGGTGGCATCAAGTCTATTCTCACCCAAAGCAACCTTAAGTAGAACAGAAAAAGCACCACCCTGTTCTGCTCTGTCCTTACAATTACTGCTAATACATTTAGTTTGGGGTTATCTTCGGCTGGGTTTTCTAGAGAAGCAAAACCTGTGAAACATATATGTGTATAGGTAGATAGATAGATAGATAGAGCAAGAAAGAGAGAGAGAGAGAACTTTAATGTCTTATGATTGTAGAGTCTCAGGTCCCCAGGATAAAACACAGAGTTCTTCTCATTTATCTATTATATTGGGAGCAATCTACACCCCCATCATAGAGTTAACTATGCCTGTAATAGTTTGCATCACCATGAGAATAAGCACATCCCAACTGTTAAACCTCTGGAAATTGTGGCCTAGACAAGTTGACACAGAAACCTAACCATTACAATCCACCGTTGTCAATTTGAAACTTATAAACTCTATGCATAAAATATAAATAAAGAAAATGGAACAATCGTATTGCATCTAACATGACATACTTAAAATGCGTACAACTGAAAATGCACTGGCCACATTTTCATCTTAAATGTCACAAATCAACAAAGCAAAAGTATTGATGCACACATGCAAAACAAAACAAAAATATATATTCATTTAAAAGTACAAAGGGTGCAGTCTCCAAGCCTGTCCATAGGCACACAGCCATGGTCCTGCAGGTCCGTTCTTGCTCTGTCTTTCCATGCCACTGTCTCCGCTGCCGTCACTGCTGTCCCCACTTTTCCAGGCAGGGATCCTATGTTCCAGTGCGACTCTTCCTTAATGATGGCCCTAGAATAGTCTGTTCCTGAAATGAAAGATAACTACTTCCTCCTTTTAGTGACACATCTTATAAAACCACAGATTTGACTATCACAATTAATCCTACTAACAATTACTCACAATTGAAATCATAAAATCCTTTCAGCATCATCCCCCACGTTCTGTCATCAAACCCATCTGGAAAAGAGGAAAACTAGTCTAGTCAGTGGAGATTCTATCTTGAACCCTCATCCTAAAACTAGGGACATACATGAAAACTTATAAGTCAGCCACTTCATGCCTTTATGTTGTTGTTGTTGTTAAGTGCCATCGAGTCGGGTCCGACCCATAGCGACCCTGTGCAGGGTTTCCGAGGGTGTAAATCTTTACGGGAGTAGAAAGCCTCATCTTTCTCCCGTGGAGCGGCTGGTAGTTTCAAACCGCTGACCTTAAGGTTCGCAGCCCGATTCGTAACCACTACGCTACCAGAGCTCCTTTCATGCCTTTATAGTCCCCTCATTTTTGATAGCCAATGTTTAAATCCCCCATCCCTACCAAACCAGTACACTGAGGAGACAAGTGTGTTCCTTGATATGAAAACCCTTCCATTCTGATTGGAATTATAAGCAACTGCAATCATAAGCAAAAGTCCAGTCCAAAAAATTGCAGTAATTGACACTTGCTCATAGTATCAAACATCTTTATATCTTCTTTTTATCAGGTTCTGATCTGCTCAAACCTAGCATTCCAAGCTAGGTCAAATAAATGGATACCAGCTGCAAGTTTGGGAGTTCACAAACACCTCCCTGCACTTCAAAACAGCTGGCCACTTTACTCTCAGCCGTATCCCCATGGGCTGAGTGTCTATGGGCTCAGGAATTCACACAACTCCCTAAACTTCTGACCAGCCAGTCTTCCAGCTCCTTTTGTCTCAAGTTCAAGGGTGCCATACTCAGCCTATACTTGATTTCTGTGTATTCTACCTGGTGAGGTCCATGTGTGTGATCGTTTCTTATGCTGTCTAAAGAAGGTATTTGAAATGAACTAATCATTGGTTTTGCACAATTCTATCATGTGATCGCCGTCACCATTTCTATCATGAAGACCATATTTTCCAACTAATGATCCTTCCTCTCTGTTTCCAATCTTTGCATTCCAATTGCCAGTGATTATCAATATATAGTGCTTGTATGTTTGATCAATTTCAGATTGAAGAAGTTGTTAGAATATTCTATTTCACCTTCACTTGCCTTAGTGGTTGGTGCATGAATTTGTAGTATTAACTGGTCTTCCTTGTTGGCTCATGGATATTATCCTTTCACAGATAGCGTTGTACCTTATGCCAGATCTTGATGCATTCTTTTTGACAATGAATGTGACACCATTTCTCTTCAATTTTTCATTCCAGGCATAGTAGACCATGTGATTGTCAGATCCAAAATGTCCATTACCAGTCCATTTCAGCTCACTAATACCTAGGATACTGATGTTTATGCACTCCATTTCAGTTTTCAAAATTTCCAATTTTACTACATTCATACTTTGTACATTCCATGTTCTGATTATTAATGGATGTTTACAGTTGTTTCTTAACATTGAGATGTAATCCATATCGAAGGCTGTGCTCTGTGATCTTCATAAGTATATGTTTCAAGTCCTCTTCACTTTCAGCAAGCAAGGTTTTATCCAGCATATCGCAGGTTGTTAATGAGTCTTCCACCAATCCTGACACCACATTTTTCTTCATAGTACCCAGCTTCTTGTATTATTTGCTCAGCACACAAATTAAACAAGTATGGTGAATAAGAACACAACCCTGTTGCACACCTTTCCCACTGGACCAATAAACAGC
>NW_006408588.1:1494126-1504629 GCF_000296735.1 Chrysochloris asiatica | reverse complement strand
GGCTGCGAGCCGCAAGGTCAGCAGTTCCAAACTACCAGCTGTTCCACCGGAGAAAGATGAGGCTTTCTGCTCCCATAAAGATTTACAACCTCAGAAACCCTGTACAGGGTTGCTATGAGTCGGAATTGACTCTACGGCACATAACAACAACAGCAATATATATATAATTCTCAGTGATTCTTGCTGTTTTTAGAGCGCTAATTCAGCTAAGTGATTCCAGCTACATTTAGGGGTCTAAAGGATTCATCCCCTATCTATGTTTACTGCTAAATCCCTCCATTACTGTATAAATAAACCTCAGGCTTTGAGACACTGTGAAAATTGGGCAGGTCCAAGAGAAAAGAAGGAAGCAAATTAGTGGAACTGATTCCAAAGAAAAGGTTGTCTGCATTTTGTTCATGCTTCAATCTGCCTTGCTGTGCATTCTGGTCATTCTTCTTTAGTTTATATAAGAAGTGTCCACAATAAAGGACCCATGCCAGGACTTATTCGTCCTTCAAGTTGTTGATTCTCTCAAACTATGCCAGATTAGGATTCAACAGTCTGTTTTCAGTCTTTCATGATGTGGTCGTTATAAACAGGAATTGAGCAAACAGTCACCAATAATTTGCTGTAGTGTTTTTCAGAAAAGATAGAATTCTGCTAGAAGTCTAGTCAGCTGTACTTTTGCAAAAATGGTATTTCTTGGACAAGAATATCACAAAGGTTTAAAGGAGGTTTGAGAGACTAGAAGCCTTAACTTCAGAATGCAGACACAGTGCTAATCTGATGCAAGTCATGTTCCCAACACTCACTCTTCAACTGCAGAAGGAGGAATACTGAAAAAGTAAGGTTGTCTCAAGACTATTGCTAGCAATTAGGAGCAGTGTCTTCATCCTGGGTAAATCGTGGTCACACAGAGGATTGGGGACCTTTTACAGAATGCCCCTCAAGGCCTAGACCAGAGCCCAACTACATCTTCCTTGCAAAGCAAATGAAAAGACCCAGTAGTCAAAGTGTCAATGAACAAATGAACCACTCTAGGCATGTAAAACAAAATTGACTATTGTCTGATACCTCCATACCCTGGTTTTCTATGATAGTTCTTTCTCCATTGTGGAATCACATCAATTTTAGCCTGAAACTTGTTTGACCCTGAAGTTTCAGCTGTGATTTCCTGAAATTTGGCTGCAAGTTCTTTCAAAATTATAATCATCTCCTGTTCAGGCAGCTCCTTCAAAAGGAAATGGCCATGTCTTCGCAATCCCATTTCACCTTCCTGTTATCATTACTTAAGGTGTAAGGACTCCATTCAAGATGAAGTTTATAACAAACAGCTCATGTTTGTTGTTCTGAACAGGCAATCTATGGAAAGTATTTTTTGTCTGATTTGAAGAAGTCAATCTTGTCATTATTGTAATGGGCTGAGATTTGGTGAAAGTTGTAGATTTACAGTGTGGGTTTTGAAGCCCACAATTCTCTCACAGTGGTAGCAACATTGAGAAATTCAGTAAATACTCTGGGACATTACCATGTGTATATGTATGCATGTGTGTGTACCTACTTTGTTGTTGTTGTTGTTGTCCGGTGCCATGTGAGTCAAAAATTATCAGCACTCTGACTGTAGAATTTATTTTAATCAATTTTTAGAAAAGAAAAGTACATCATTTTTTGGCATAATCTCCTTGCTTTTCAATACATTCTGTCCATCTGTTAACAAACTTTCATATTCCCTTATTAAAAATTGTTTTAGGCTGAGCTATATATATATAGGGTTTTTTAGTGCATTCTCTGTATCATTAGGAATTGAATCATACCAAAAATAACGTTTGTCAAAGAAAATACCTGCTATGTTTTGTCATACTACTAGAAGTCATTGCAATGGTTCATATTTCCCAATGTTATTTTATCTGTTGTTGTTGTTTGTTCTAAGTGCTATCAAGTTGATTCTGACCCACAGTAACATTGTATAGGATTTCAGAGGAACAGCTGGTAAGCTTCAGCCACCAACCTTGTTGGTCAAATGACTTTATAGCCCAGTGCACTAACCCACAGTGCCACACCACATCTCAAATACCTAGCAAAAAGAAATAAGACAACTAGACAACTAAATAAGTAAGACAACTATGCAAACCAATTTTGTAGTCCAGCGCATCAACCCACAGCACCACACCAGGACTCAGGCCGTATAAAGTCCACAGAATCATTTGATCTGGCCTTGCCAAGGTAACTGCTATTTCAACCATCATACTCTTGTTCTTGTTAAGTGCCATTGAGTCGATTCTGACTCATAGTGACCTTCTATGGGGTTTTCGAGGACAGGGGTAAGTTAATTAAAATTGTGACCAAATATAGCAGGCTAATTTTTAAGTTGATCATTTTGCATAGCCTGTGAATGATGTTGTAAATTTTGCAGGAAAAAAGTTTCCCATCCCTGATGTAAACCATGAAACCAGCAATATGTTAGTAAAGATTTATGTTTCAGATCAGCTACCATTTTAAAGGGAAGACTTAAAAAAATCAGACTCAGAGATGCAAAGAACCACACGATCAGTTGAGATTGTCATGGGAAGAAAGATGAGGAGCCTGGGATGTAAATCTTATTCTATCTTTGGAAAGGTGAACTTGGAATCTATTATTCTCCCTATTTAAACTACATTAAGCTCCTTGAGACTTATTAAGTCTGAGTTCTTTAACATGGCATAAAGATCCTACGGCTATGGTGTATGCCTGCTGCTTTCCCTGTCTAGTATGTTTCACCACACAGTTACTTGAACATTGTTAGACCACAGCAATGACTTGCTCCTTCTTTCTTTTACCACCATATTGTTTCATGTGTCTGTTATTTCTTCCTTAATTTTCTGGTTCAAGAATTTTTTTCTCTTTTGTCCTTCAGGAAAACTTATTTCTTCGATGCTATATCAAATGTCTCTACTTTTAATTGTGGAGTCTTGGTGTGGCGCTGTGGGCTAATGCATCAGAGTGCAAAATCATTTGAACTGGAAGGTTGGTGGTTCAAGCTCACCAGCTGCTCCTTAGAAGCCCTATATAGGGTTTCCTATGGTTCGCTATGGGTTAGAATCAACTCGACAGCACTTAACAACAACAACAACGTTTAGTTGTATTTAAAGTTGAACAATGAATAAGTAAAATTGTGGAAGAATCAATGCATTTGAATTATAGTGTTGGCAAAGAATATTGAAAGTACCATAGATTTTCAAAAGAGCAAACATTGTTGTCTTGGAAGAAGTACAGTCAGAATGTTCCTAGGATGCCAAAACTTCATCTCTCATACTTCAGACATGTTATCAGAAGAAATCAATCCCTTGAGAAGGACATCATGCTTGGCAAAGTATCTGTTTTTATTGTTGTTAGGTACCATCAAGTTGATACTGACTCACAGTGACCTTATGCATAGCAAAATGAAATATTGCCTGATCCTGGGCCAACCTCACTATTGTTGCCACACTTGAGCCCATTGATGCTGCCACTTTGCCAGTACATCTCGCTGGGGGCCTTACTCTTTTTCTCTGACCCTCCACCTCACCAAACATGATATCCTTCTCCAGCAACTGATCCCTCCTGACAATATGTCCGAAGTATGAGAGATGAAGTTTAGCCATCCTGGCCTCCAAGGAGCACTCTGGCTGCACTTCTTCCAACACAGATCTCTTTGTTCTTTTGGCAGCCCATGGCACTTTCAATATTCTCCTCCAACACCATAACTCAAAAGCATCAATTATTCTATGGTCTTCCTTATTCACTTTCCAGCTTTTGCATGCATATGAATTTATTGAAAATACCAGGACCTGGGTCAGGCAAACCTTAGTCTTCAAGCTGACATCTTTACTCTTAAACACTTTAAAAAGAGCTTGTGCAGTAGATTTGCCTAATGCAATACATCGTTTGATTTCTGTAGGATCCGTGAAAAAGAGGAAGAACTTCAATGAGATAGAGTGATATCATGGTAGTAATAATGGGCTCAAACATAATAACAATTGTAAGGATGTTGTGGGACTAGGTAGTATTACATTTGTTGTCCACAGAGTTTCTACAAGTCAGAAGAGATTTGATGACACCTAACAACAACAAACTTTACCTGTTGTTTTAAATGATTATTTCTTTCATGGCAAATGCTATGCTGTAATCACTTGTTTAGGGAGTTTTTGGATACTAACCACAGAGCTCCTGGTTAGGTGGTGGTGCAGTGCTTAAAGTGCTTGGCTACTAACGAAAATACTTTTATAACGAGGCATTTTCATTCTGCAAGCACTACAGTGTGTCTTTGCTAACATATTTGATAGCAGTATTTCAAATTCACTAGTCATCTACCCACCATTATAGGAGAAAAATGTACTTGTCTGCTTCCATAAAGATTACAGCCTTGGAAACTCTGTGAGCTGGTTTTACTGTGTCCTATTGAGTTGCTATGAATCAGAATCAGCATCATAGCCCTTGGAGTCACTTGTTTGTCTTTCTCCCCATAAACTCTTAGCACTCTAGGGATCGGACTCTCTTTTTCTATTTTGTATCCCTTTGAGGGGCAGATAGAATTTTATGTCTGTAAGAGAACCTTCTAGACTAGTGTGATGACATAGGCAAAAACCAAAGAAAGGCACATCCAAAATATCCTTAGAAAGCGAAGGAGTGTGTGATTACTGATTTTGTTCAAAATATTCAATAAGCTTTATAACTTTCTTGATCACTATAACTCAAAATGGACTCAATGGCGTGTGATGATGAAGATACCTTTCTTGGAAACATACAATTCTACTTACTTGCAATATAATAGGGCTAAATTCCTGAACATATGAGTGAGAGAAGAGCATGGAGATATAAGGTTAAAATGGTAGAGTGGGATAAGACTAAGCTGGAAAAATTCATGAGAGTTAAGCATTATGTGAGTGGTGGGGTGCCATTTTGTTGTTGCTTTATGTGAATGTGCATGTTTAAATGATATTTAAGTTAAGGCATTCTATTGCAAGCGTACAAAGGAGACTATTAAGAAGAAATAGTTCAGGTATTGAAGTATGAGTTTATTTGGTGTGTTAAGAATGGTCTAAAAGAAATAAATCTAAACATTCATACTAAAGAAAGAAAATTTACTGTATCCAAAGAGAACTTTAAAAGTTTTATTCTGGGCAAATAATTGTGATCTCACTGGTAGGGAATGGATTGTTATAGAAGGGAGTCAATGTGGGAAGAACAGAAGAAAAGCGACTTATTTATTTCTGCACATGCATGGTATCACATCATATTTGATATCATAGAATGACAACAGTAGAAAAGCATTTCTGAAAAGAAGGAGAGTGGATGTAAAAATGTCTGAGTTGCCTTTATGAATATTAGGCCCAAGATGACACCATTGAATGTAAGGAAGTCTTATGAATGAGTACGAAGAGAGAAGGGAAGGTAATGCAAGATGGGCTTAGGAAGTCCTTATATTTGAAAACTAAAAACTGAAAGAGGTATTTTAAAAATAAGAGTATTCAGAGAAGGAACATAATAAGTCTAGAGCATTATAGCAAATTAGCTGCATTTATTGCCTCTATGTTTTCTGATCTCCTTTATCCATAGCAAGGATGCTGGACATCATCATGTGACATCTTATAACCAATGAAACAACAACAAAAATTGATAAAAACTAAGGATTTAAAATGTTTTTCTAATCCCTCTCTGATGCTCTGCCTAGCTGGAGGATGAAATGTTATTGCTATAAAGTACCCATGTAAGTACAATGAATGCTAAAGATGATACTTGCTATAAAGGCAAGTGATCAAGAATCAGCTGCTTCTGAAAAGCCAATGCTTTTTAATACAAACCTAAAAGATAGGCATAATACTTTATTAAAACTTTAAATTCTTAACATTATTTAAACACACTATGTATACATTGAGAGAAAGAGCCCTGGTGGCCCTTCAGGATAAGCTCTGGACTGCTAACCACAAGGTTGCAGTTCAAACTCACCATCTGTTCTGTAGGAGAAAGGTGATGCTTTCTGCTCCTGTAAAGATCTACAGGCTCGGAAACCCTATACAGGGTTGCTATGGGTCAAAAATAACTAGATGGCAGTGGGGTTACCAGGCATTAATAGGAAGGACTCTAATCCCGATAAATGGTAACATGTACATGTCATTTCCTCTGAAAATTCAAAAACTGCTCAGACGTGGGTTACATCAGAAACATCTGCTCATATCTGTGCCTTACTTATCTCCCCAAATACATCTTTCTCATCTCTCCTATTTCCATTGTATAATTCAGTCCTGGTGAATTTCTCTTCCTTTCGCATCGAAATCCTTCACCAAAGTCTGACTTAGAAGTCACATTTAATGAAAGTTCCAATGTCACTTTCTGCATTGGCAATTTTGTAACTGACATTTTAGTTTATTTTCTCCCATAAAGCTGTAACTCTGAATTTAAGACAATGTCTATCATCTGTCTCCAGCACTTAGTACAGTGTCTGAAACAGAAGAGCTGCTCAATATGAATATATATTCATTGAGTAAATTACATTATTGAACTTCTCACAAGAGTTCTTAAAGAAACACTAGCCCTAAATGTGTATTCTCCATTTCTAGTTTGTCATCAAAGTATTGTGTTTTAAATATTTTGGAGACAACCCTTAGATATATCAATTAACTGAATTTATTTTTTACCTTGCTTTTGTTAAGGTAAGTTTTGACCAAAACTTGGGTATGTTTTATAAAAGAATACCAGTGAGTTTATTCAAAGGATGAAGATTCTATCCTTTGAATAACTCACTGGTATTCTTTTATAAAAATGAAACACACACAAATGTAACATATTTCTTAAAAATAAATGTTCTGGAGCATGGCACATCCAGTTTCAATCTTTGGATGGATGGTTTATAAGCTATGTGAACATGTCAAATTAGTTAAGGTTCCTTAGTTTCATTTTTATCATTTTCATCATAAATTAGAATTAATAACACATAAATCATGGAGTTGACATAAGGATCAAATAAAAACAGCTGTAAATCACTTTAAACAGAGCTTGGCATGTTCAAAACCAAGAACAAAAAATATCCCTACATAAAAGAGATCTCTTAGGATAGCAGAATTTGAGAGAAGATGCATTATACTGAATGCTAAAGCAAAGATTTTGAAAAAAATATGCATGCATTTCGTGTTCCAGTTGCATTTTGCAATTGAAAATTAATGTAGCTAAAGCTTCACATCAAGCTTAGTTTATTATCCTAAAGTTTGGGTTTTGAATTTAACATTTGAAGTGTTTAGCATTAAATCTATCATCTATGTCAAAAAGTGACTGATAGGTAGCATAATCTTCATTTAGAACAAAATTCAACTCTAATCTTCTACTTTTAGAAAAGAGTCTGACAAAAGGTTATATATATATAACTGTTGCTAGCATACTATCACAATACATTATAGGTCCCAATGGAAGCAGAATCCTTCTCCTTCCTTTCTATTTCCATCACATTTTGTTTATGCTCTTAAATATTCTACACTGGCACAGTACCCATTACAGGAAACGTGGGTCCCCATGGGCTGCCTGCCTGCTCACTTCTATAGAATTACTCTCCCCGACTGCCCTAGGACATTGCAAAGAACGTGTTTCTTTTTGGCTGTCCACACTCTGTGCCTTTGAGGATTGTGAATACTAATAAATCAGCTGTCTTTCACTATTTTGAAGCCTAAATACCCAACATACACACCTAGTTAAATAAAATCCATTACTGTCTCTTGCTGGTTAATTAATGCTAATTATTGTGTCATTTTTGTTGTTGTTTTTGCTAAGTGCCTTGGAGTGGTTTCTGATCATTATTGTTGTTAAGTGCTGTCGAGTCAGTTGCTAGAGTCCTGGCATGGTGCTGTAAGTTAATACACGGGACTGCAAAGTCCATTTGAACCGCAAGGTTGGTGGTTCAAGTTCACCAGTGACTCCTCAGAAATTCTATACAGGGTCACTATGGGTCGCAACCAACTCAATGGCACTGAACAACAACAATTGGTTGCGACCCATAGTGAACCTTTGTCCATTTTCTGAGGAGTGCCTGGTGGGTTTGAACTACCCACCTTGTAGTTAATAGTCTAATGCTTATACTACAACACCACACCCTGACAAAATTACAACCTTGTCTCTGAAACCAGGATATTGAATACAAAGAAAAATGTTCTCTGTTTTCTTTATTATAGTCAGAGATTGAATTGTCAAACTAGTCATGTAAACTCAATCAATGCCTTGAACAGATACTGCAATGTTAGGTTACAAGGGAGAATAGTTCAAAGAAAATTATGTTTCATCATAAACAAATGAAGTTAAAGTCCCTGTTCAGTACTTGATGCTTTAATAGAATCATCTTAGTATTCTCATGGAATCCTGGTATGGCTCTGTAGATAATGCAGTCGACTGTGAGGTGGGTTTGAACTGCAAGATAGACAGTTCAAAGTCACCAGACACTCCTTGGAAACCCAATATAGGGTCACTGTGAGTCAGAACTGACTCTATGGCACTTAACAACAACAATTATTCTTATGGCTATAGTTGCCATTAACATGTCCATGTTCATAGCGCAGGAAATCATCTTTGTCTATATAACTGTCAAAGTTTATGTATGAAAATTTTTCATTGGAAATAAAAACAGTATTTACTGAAGCAAACTTTTAGTGGGGAATTTAATGTGCACACTTAACACAAGTCTTGACAATTTGAAAAGGTAGATTCACGTTTAACTGGGGTTAAAGAGTAATTCTTTTGTAGTATTTTTTTGTCATATTGACTGTTGTCTTGGTTATTTAGATCCATGGAGAAGGAGCACTCCAATTTTTATTGATAAGGTAACATAGCAAGGTAAAAAGAACTTGACTCAATTTAGCCCCTCCATTTTCTAGAGAATAAAATAATTGATGTGGGAAAAGAAGATGAATCTTTGGTGGAAAATAAGATAACTATCTATTCTTTTTTTCCTATGCAGAAATTAATTTTCCGTGAATTCAAAGTCTGCATGTAAAAATTAAGTTCTAAAAAGTCAAAGAACAGGTTATTTGTTTTGTTTAGTTACTTTTAAAATCATTGATTAAGATAAGTCTACTAAGAAAAACAAACCAACCCCCAAATTCCTAAAATAATATTACTAATAAACTGTAAAAACAGAATGCCCAAACTTGCAGATAGTACCCATTTGACGTAATCGTGATGGCTTGATAATCATAACTCGACTAGAGGAAGATAAAAAAAACAAAACAAATATTTTTTGATAAAGGAAACGAAGGTAAATTGCTACAATTTGATGAACTTGACCTATACTCATGGAGGTAGTAAATCTAAATACCAACAGCGAGGGAAGGAGTCTTCACATCAAGTATTAATGCTATTCCCTCTGTCTGTATACAGGGTAGATAAGGACGGGCAACTTAGATACTGCTACCTAAAATGAGGGGGCGATGGAAGCATGAAGTGACTGGCTTACCAGGTTTTAAGAGGGAGTTTAGTTTAAGAGTATGTGGGGGAAGAAAGAATCCCTACTGATCCCACGTCTTGTCTAGATGGGTCTGGTTGAAAAAGATGGGGCTAAGATTCCTATGATTCAATAGTGAGTAATTATTATCATGACTAATTGTGAGTGTAACAATTGTAAAGGTAGATGTTTTGTAACAAAAACAGGGGAGTAGTTAATCTTACATACCAGAAACAAAGGACCCTGGGACCATTAAGGGATAAGAGCACAAGCGGAATGCAAGACCTTATCCAGGGAAGCAGCAACACCAGTGATGAAGGCAAGGATGGGGACATGGAGAGAGAGAGCAGCTGAGGACTCTAGGTTCATGGGAAGAGAGGGACTAAGAGCTGGTGGCCAGGAGGCAGACTTGAAGAAGTGCCCTTTGGAGGTGTAAATTAGTATATATGCCTGAGTGTTATTTAAAAAAAAAAAAAGGGGGGGGGATAAAGAGAAATACTGTTATCTGATGGTACATGGAGGGGATCATAATCATTGTAATGAAACAAGGTGTATGATTTGTTGAATGTAAAACTGATGATCTGCTCTGTAAATTTTCAATTCATAATAAAAAGTTTTTAAAAAATGTTTATAGTTTTTACGTGCTTATATAAAAAAATTTCCTTCAAAACATCAAAAGTTAGTTTAAAATTTAAGTGATTATTTAATTAATTTTTTTCTTTAATGTTTTATTGTGAATTATGTGATAGTTTACATGGGAGAACATTAGGTTTACATTCATTCTATCTTATATCCTCCCATTGCCATGGTTACATTCCCCTCCATGCAATCCTTCCCCGGTACCCTCCAGGTCTTCAGCACACAGTCGCTCTCCCTCTCTGGATCTAAACTCTCCAGCTGCTCCATCACTCCACTTAATCATCTATGGCTCCATTTCAGGCATCACTGCTTCTCTGGGTAGGGTCCCGCTCTCTGCTCTTCTCCCTTGATGGTCCTAGGGACCTCTGCTCCTAGACTGAAAAGTTAATCACTCCCCTCCTTGCTATAAGAGACCCGTCTGCATTTCATTGCATCAGCCCCACCTA
>NW_006408588.1:1475123-1486856 GCF_000296735.1 Chrysochloris asiatica | reverse complement strand
TCTCCTTCTCTTTCCTGTGTTAAAAAACACAGGAACAAAAAGCAAACAAGAAAAGTTCAAGGCCTGCTCTTGGGTTGAGTATCTGTCGGTGGTTTGGTTTTAAGTGGTTACTGTCTCTTTAAATTTTGAGGAGATCTATGCACATGCATAGTAAACTCCTCTGAGGGTGGGGCTGGAGTATCCACTAGCTCAGGCACCCCTATAGTTAACAGAATGGAGGTATGCAGGCAGCAAGGGACCAATGAAAAGATACCAAAAAAGAAAAAAAAGAATGTCCACACCTCTATCTCTCTGGCTCTGTCAGGCGTCCGTGGCTGCTCCGATCCTTTCCCTGCTTGGCCCCACACAAAATGGCGGCTCCTGGAGTAGCCGAGCGTCCGGAACCAGGAAGCAGTGGATTTCTTGCTTCTGCCACAAACTCCCCAGCTGTAAGTCTTCCAACCCTCTAAATATTCCTTTATATGTGGTTCAGAGTACTGGGACCATTCCCTGAGCCTTCTTGGTCCTGTATTCTGTGTTGTTCTTGGCAGAGCTCGTCACTACACCTCCACCCGATCCACCAACTTTTTCCAGAAGTCTAGTTAATTAATTTTTAAACATCAAGATGCATTTATGTCATGAGATTACAGTGTTCAATATAAAAATAGTTTTTTAACATCGATTTAAAAAATAAAAAAATGTGAAAGACAAGAAGTGTCAAAAAAAATAAAGAAAGGAAAGAAAAAGAAATGTAAATTATCAAAAGCAAAATAAAAGATCTTCAAATCTCACAATGAAAAAAATATCATCAATAAACACACACACATATGTATATACACTGTTAGAGTCAAGTTTTTTCAAGTTTCCAGATAAGGATGTAAATTAGTGCAACTTTTCAGGAGGCCAATATTAAAGTATATATAACCCTTTGAAATACACATTCTCTTTGACCCTTCATCTCCATGGATAAGTATTTACCCTACAATGAACAAGTACACAAGACATTTACTGAGTAACTGCTTTTAGCAGAAAGAAAAAAAGGGCAATTAAATACAAAATGAAACATTTCAAATAATCCAGAAAACAGTAGAAATGTGGTTGCTATTTTCCTTTATGAGACTGATAAATACCACCTTTCTTTTGTCTACCACAATTTGATGTGAATTAATAATAACAGTAAGAGATGTTATTTCTGAAATCCCTCATATTAAGTAGGAAACAAAATCTTAGTACTATCTCCTACATAAAAAAGGGAACCTTAACCTTTCAAAATATTTTTTTCTCCTTTTCAAAGCATATTTAAAAGAGGAGCTGCTATTTGAGTAGATCACCTTTTTATATTACACAATATGAAAAAAATACATTCATAGCAGAATGAAATATATTTACTTTGATCTTGCTGTTGTGATAAAGGGCCAGAATGAACGAAAAGTTCCATTCATCATGTATTTACGACTAAGGCATTAATCAAGATAACACCATGTCTTCTGCAGTAAAAACTATGGATCAGGAAACATACGGAAACAGTTTCACAGAAGTACATATTTTTTGAGATCCTCTGTGTTCAAAATCAAAACACCCCCTATCCAGTGCACCTCGTATATTTCCATCCCAACATCTCCATTTGTGTTTCCCAGAACTGTACTTAAAATGAAATATTAGCTCATGTAGGATGATGTTTAAGAGCTCCCTATGAAGTAATCTGGCAACCCTAGGTCTTTCTGGATAGTATGGGGAATCATAACATCTACCCAGTGGCGAAAAGGGTAACTAAGCACTGCAGATTGCTTGTGCTTTTGGCAACCTAAAAAATGATAGTTTTACTCACCAAATGGCCAGTTGTGCAGAACTTTGTTTTCCTTACATTGAGATGCAATCCATAGTGATGGCTGTGGTCTTTGATCTTCCATGGTATTGTAAGTCCTCTTCACATAGCAAACAAGGTTGTTGTATCTACTTTTCCCAGGTTGTTGAAGAGTCTTCCTTTAGTCCTGATGCCAGTTTCTTCTTCATGTAATCCAGCTTTTCAGATTATTTGCTCAGCATACAGATTGAATAACTAGGTGAAAAAATACAGCCACAGCACGCACATGTACTGATTTTAAATCAGTGTCCTCTTGTGTGGTTCAAATGACCACCTCTTGGTCCATGTATAGATTCCTCATGAGCACAATCAGGTGTTCTGGAATACCCATTCTTCCCAGTGTCTTTCATAGTTTGTTATGATCCACACAATCCAAAGTCTTTGCACATTCAATAAAGCACAAGGAAACTTTTGTTCTGGTGTTCTCTGTTTCCAGCTAAAATGCATTTTATGTCAGTAATGATATCACTAATCCCAACTCCTCTTCTCAATCCACCTTGAGTTTCTGGCATTTTCCTGTTAGTGCACTGTTGCAGTCATTTCTTAATTTTCTTCAACAAAATTTTACTTTCATGTGACATGAATGATACTGTTTGATTATTTCTGTATTCCATTGGGTCATCTGTCTTTGGAATGGGCAAAAATATAGATTTTTTAAAATTGGTTGGCTAGGTTGCTGTCTTCAACATTCCTTGGCATAAATGAGGAAGTACTTCCTGTGTTGCATCAATTTGTTTAAAGATGTCAATGTGTATCCCATCAATTCTTGGAGCCTTGTTTTATGCCAATACCTTCAGTACAACCTGGACTTCTTCCTTAAATATTATTGGTACTTGATCATATATGTTACCTCTTGAAATGGTTGAACATTGACAATTTATTTTTGGTACAGTGACTCTGTTTTACCTTCCAGATTTTATTGATGCAATATTTTATCCATTTTGTGTGTTGTTGTTGTGAAGTGTTAGCAGATCAGTTCTGACTCATGTTGACTCAGGATAGGGTTTCCAAGGAGTGGCTGGTTGATTTGAACTACTGACAGCCTTGTGATTGAAGCTGACCTTCAGGTCCTGAGCTTATACTACAGCGCCATAAAATCCTTCAATATTGTGAGCTGAGACTTGTTTTTTCCTTCAATTCTTTCAGCTTGAGAAATACTGAGCATGTTATTCTCTTTTGATATTTTAATGTCAGGTCTTTGCACATTTCATTATAATATTTGACTTTGTCCTCTCGAAATGCCATTTGAAAGTTTCTCTTCAGTTCTTTGACTTCCTCAGTCTTTCACTCACTTTAGCATATCTATGCTGGAGAACAAGTTTCAGTGTCTCTTCTGATGTTCATTTTAGTCTTTTCTTGCTTTACAGTCTTTCTAATAACTTTTTGCTTTCTTCCTGGATGATGTTCTTGATGTCATTGCACAATTCTTCTGGTTTTCAGTCACTAGTGTCTAATGCATCAAATCTGTTATTGAGATGGTCTCTGAATTCAGATAGGCTACTTTCAAGGTCATATTTTAGCTATCATTGACTTGTTTTAGTTTTCTTTAACTTCAGCCTGAACTTGCATATAAGCAATAAATGGCCTGGTCTGTCCCACAGCCAACGCTTGGTGTAGTTTTTGTTGATGATATTGAGCTTTTCCATTGTTTCTTCTCACAGATGTAGTCACTTTGATTCCTGCATTTTGATTGCATGTTTGGTCAATTTTAGAGTGAAGATGATGGTAGAATTTTTCAATTTCATTATCACTAGCTTTAGTGGTTGAAATTTGAATGGTACAGTATTAACTGGTCTTCCTTGTAGGCATATGGATATTATCATATCACAGACAGTATTGTGTTTCAAGACAGATCTTGAAATGTTCTTTTCGATGATGAATGCTATACCATTACTCTTGAATTTGTCATTCCGAGCATAGTAAACATACTATTGTCAGACTCAAAATGGTCAATACCTGTCCATTTCAATTCAGTAATGCCTAGGGTATCAATCTTTATGTGCTCAATTTCATTTTTGACAACTTTCTATTTTCCTTGTTCATACTTCATACATTCAGTGTTCTGAATTTTAATGGGTATTTACTGATGTTTCCCTAATTTTGAGTTGTGTCCCATCAGCAAATGAAGGTCCCAAAAACTTTACTCCATTCCCGTCATCACAGTTAAATCTACTTTGAGGAGGCAGCTCTTCCCAGTTGTATTTTGAGTACCTTTCAACCTGAAAGGCTTATCTTCCGGCACGCTATCTAACAACATTTTGATGATATTAATAATGTTTCATTTTCAAGCACTGTATCTGACAATGTTCTACTCTATTCCTAAGGTTTTCAATGGCTAGCCATTCAGAAGTAGTCTGCCTTTCCTTCCTCCTACTCTGTCTTAGTCTGAAAGCGCCACTGAAACCTATCTGGCATTAGTGATTGTGCTGGTTTATAAAATACTGGTGGCATAGCTTCCATCATTCCAGTAAGCCACCAAAGTACGAAAAACTGACAAACATATTTTTGTGTGAACAATTAAACATGAAAAAATAAGTAATGCTCTATGTCATTGCATCAGTTTCAACTCATAGCAACCCTGTTTAGGGTTACTGAGGCTGTAAATCTTTGCACGAGGAGAAAGCCTCATTTTTCTCACACAGAGTGTTTGGTGGGATCGAATAGTCAACCCTGTTGTTCATTGTCATTGTTGCTAAGTGCTATCTAGTCGGTTCTGACTCAAAGCAAATCTCTATGGTGTATCTGAGTCTGTCATTTATTGCAGGGTTAGAAAACTTCATCTTTCTACCATGAAACATCTGGTGGGCTTAAACTGCCAGTCTCGTGGTTTACAGTCCCGTGCTTATACTATAGAGCTACCACATTCCAAAATAATGAATAGTCAAAGCCAGAATATCAGAAAAGCATTTATATCTGCAAGTCAATGCTCACTGCTTATTACAATGCTTCAGTTTAGAAAAAATGCTACCACAAAATTAAAACTATTGTAGGCTATGTTGACATTGGTTGGCACTAAAGGATAAGCTCTAGACTACTAACCACAAAATCAAGAGGTTCTAAGCCACAGGCTATGCCTATATCCTATACAACAGAGTTGGGGAACGTCTGGCCCTGCCTAGGCAAACGCATTTCCAGACATCACATTGTTGTTGTTGTTAAGTGCTGACTAGCCAATTCTGACCCATAGCAACCCTGTACAGGGTTTCCAAAGAGCAGCTGGTGAGCTTGAACCACGGACCTGGCAGTTCAAACAACTTTGTAATCTGACACGCATTAGCCCACAGCGCCATAGCAGACATCACATTAGGGGTGAACTAATTAAATGTTTGACAAAATATAGCAGGCTAATTTTTAAGTTAATAATTTCATATGGCCAGGGAATGATATTATAAATATCCAAATGGCCCAAGGCAGAAAAAAGGTCCCCCATCCCTGCTATACAGGTTTGCTTTGAGTCGAACCAACACAATAACACTTAACAACAATATATTGCATTAGGAGTCTTTGTGGCACAGTGCTTAAGCATTCAGCTGCTAACCAAAAGGTTGGCAGTTCAAACTCACAAGCTGATATGTAGGAGAAAGATGCAGCAGTCCCCTTCCATCAGATTTGTCATTTTTATTGTTAGGTGACATCCAGTCTGTTCAGACTCTTAACAACACTACACTAAAGAGAGCAAAACACTGTCCGGTACTGTGCCACCCTCACAATGGTTGCTATGCTGGAGAACCCATTGTTGGTGTCAGTTCATCTCTTTTTGGCTAATCATCCAATTTACCAATCTTGATGTTGCTCTCCAGGGATTGGTCCTTCCTGACAACATGTCCAAAGTACAGGAGAGGAAGTCTCATTACCCTTCCTTCTAAGGAACATCCTGACTTTACTAATGCCAAGGCCGATTTGTTTGTTCTTCTGAAGTCCATGGTACTTTCAGTAGTCTTCATCAAAACCATAATTCAAATGCACTGAATCTTCTACTGTATTCTTATTCACTATTCAGATGTCACATACTTGGTATTTTCAATTACCTCATATGCCTGTGAAAGTTGGACAATGAAAAAGGAAGCCTGCAGAAGAATTGATGCATTTGGGTTATGGTTTTAGAGAAGAATATTAAAAGCACCACAGACTGCCAGAAGAACATACAAATCTGTGTTGGAATAAGTGCAATCAGAATGTAGTGCAGAAGGAAATAGTCCTGGAGAAGGACATCATGCTTGGTAAACTGAAGGGCTGGAAAAAGAGGAAAACTCTCAATACGATAGACACAGTGGCAGCATCAGACATAACCAGCAAGACCTATCAGCATTTCTTTCTGTTATGCAAAAGGTTACTATGAGTCAGAACCACCTTGATGACACCTAGCAATGGGATGATTGAAAATAACATAGTTTAGGTCAAATGTATCTTAGTCCTCTTAGTCAAAGTGACATCTTCACTATTTAGCACTTTAAAGAGATGTTTTGCAGCAAATTTGCCTAAGGTAATATGTCATTTAATTTCTTGACTTCTGCTTCCTTGAGCATTCATTGATTGTGGATTCAAGCAAAATGAAGTCTTTGAACTTCATTCTTTTCTCCATGTATCACGATGTTATTTATTGGTCCAATTATGATGATTTTTGTTGTCTTTATCTTGAGGTGCAATGGTTACTGAAGGCTGTAGTCTGCAGTCTCCATCAGCAAGTATTTCAAGTCTTCTTCACTTCTAGCATGCAAGGTTGTGTCATCTGCATACCATGGTTGTTACTGAGTCTTCCTCCAATCGTGATACTGCTTTCTGCTTCATAAACAATAGAGCTATGGGACAGTTGTACTTTTTACTATAGAGTCAATAGAAGTCAGAATTGACTTGACAGCAGTGAGTTTCAGACTTGCATTAGTGTATCATTATCACTAGTTTATTTGAGCTGTTAGTATATTATTTTCAACAGCTCAGAGAAATGCACTTATGAGTTTATTAACATGTTTGTATTATGCTCACATGTTGGTCATATTCAAGCACACTTTTATGGATTTCCTCTCTTCTAAGATTTTAACCTCTAGTAACTGAATCTAAAATGTATGAACATGGTATTACATGGAATTTAGCATCACAACTGGTGACCTAGTCAGGAAAAGCTTCTTGATGTAGCTCTGTATTCAATAATATGCTATAAAAATTCATTCTAATGATTTTAGATGTCCTTACTATGAAACTACTTACTAATATGTAAGACTTAGTATCTCGTTTTACCTACTTGTTATTGCATTGGTTAAGGCATTACAAAAATGTCCAAGAATCCTTAAATGGCATTCATTTCATTTCACTGATCATTGAATATTTTTCTTTCATAAAGTATGATAGTACTTCTGGTGACCAAGAGAACATATTTTGCCTTAGACAGCTCTGGGATTGATTCCTGCTTCCACTAACCAGGGATGTGACGTTGGATACTATGCCTAACCTACTTGATTCAATAATGAGGCACCTTACTAATTTAAGTTGCAAAAAGCCAACTTTAGTTAGGTAAGACATAAAAAGGTTTGGGTCACATGACATGAGCACAAAATGGCAAAGTTGAAGCTGTAGCTAGTATTGTGGCAGTTATGTCTGAAGAGGCACATGAAATGACTGTTAGTGGCATGAGAAGCTTCCTATTGTCTGAGGTAGAATATAAGTATTTGGTAAATTCCATCATAGAGTATAAGGAGCTCTGGTAGCGTAGTGGTTACGAATCAGGCTGCGAACCTTAATGTTAGCGGTTCGAAACTACCAGCTGCTCTGCGGGAGAAAGATGAGGCTTTCTACTCCTGTAAAGATTTACACCCTTGGAAACCCTGTACAGGGTCGCTATGGGTCAGAACCGACTCGACGGCACTTAACAACAACAACAACAATCATAGAGTATATTTATATCTCAATCTTTACTCTATATCAACTAAACATCTTTATGTGGTTTTATGATTATTACTGAAGTCTATCAATTTTTAATAATCTTGAAATGGCTGATTGTGTTTCTGATGACATTAGTATTCATTTCTATAACATACTTAATAATAATTATTGACCATTTAGAATTTTCTAGATAATGTTTGAAATGTTACACAAATATTATTTAAGAATGAAGTCAGCACACTAAAATTTAGGATTTTAAGGTTACATATGAAATAAATTACTGATGCATTGATAAATATTTTAAGGAGAATAGAAACACCAAAGTGACAAATTAAATCACATAACAAGAAAAATGAATAATGGCTTTCTCATTATTAATGACAACTGTTTATAATATTTGCTTCGGCAGTTTTGTGTAATTTAGGAAATAGATATTTACTCATTTGTCACTGTTGTTTTTGTTATTAAATGCTGCCTTACAGAAACACTCTATAGGATTTCTGAGGAGTTTTGAGTGGGTTTGAACAGTCAGCCTTGTACTTCAGACTCACAGAAACTTTGTATCAAATTTCTAAGGTGTGGCTGGTATATTTGAACAGTCAACCTTGTACTTCTGTGCTTATCTTATAGCACCACACCGGGTAATATGATAATACACAGAGAAATATAAAAATGAGTCTACCTTTCATGGGCCTGTGTTAAGTGTTTCACATATAGTCTTTTATCTACCCTTCTCTGAAGTTCTATGGGTTTGTGGTTGATAGGTGCAAGTCATGTCTGACTCACAATTACTCCATGTACCAGAAAATGAAACAGTGACCATCACCCAATTATTGTGCATCTCCCAACCATCATTATGCTTGAAACACATTGTTAACGCCACTGTGTCAATCCATCTAATTAAGGGTCTCCCTCTTTTTTGCTGACTCTTTACTTCACCAAGCATGATGTCCTCCAGGGACTGGTCCTTGCCAATAACGTATCCAAAGTACAGGAGAGTCTCTCCCTCTTCGCTTCTAAGAAGCATTCTTCAAATATGAATTGGCTCATTCTTCTGTCAGTCCTGGGCATATTCAATATTTTCCATAAACACCATGATTCATTGGCATCAGTTCTTCAGTCTTCCTTCTTCATTGCTCAACTTTTGCCTGTATCAAAGGCTACTGAAAATGCTATAGGCTGGTATAGGGTTACCTTAGTCTGTAAAGTGACAGTTTTGCTTTTAAACACTTAAAGAAGTTGTTTTGCAGCAAATTTGTCCAATATTGTACATTGTTTTTCTTGACTAATGCTTACATGAGCATTGATTGTGGACCCATGTAAAATGAAATCCTTGACAATTTCAAACCTTGGTTTTCGGTATTATTACTTCTCCAAGAGACATTGACAAAACTGCAACTCTGAAAGATCAAATAACTTGTTAAAGTCATAAAAGGTAGTTAGCAGATATGCTTCTATTTGACCCTGACTCTATCTGAATCCAAAGCCTGTGCTATTCTACTGATAACTGTAAGTACTGAGCAAGGATTTATAGATCAAAATTTCATGCCTTGCATGTCTGAGTGCTTCCTGTAACCCATTTTGACTACCTCTCTATTCAAATCACTCTGACTCCAGGGAAGGTAATTAAGAGCTATGGTTTCAAGGGACTTCCTGCTAGGTTGCCAGCTGGATTTCCACGTGTTAACAAAGATAATGTGAAATGTAAATACACAACATAATTAGGCAAAATGAGTGTTTAAATTAAGAGTAAAAAGGTCCAATTTGCTGGAAATAGTCACAATGATGACCAGTTACCCACGTGGAATGTGCTGACTGTATTTTTTCCCAGTATATCAGACACATGCCATTGCTTATAAAATCGTCTGTTCTATATTTCCTTACATTTTTCTAAACTGTCATCACTGTTCAAATCAAAGAAAAGTAGCACTAGTGTAATACCACCTCAGAACAGTCCTTCACTTGTAAAATTTCTGTGAATGCTATCTCTAATCTCCTTTGACTCTAACTTGCCTTTGTTTTTCTACTACAGGCACCTTAACCCAGAAGGATGGTAAATGTGTGACTAGCATTTTCCAATGTGTTTTACAGAACAAAAATTTTATGGGACAGTAATTGGTAGTGTATGAGCTCCACATTAAACAAGTTGAGAAAGGCCTGGGAGATGTCTGGAAAATTTTAGCCAAACTTTTCAAGGATATTTATATACAAATAAATAGTCATTTCCAAAAAGGATGTTTAAAAAATGCAATGTTCCTTAAATATATTTTATACTGAAAATCTGTATCTTGAAATATGTCTCTATATTAGTGGTCTGTTAAATACTGGGAGAAACATTACTCTGAAAAATTTCAGTCTGTATAAAATTTCTGCTCTATCCTCTGTTCCCACCTCTTTTATATTCTTCATAGTCTCACTCTGCCAACAGATTTGTTGTTATTGGTGTTGTTAACAAGCTTAGCTGTTTGTAATTAATATGCATCTGCATGTACAGCTAACACTTTTTTTTTTTTTTTTTTTACATACTTAACTGGGTGATGGATTCTGAGCTAAAACAAAACAAATAATACTTGTACTTGTTTTAACTCAAAGACATATTTTAAAGTGTTGATATTTAACTTATATTACAGGTAAGGAGATTTAATATTTGAGGTTACAGGAAGTGTCCAAGTTTGCATAGTTATTGATAATGGTATAACTGAGAAAGGTAGAGGTGATTGGACTTTTAAATGCTAAGACTCCAGACTATTTGGGAAAGTGGGTAAAGGTCTTTATGCCCCAAACACGAGTTACATTGCCAGCCTGATATTGTGCCAGTATTTCCCACCTTCTCTTTGTCCCATCAATCATTTTGTAATAGAATCATTTATAGTTATTGCTTACCACCTTATTAGTTTATGGTACTAGTGTAAAATATACATAAAGGTATGTAGATTTTAACATAAAATAGTTAGCATAGTTTGAATTCCTCTGCATCATCACATTTCTAAAATTAGTTTTTATCTTATAATGGACTTCATAGATATGCAGGGGTGTCTGAGTTTGTCATGTGTAAAGACAAAAGAGGCAAAAAAAAAAAAAAAAAAGTGAGCAGACTTAACAAGATGGTTTTCTTGACCTCACCATTTTTAACAACACAGGAAGAGAACAGAACAATTATTGTCTAATACAAAAGTTTTCAAAAAATCAGATTGTGACATTTCTAGCCATACATTTCTAATGTTGGTATATATAAATATTTTATTGAATAATATTAATGTAGGAAGAGCTTTAGGGATATGTCTGTCTTTGTAACTATTTCATAGGCATCCTCGTGTGGACCTGTAGAATAAGTACTGGACAGTTAACCACAGATTTGACCATTAAAAGCCATCAGCTGCTCCTCAGAAGTCACTATATGTTGGAACTGACTTGAGGGCACTTAACAACACCAAGTATTTCATATATGGCTTTTGAAGAAGGTAGAAGGACTTCACACATTGCCTCTGGTATTGCTGAATATCCATGGAGAAAACAAACCATTCCACTGTCATCTGGTGAATTAAGGCTGGGAGGGACCCTGTGGGACCGAGTAGTACTGCCCCATAGGGTATCCAAGGCTGAAATCTTTACAGTAGCAGACTGTCTCCCACAGAGCAGCTGGGGGTTTGAACTGTCAAATTTTTGGTTAGCAGTTGTTTTTGTTGTTAAGTGCCGCCCAGTCAGCTCATATCGCCCCTTATAGGGTTTAGGAGGAGAGGCTGGTGAGGTTGAACTGCCGACCTTGAGGTTCAAACCAACCTTACAGTCCAGTGCATTAAACCACAGTGCCACACCAGGACTCTTTTGTTACAAGTTGTTGTTGTTGTTAAGTGTCATCGAGTCGATTCTGAGCCATAGCGACCCTTATATGATTTCCAAGGAGCCAGCTGGTGAGCTGGAACCACCGACCTTGCAGTTAAATGACTTTGCAGTCTGACACATTATTATTTAGTTACTAGTGTTGTTGTTGTTATGTGCCGTGGAGTCGGTTC
>NW_006408588.1:1473103-1474741 GCF_000296735.1 Chrysochloris asiatica | reverse complement strand
AATAAAATAATAAAAATAAAATAAAAAATAAAATGACAATTGAATGTAATTTAAAGAAATAGTGAAGTTATGTTTTTAACTTGTGAAATCTTTTTCAGAACAGATGTACTTTTATATGGTTGTAATGTGCATCTTCCTTTTTCTAAAAAGCTTCTGAGTTGACATGAGTAAAGTCAATGGGAAACCACTGTATCTTAAAACAAAAACAAAAACAAATCTGAGAAAAGCTTCTTAAATTTAAGTACAAAGTATGGGTTTGGCATTGTGGTCTATAAAAATGATACATAAACTCCATGGAGGCATGCAGTTTATTTGTTTCATGAATTGACCCTTTGAGTCCTGGTATGGCATATAAGATAAGCACTGGACTTCTAACCTCAAGGCTGGCAGTTCAAACCTGCTAGCTGCTTTTGGAAATCCTATATGGGATTGTTAAGAGTTGGAACTCGAAGGTACACAACAACAACCACAACCCTATTGTTGACTGCATTTAAATATTCAGAACTGAAATAAAAGAAAAAATATGGAATTTGTGAGAAAAGAAAAATTATTAACTGTGAAATGAGTTGTACAGAAATTTCTACTTAGGAATTCTGAGAATGTTGGCATTCCTAGTGAAGGTGTTTTAAAAGTCCGGAAGCAGAGGACCCTGGTACCATCAAGGAAAATGAGCAGGAACGGAGTTTGGGACCCTACCCAGAGAAGCGGGCGAGGCCATAAATGGAGGCAGAGATGATGACAGGGAGAAGTTGAGCAGCTGAGATTCTAGACTCATGGAGGGAGAGGGGATGTGTGCTTGAGACCGGAGGGTAGGGTGTGCCCTTTGGCTGTTTGAACGATTGTATATTCCTGTGTGTTTGGGTGCACATCAAAAAAAACTGAGGAACTAGAAGCAAATACAGTTGAATGATGACGCATGCAGGGGATTGTGATCATTGCAGTGAAATGAACTGATGTTCCCCCATCGAAACGATCACTCAATTCACAATAAAAACTTAAAAAAAAAAAGTTGGTTTGAGGACCAGAAGCATCAGCATCTTATTGGAACTTGATAGAAATTCAGATTCTTGACTCTGCTTCCCACCTACTGAATCACAAACTCTGGGAATGGCAATAAGCAATGTATATCTAAAAAGAAATCAGGTGATTCTGATGTACAAACAATTCAGAACCACTGCCTACTTAAATCATAAACAATCAGAACCCAAGGAAGCCTATGTTTCTTGCAACAAGTATGTAAATTTGCATCCGTCTTGGAGAAAGTTGCATGTTTTTTGCTAAAGGAAAGTTCTGTGGTTATCCTTAGAACTTTACGCTGAAATAAATCTGTGCTCAACATTTGACCTGGAAGTCTTATCATTTAATGATTCTGTAATCTTGTTTTGGATGAAAACCAAAACTCACTGAATATCAATTGGTCTACTCCTAAGAAAAACTTAGTCAAAAAAATATCTATCTGTTTCTTTAGGGAAAGAGTACCACAGAAATATTTAAGGCTTCTGCAAAGTATGCAAATGTTTTTAGAGCACTATAATAAAAATCTTTCAACCCCCTTTGTTGTTGTTGTAGTTAGGTACCATCAAGTCGGTACCAACTCATACCTGTACCAACTCATAGCAACCTTATGCACTGCAGAAC
>NW_006408588.1:1469851-1471843 GCF_000296735.1 Chrysochloris asiatica | reverse complement strand
AAAAAATATGCAGACAGAGGCTCTGGCTCCATGGAGTTTATTTAACCACTGAGTGAAATAAATGTTAAGTAATGAAGCAAAAGCGTGTGAAATCTCAACTGCAGCTACCAATTGTAGATGCATTGTGTAATGAGAACACATGATAGTTGCATTTTTTAAATAAATGTCAGAGGAAACTTTGCTGATAAGAGTTTTTTTTCTGAAATCTGAAAATGACTCATGTTCATTGTTGAAGTCTTGAATACTTTCAGCACTGTTCACTAGTCTTTCAGTTTTGAGTTGCCTGTTGTTTATGTTGTTGTTGTTGAGCGCCATCCAGTCATTTCTGACCCATAGTGATCCTGTATAGAGTTTCCAAGGAGCAGCTGGTGAACTTGAACCATCAACCTTGCAGTTCAAACAACTTTGTAGTCTGTCACATTACCCCACAGCACCACACCAGGACTCCAAGTTGCTTATAGTACTTATCATACAGGGCTACCAGAGCTCTATCCCTTTAGTCCTAGGAGTGGTAGTGGTCATCGCTTTCAGTTCTTCTTAGCCCTAGAATGCTACACCAGCATTTATAATGATTTATCATCATAATAAATAAGATAATATTTTATGATTTATCATCATAAATAAGAGTTTACATGTTGTTGTTGTGTTGTTAAGTGCCGTCAAGTCAGTCCTGGCTCATAGCAACTCTGTATAGGGTTTCCAAGGCTGAAAATCTTTACCGGAGCAGAAAGCCTCATCTTTCTCCCGCAGAGCAGCTGATAGTTTTGAACTGCTGACCTTAAGGTTCGCAGCCCGTTTCGTAACCACTACGCTACCATAGTAGACTCTTATTTCTCATTCTTCTTCTGTATTCTCAAACTCCAAAATACCTAGTACAATATACAACTAGGTCAAGATTCAGACAAGGATGAGATGATATGCTCATTTGCTGTAACAAGAAGGATATGTGGACCTCTTCTGAATGACTAGCCTTGGAAAACCTTATGAATAGCAGTCAGTGGAACATTGTATAATAGTCCTGATGTGGTATAGGCACTCAAATGCTATGGTGTCAGTAGCTCAAATCCACCAACCACTCCTCAGAAACCCTATGCAGGGTTGCTGTGAGTCAGAACCAACTTGTCTGTACTTAACAATAAAAAGGAAGACAAGTTAATAATATTATTATTGAATTTATGCTCTGCCCGCTAAAGCCAGTGATATTGAGACTGAAATATTCTACCAACTTCTTCAGTGTGAAAAAAAAGATCAAATATGCAATCAAGATGCATGGATCATTCTGATGATTGGAATGGGAAAGATGGAAGAAAGGAGGAAGGGTCAGTAGTTGGAAAATATCACCCTTAGTGATAGCAACAATGTTGAAAATTACATGATAGAATTTTGATACAGCAATCACATATTCATTGCAAATACCTATTTCCAGAAACATTATGGTCTCTATACATGTGGACCTCACCAGATGGAATATATAGGAATCAAATTGACTACATCTGTAGGAAGAGACAATGGAGAATCTCAACATCATAGCAAAAGAAGGTCAGGGACAGACTGTGGAACAGATCATCAGTTGCTCATATGCAAGTTCAGGTTGGAGCTGAAGGAAAAAAAAAAAAAAGTATATGAGGGATGAAATATGACCTTGATCATATCCCACCTGAATTTAAAGACCATTTCAAGAATAGATTTGATGCATTGGACAATAAAGAATGAAGATCAGAAGAGTTGTGGGATAAGATAAAGAACGTAATACATGAAGAAAACAATAGATCATTTAAAAGACAGGAAAGAAAGAAAAGACCAACACGGATGTCAGAAGAGCTCTGAAACTTGCTTCTGAGTGTAGAAAAGCTGAAGAAATTAAGAGGTAAAACAGCCGAACAGAAAATTTGAAAGAGACGCTCAAGCAGACAAAATCAAGTAATATAAGAAATAAGCAAACAGCAGGAGTTACAAAACCAAAACGTAAGAACACACTCCACATTTCTCAAG
>NW_006408588.1:1448200-1467703 GCF_000296735.1 Chrysochloris asiatica | reverse complement strand
GAAGCTAGGTCAAATGGGTACTATCTGCAACTTTTGGGAATTCTTGTGAGTCTTCCCTCAATTCATATCAGGTGGACACTTCGCTCTCAGATCTAGCATACCTTGGCTATGTCCTTGTCCATGAGCTCAGGAGACCCTAGGTTTCACCATAATTCAGACGAACCAGCCCTTCCTCTTCTCTCTCACATCTCCAGGTCAACAGAGGTCTATAGACCGTGGTCAAACTCTGCCCATATCTTCATTGCTGTCTTTCCCTGACTTCCACTCATGTGTAGTCAACATGGTCACCAGTAAGCTTACAGAATTGCTTGTGTAAGCCCTTTGGGCTTCAGTCCTGGAGAGGGTAGTTTATCCTGAAGGGGTTTGATTGCTTGCCTTGATGTCTCTCCAGCAAACTTGGCTTGTCCTTGTAGTCGTCAATCAGACTGCCATTTTTGTTTATGAATTTGAATTTTCCTGCTGATCTTTCTTTCAAGAGCTATCTTCTGTTCCTCTAGCTGCACCAGGTTGTTCTGCTTGTCCTTTCAAGTGGGAATGTCCCACCTCAGAAGGTTCTGGATGACCCTCAGGATTTCACCTAAGATACTATACACTACAAAGGCTCCACAAGAAGCCTGTTTCACTGGAGAAGTTCTAGAACCTCTTTTAAGTATTCCAATGAGTTATAGGCTAGCGATGGGCTTACAAGCTTTCAGTAATCAAGTTTCCTCATATTCCTTTTTATCCCACTCAGGTGTCTATTTTACAATAGTAGGCAAGGGAAATCAATACTCATAAGACAGTCAAGCATCTTAACATTATTTACCTCTTTTACCCATTCAGACTATGCCTTTATTCCTATATTGCAGAGTTCTGTTGTTCCAAGGTTGAGCATACATCACTATTTAACGTATGACCCATTTAGCGCATACATACCTACCTAAGTGTTCCCCTATGTACCTTGTTCTTCCATTCCCTTCCCCTTTCTTGTATACTGCCCTCACCAACACCTCAGCTATGATGTGTCTATCCCCTACCCTGTGCAGAGCTTAATCATATTAGTTATCCTTTGTCAATAACTTTTTTTGTTTTTCCCCATTTGCTTTCAGGATTCTTTCCTTGTCATTGATTTTGGAGAATTTGATTATGATATGACTTGGAGATTTGTTTTTGGTGTCTTATAGATGGATTGGCCAAGTGGCAGCATCGATGGACTCAAGCGTGCCAACAGTGATGAGGTTAGCCCAGGATCGGGCAATGTTTCATTCTGCTGTACATAAGGTTGCTATGAGTCAGTACCAGTTCGATGGCACCTAAGAACAACAATCCTGTTTGGGTTTCATTCAGCTTTTTAATTGGACATCTTCTCATCATTCATGATGTTGGTGAAATTTTCTTTCAAGAGCTCTTCAACTAACTTTTCTGTGTTTTTCTTTCTCTCTTCCTGTCCTGGAATTTTGACCACCTGTAAGTTAGTCTTCTTCATGTTATTCCACATGAATCTTACGCTCTCCAGATGTTTTCATTCTTTTTTCTGATTGTACTTCTAGTTTTCTAGTATTGAAAGATGTATCATCAATCTCATTTAAACTGGGCCTCCTTTGATTCAAATCTATTTCTTTGACCTTTCAATGTGTTGTCCATTTCTGAAACGTTTGTATTAATGTTCTCGATTTCTATTTGAAGGTTTTATATTATCTCCAATCTTTTATATATTTTGTTTGATTGTTCCTGTAATACTTTCCTGAATTCTTCCTTGTTTTCCTTTACCTTTCTGTCAATCCTTTTGATGTATCTAAATATCATTCTCTTGAATTCTTTTTCAGTTAATTCTAATGTCTTTTTTCAGTGAAAAGTGTTTTTCTAGGTTTTTCCGAAGTCTCTTGTTTAAGCAACACTGTCTTGTTTTTTTCACATGAACAAAATTTGTCTACTGCTTTTTAGACATCTTGATGGTGTTGTATTTGTATTAGATTAATGATTATATGTTGGTTTATTCTTAGGCACTCACTAACTGCCTCCTGATGGGAGTGATCAAGAGATGAGCTTGTGCACTGTTCTCTATTCACTGTTCATGCAGTTCAGTTTAGGATGGATTTGCCTGGGTTGGTTGTTATCATTGATCCAGTGTATAGAAACTGGTACTGGCTCTTACAAATAAGTGGGGTTGTACAGGGTATGATTTTGGCTGGGCTATATGTCTGTAGCTGCTATCTCCTGTTAGATGACGCAAGAAGAGAAAACATACAAACAAAAACAGAGAAGGAAAACAAACACAAAATAGCAAACAACAGAGAAAAAAGAAAATAGTAAGGAAAACATATAAATCAGGCAACAGCTAGTAAAAGAATATAAAAATCAAAGACAGAAAAAAGGGAGAGGGAAATAAAACAGTAAAAAGAGAGAATATGAAATGAAACAAAAAGATCCAAACACGATCAGGGAAAATAATTAGTAAAAGGGAACGAGACCAGAGAGTAATTTATAAAAGTAAATTAATTTAATTTAATTAAGAAGGACAAAAATATAAGAAAGAAGAAAGAAACAGCAAAGATTGATAAAGAGAAGAGAAAGAAAAGAAGAAAAAATGAAAGGGAAGTTGTGAAGGAGAGAAAACAAGAGTGACATAGGCAATTGTGAAATAATAAAGAAACAAAAACAATGAAAGGAAAATAAAATAAAATAGGACAGATGTCAGACTTAGAGAGGAGATAATTCTGGGGCCTCCTGCCAAACACAGACTTCATGTTGTGCGTGGGTGAAGGATGAGATGGAAACATTCAATCCTGGATGGAGTTTCTGTAGAGCTAGCCATTGTTTGTTCTGAGTACCCAACTAGAAGTATTTTGTGCAGGCTCCAAACCAGCTGGGAGATCAGGGAATTTCTGAACCAACAGGAGCAAAGGGTTAGATCCCATCAAGTCAAGGGCTGCCCAGAACCAACTCTGCCCAGAATCAGATGGAATAGGCCACACCTGATTCCAGGTACTGGGGTGGTGCTGCTAGCTCACCAACTACTGATATGACTTCAACAGCCCAGAAAGCAGGAACTTCCTTGGGAGTATACACGAATGGGGGTCAGCCACACCACTAGTCCTCATGGTAATGTGGGATACAAGAAGAAAACAAGAAACAAATCACCCTTTGCTGTCCAACAAAAAGTTGTATGCCTCTGTGTCACCTACTGTCCTCATGTCTTCAAAATTGCCCATGAAAGGTCAAGATGACCACATTGTAGCTGGCCTGGCCACCAGTACAGATAAGCAGTTTCTTTTATGTGTTGTTGTTGTTTCCCCCCACCTCCACCCCACACATCTGTTCAATTTCTTCTCCTAGTGAGAAATAGTTCAGAACTGGACTGGACCCACATGAATAGGGTCAATGCAGATAAGTTCCTACTCCTTTTCAGGGGCCTATAACTGCAGTTTTCACTCCCATGTAGCTCTGACCTCCGGGAGAGCAGTAACTCCTGTGGGGGTGTATGCAGGTAGGGGCTAGTCTCACCTCTAGTCACCAGGAGAGTGTGGGGGATAAGCAAAAAGTTGTTTTTGTCTCTGCAAGCCATAGGTATGTTTCTGCAAAGCCAGGAAGTTTTCTTTTCACTGAAGCTACTCATAAAAAGCTCAAAGTGACTACACCAGTCTGGTCACTGGGTCACATCACCAATCTCTCCTTTTTTAATGCATCTGTTCAGTTTCCTCTAGTAATCACTCATTCCACTACTCTATCCCCTCATATGAAGCTCATTTGCATCTTTTTCATTTGGTTATCTGTATCTTTGTTGTAGAGAGTCTGTACACCCTTTCTGCCTAGTCTACCATCTTGCCATCTCAACAGACAAAAAAAGGTTTACCTTTGCTTTATCAACTATTCAAAGACTTTCAACTATGTGGATTATATCAACTAATGGATAACATTGTGAAGAATGGGTATTCTAGAATACTTAATTGTCCTCATGAGGAACCTGTACATACACCAAGAAGCAATCATTCAAACATAACAAAGGGATATTGAATGGTTTAAAATCAGGAAAGGTGTGCACCATGGTTGTATTCTTTCACCATACTTATTCAATCTTCATGCTGAGCAAATAATCTGAAAAGTGATGTTATATGAAGAAGAATGTGGCCTCAGGAGTACAAAAATACTCATTAACGACCTGCAATATGCTGATGATACAACCTTGCTTGCTGAAAACAAAGAGGGTTTAAAATACTTACTGATGAAGATCAATGTATGAATTGCACCTGAATGTAAAGAAGACAAAACCTTACAACTGGACCAGTAAATAATATCTTGATAAAGGAAGAAGTATTGAAGTTGTCAAAGACTTCATTTTGCTTGGATCCACTAACAACAGTTATAGAAGAAGCAGTAAAGAAAGCAAATTATGTATTACATTAGGCACATCTACTGTACAAGACTACTTTAAAGTGTTGAAGAGCAAAGATGTCAGTTTGAGGTCTAAAGTGCACCTGACCCTAACCATGACATTTTAAATAGCCTCAAATGCATGTGAAAGTTGGACAATTATTAAGGAAGACAGTAGAAGAATTGATGCATTTGAATTATGGTGTTGGAAAATATTAAAAATACTGTGGAGTGCTGGAAGAACAAACAAATAAATGCTGGATGAAGTATAGTCAGAATGCTCTTTAGATGGTAGGATGGCAAGACTTCACCTCTCATAATTTGGACATATACCTGGCTGTACCAATCCCAAGAGAAGGTCATGATGCTTGGTAAATTGGAGGATCAGCAAAAAAGAGAAAGACCCCTATAGAGGTGGATTAGCACAGTGGCAACAGCTGTGGTCTCAAGTGTAACAACAATTGTAACAATTGTGCAATACTGGACAGTGTTTCATTCTGTTTTCCATTGGGTCACTATGAGTCTTAACCAATTCAACAACACCTAATGACAAAAACAAAGAATCTTTAAATTGCTAAGGCTTTCATTTTACTTGGATCCACAATCAATACCAACTGAAGAAGCAGTTAAGAAATCAAATGATGTATTGTGTTGGTCAAATATCCTTCAAAATACCTCTCAAAGGATTTAAAGTAAAGTCATTACTTGAGGACTAAGGTATGCATGTTCCAAGCCATGGTATTTTCAATCACCTTATATGCATTCAAATCCACACAATGAAATAAGTGCTGGAAGAAGTACAGCCAGAATGCTCTTTAGATGCTAGAATGACGAGACTTCATCTCTCATAGTTTGGACATATTAGCAAGATGAACCAAAAACAAATGGGACCAAGACCCAAGAAGAAAGGATTTAGTTGAAATCTGGTGTTAACAAAGAACATTGAATATACCACAGACTTCCAGAGAAAGGAAAAATCTGTCTTGGAAGAATTATAGCCAGAATGTTCCTTCAAAATAAGGATGGCACAACTTACATTCACTTATTTGGACATATTACCAGGGGAAATCATTCCCTGGAAGAGGACATCATGCTTGGTAAAGTAGGGGGGGAGTTCAAAAGAAGACTTTCAATGAGCTAGACTGACACAGTGACTGTAACAATGAGTTCAAACATTGTGACGATTGTGATGATGGTGCAAGCCTGAGCAGTGTTTTGTTCTGTTGTTCAGAATGTTGGTATGAATCAGAACCAACCTGAGGGCACTCAACATCAATGTATTAAAACAACAACAACAACAACAAAAATACAGTTGTCATCAAGTTGGTTATGACTCATGGTGACCCTATGTAAGTCACAGTTGCAGAGTAGAATTGTGTTCAACTGGATTTTCAGAGGCTTATTTTTCAGAAGTAGATCACCAGGTCTTTATTTCAAAGCACTTGCAGGTGAACTTGAATCTCCAAGGATTTCTTTACATGGCCACTTGTTGTTGTTAAGTGCTGTCAATTCAGTTTCGATGTGCAGCAACCCTGTATGTGGTTTTTGAGGAGTGTCTGGTGAGTTTGAAACATTCACCTTGTAGTTCAAACCGACCTTGCTGTGTAGTACTTATCCTACAGTACTACACAGGACTCCTAGGTGCTAGGGAAATTACTGTGAGGAATTCAAGAAAACTGTCATCAATTAATACTAGAAATTGATGTGATCTATCTCTTTGGAGTATAAAAGAACATAGAATATAAAGTAGGATGAGCTGTGAGCCCCTTAAATAGACAGACGCTTACTGTTGTTGTTAAGTGCCATCGAGTTGATTTCTACTCATAGCCACTCTGTATCAGGTTCCCTAGGAGCTTTCAGTGAGTTTGAACTTTCAACCTTGCTGCTGAGTTGGTTCTAACTTATAGTGACCCTGTATAGGTTTCTAAGTAGCGGCTGGTGGGTTTGAATCACTGGCCTTGCTATTCAAACGGACCTTGCAGTCTAATGCTTATCCTATAGCACCACACCAGGACTCCAGATATAAACTTGCTGCTGTAGTATTATATGCTACTGTTTACTAATGTAAGAATATTAAAAGTACTATGGACAAATGTTTTAAAAGAAGTACTGTCAGAATGTTCCTTAGAAGTCAGGATGATGAGATTTTGCCTTTTATACTTCTCATACATGTTATCAGGAGGGACCAGCTAGAGAAAAGCATCAGACTCAGTTAAGTGGAGGGTCATAGAAAAAGAGGAAGATCCTTCCAAAGAGATTCATTGACACAGTGACAGCAGCTCAAACATAACACTTGTGACTCACGATGGTGCTGGACTGGGCAGTGTTTTGTTCTGTTGTGCAGAAGATCATTGTGTGTTGAAATTGACTCAATGGCACCTAACCACAATTACTGATGTTTTCATGATTGACAATTTAAAGATTCGATCATATTAATGAATTCATTTCTGCTCCTAAACATTATAAAATGAGTTTATTCTTGTATAGTAATTATTACCACTTTGCTGTTGTTGTTAAGTGTCATTGAGTCAGTTCAAACTTACAGCAACCCTGTATAGGGTTTCTAAGGAACAGCTGGTGAGTTTGAAACACCGACCTTGTGATTCAAACCAACTTTGTTGTCCAGTACTTGTATTACCGTACCATATCAGGACTCCTTATTACTACTTTATAGATTAAAAAGAAAAATACAACTGAGATCCACATTAAGCAGGGTATGGCACTGTAAGGTAAGCACTAGACTGCTAACCACCACTCAGTGATTCAAAGTCACCAGCCACTCTTAGGAAACCCTATGCAGTGTGTCTATGTATCAGAACTGACTCAAAGGCACACAACAAGGGCTTCACTGGAGTCTCTGAGTAGTGTAAACATTGAATGTATTTCACTGCTAAAAGGAAGAAAGATTTACATTCAACCAGAGTCGCCTCAGAAGAAATGTCCGATGATCTACTTATGAAAATGCTGCCACTGAAAACTCTATAGAACACAGGTAAACTCTGACAGACACAGGGCTACCATAGTCAGAACTGACTTAATGACAACCAAAGGTAAGGGGCTCATTGTCATTTTCATTAAGTGCTGTCAAGTCAGGGGTTGATACAAGCTTTTAATTTTGTTTCTTTAATATGTTATCTCTAATTTATTCACCATACATCTCATTTTGTGAAAATGAGAAACAAGGCAATATGAGAAATATAGTGGAGTAAATCAACCAAGTTTGAGTCTGCCCGCCTTCAGGCTAAAATCCTATGCATTCTAGATTTTCTAAAAATCATCTAGTTCTCCTCTCCTGTCTAGAGCAAGATAGAGTCTCCTCACTTTTCACAACAATAGGAGTGTTAACTATGTGTCAGGACAAATTCTAACAGCAGTAATTACGTTTTTGTTTCTGTACATCCATTAAGTTGCTGTTCTATTCCTAATCAAGGTGGCAGCTTCTATTTGATTGGTGAAGTGACCCTCAGCCTTCTGTCTGTCTGAATTTGATTCTCATAAAAGTGCTCGGGGCACAGTTACGTGTGGCCAAGTGTGCGTTTCAGGACAAATTCCTTTACTGTCAGTTCTACAGGGTATGGAAAGCCCCTATGCTGAGATTCCCATGGAGTTGTTCTTCTTGGCAAAGAAACTGCCTTCTCTCTTTCCCTCCTCTGCTTCCTGTAAATGTCTAGGGAAACTGGCAGCTGCAAGAGTGCTGTATCTCTGAGCACTTCCAGCAGATGCCTGTGCACAGCACCAATGGGACTCCTGCCACGTTAATTGCAGCCATTTCTTTATGGTTCTCAAGGCTCCAAGGAGCAATTAGCTTAGTCCACTGCCTCAAATGGATTCACTCATAGAACCTTCAATCTTCAACTTGTGTTATTATTTGGATTTAAGCCACACATTTTCTCCTCTTTGGATACTAAATATACTTGATAGTAATATAAAAAGTACTGCAGTGGATTCGTGGACGAAAAAGAAAAGCTTGTTTTTTTAAACAAACTTTTGATTGAATTTAACATATTGTTGTTAGGTACCATCGAGTCGGTACCGATTCATAGCGATCTTATGCACAGCAGAACGAAACACTGCCCCATCCTGGGCCAACCTCACTATTGTTGTCACACTTGAGTCGATGCTGCCACATTAACATACACATAGAAAATTACTCAAATCCCAGTATTACCACTTTGACATGCCTTAAGTAAGCAAATGTTGCTGTTGTTCTCATTAAAGTGCCGTGGAGTCAATTCCAACTCATAGCAATCCAGTTTAGGGTTTGTGAGGAGTGGCTAATGGGTTTGAACTGCCAGTCTCATGGTTCAAACTGACCTTGAGGTCTATCTAGCACATTATCCTGCTGCACCACATCAGGACTGTATGTAACAGTTGTTGTTGTTATGTGCCGTGAAGTCAGTTCCAACTCATAGCGACCCTGTACAGGGTTTCTGAGGCTGTAAATCTTTACGGGCGCAGAAAGCCTCATCTTTCTCCCATGGAACAGCTGGTAGTTTCGAACTGATGACCTTGTGGCCCACAGCCCGATTCGTAACCACTATGCTACCAGAGCTCCTTGTATGTAACAGTACTTCGATAAAAAAAAGAAAGTATAATCTGTTCTCAAGAGAAATCTTGTTGTTGTTAAGTGCCATTGAGTCATTTCCCACCAATAGAGACCCAGTACGGGGTTTCCAAGGAGCAACTGGTGAGTTTGAACCACCGACCTTGTGATTCAAACTGCCCTTGCAGTCCATCATTTATCCTAGGGAGCCACACCAGGAGTCCTAGGTATTTAAAATCTTGCCTGTTTTCCATGAATTTCCTTATTTAACACATGGTTTGAAGGAAGCTGTAATTGTTTATTAGCTATCCATGATACATACCTGTCATCTCCTGAAATTTCCCCTGCAGTTTCACCCAAGTTTAATTTTGCTTAAGATGTTTAGAGATCCCAAGGAGTCTTGAAGCTAAAACTTAAAGATTTAATAATAATAATGGTCAAGTAAATGACTAGACAATCAGCTGAATTTTTCTACCATTTGGTGAAGGGAGGGGAAGCAATGCAGAAATAAAAATGAATCATGACAAAAAAGAAAAGAAAAAGTAAACTATTCAAAATATCTTGTTTTAGGATTCTTCTGACAAATGTACAACTGACATTTTAAAATTAAAACAACAACAAAAAATAGTTTTAGAATTTCAAAGACAGAGGTGGTTAGCAATAGATTTCTATCAAATAAGAATGAGAAACGTTCCTTTGTGATTCACAGGTCCCTTTATAAACACTTATCAAGCTTTTACTCAGAAGTTCTCACACCGTAAGACAGACAATATGAGCATGGATGGAGAGCATCCAACATACTGTGAGGGTTGAAAACAGTAATGAAACACTACAAATGATGAGTGTCATGTGAACATCAATGTGTGTCACTAACAAATAGATGTGCCTATAGGGAATGAGTGCAGAAGTCCTCCTTGTTTCTATTTATAGGCCGGATCCCAGATCAGATTGACTTTCCAGGCAGAAACACATATTGGCACACTAGGCAAAGTTCCATGGCAATTTCTAAAAAATAAAGAATTTGGATTTAGCCATCTGCCATTTGCAAGTAGAAGTAGCTTTGAGTATTCTTAGCCTACAAAGTGAATTTTGGTTATTTCTAAAGGTAACATAAAGATCTCTCTGGTAGCGTAGTTGTTACAAGTCAGGCTGCTAACCTCAAGGTCAGCAGCTCGAAACTACCAATCATTCAACCAGAGAAAGAGATTTACAGCCTCAGAAACCCTATGCAGGGTCGCTATAAGTCAGAACCAACTCCAAGGCACATCACCACCATCACCGATGTTAACATATGAAAACAACAAATCCATCATAAGCTTCTTCAAAAACCAGAGGCAGGTTTCAGGATAAGAGATTTAAGGCAAATCAAATGGGTCCACAACTATTCCTAAGCATCCTACCAGGGTTCCTATAATGGAAGTCGTTATTCCAGGCAAGGCTTTGGTTTCCGATAGAGAAAGATTAGTAGACTCGAGTGACGTTATTCACACTACTACCAGATTATGGTTCTGGGAGCACCTTTGTATAATCTTTAAAGTTCTTCACATATATTAAGGAGCCCTGGTGGTATATACATAGCTATATATCTATATCTATATCTATATAGATATATAGCTATGTATATATAGATATATTGTTGTTGTTGTTGTTATGTGCCATCGATTTATAGATATGTATATAGATAGATAGATAGATAGATAGATAGATAGATAGATAGATAGATAGATAGATTTATATAGATATAGATATATAAAGGGACCTGTGAATCACAAAGTTAATAGTTGTGTTGCTAGCCTAAAGGTCAATGGTTCAAATCCCTCAGGTGTTTCGTGGGAGAAAGAGGCAGTTTGCTTGCATAAAGATTTACACCTTCAGAAACCCTATGGAGCATGGCTACACTGTTCTACAGGTTGCTCTGAGTTGGAATCTAAGCTAAGGCAGTGGGTTTAGAAACCCCTAGTGCCCCTCCCCAGTCACTTCCCTGTCTTCTCTTCTGGTTCATTACTTCAGTCTCTTTTTTGCCTTTATGTAGATAGAATAATAATCTATATCCTCTTTTGTATGTGATATCCTTCTCTCACAATTTTATGAGATTCATCTGTCTTTTAGTATGTAGGAAGTTTGTTCTCTTCACTGCTGAATAATAACCCACTTTAAGAATATTCCAGAATGTATTTATCCATCTGACAGTTATAATTTTGAACAGCTTTTAGTGTTGGAGTTATTACAAATAATACTGTTATATACATTTTTATACTTGACTTTGGCTATATGCATGTAGTATTGTTGTGTATGTAGCTAAGAGCTGGCAGTGCTTGATAAAATTATATATATAATGGAGTCCTGGTGTGGCGCTGTGGGTTAATGTGCCAGACTGCCTGCAAAGCTGTTTGAACTGCAAGATCGGCAGTTCAAGCTCACCAGCTGCTCCTCGGAAACCCTACACAGGGTCGCTGTGGTTTGGAACTGAATTGACGGCACTTCACAACAACAACAACTATATATCTATATTTATTTACTTTTAATGTTGTTAAATGCTATTGATTTGCTACTGATTCATAAAGACTCTGTATAGGGTTTCTAAGGAGTGGCTGGTGAGTTTGAACCACTGACATTGCGATTTAAATTGTGGTCCAGTGCATTAACCCACAGCACCACACCAAGACTCTTATTTACCTTCAATAGATACTGCCAAAATATTTTCCTGAATAATTTTAGTAATTGAAACTCACACCAAAAGTTCCAGTTGTCTACATCCTTGTGAACACTGGGTTTGGATAAACTATTTTTCAATGAAGCCATTAGGGTATGTTGTTGTAGTTAAGTGTTGTTGAGTTGGTTCTGACCCAGAGACCATGTATAGGGCTTCCAAGGAGAGACTGGAGGGTTTGAACCACCATCCTTGTGATTAGCAGTCTAATACTTACCATACAGTGCCACAAAGTGTGTGGCTATATTTACCGTGGTTATAGCTAACAGTTTTTGAAGACAGTGCCAAACACATTTTCATACATCTACTGACATTGTAAGGAACCCTGGTAGCTCAGAAGTTTGTGTTGGGTTGTTAACTAATGCTCCGTGAGAGAAAGATGAGGTTGTTTGTTTCCATATTGACTTACAATCTTGGAAACACTATGGAGTAGTTTTACTCTATCCTAGAGAGTCATTATGAGTCAGAATCAACTCAGAGGCAGTGGGTTATTTGTGTTTTTGTATCATTTTTCATGCAGTCTCTTTCCCCATCTTTTGCTAAGTTTTGTTTCTACTACTGAATTATCTGTAATTTTTGAGAAATGCTTTATATATGTTGGGTACGAGTCCTTTTAGTCAATATGCATAACAGATAACCTCTACTACTCTGTGATTTGATTTTCATTAGTCTAGTTGTGTGGACTCCTAGTATGATACTGTAGCATCAGCACTGGACTGAGAACCAAAAGGTAGATAGTTCAAACCAGCTGTTCATTGGAAACCTTATACAGGGTCACTATGACTCAGAACTGACTCAGCAGCGCTTGGTAAGTTGTATCTTTTGATAAACACAACAGAGTTAAATGTTAAATTTCTTCCCTTTGTGGGTGGTGCTTTCTGTGCACCATTGAAGAAATGTTTGTCGTTCAAAGTCATGGCCATATTCTCTTACATTTTGTTTTTCTCTTCAACTATTTTGAATTTCATTTTTTTCTCTCATCATTAACAAAATGATAAAAAAATTTAATTGGAAAATCAGAACAACAGATTTGAAAAAACACTTCACAAAATAAGATATACCCATAAAAGCATATTGTTGTTGTTGTTAGGTACCATCGAGTCGATACCAACCCATAGAGACCTTATGCACAGCAGAACAAAGCACTGCCCGTCCCTCACTATTATTGCCATGCTTCACTTCAGTCCATCGATGCTTCCACCTGGCCAATCCATCTCATTGGGGGTCTTCCTCTTTTTTTCTGACCCTCCACCTTACCAAACATGATATCCTTCTCCAGCGACTGGCCCCTCCTGACAATATGTCCGAAGTATGAAAGACGAGGTTTGGCCATCCTGGCCTCCAAGGAGCACTCTGGCTGCACTTCTTTCAACACAGACATATTGGTTCTTTTGGCAGCCCATGGCACTTTCAATATTCTCCTCCAACACCAAAATTAAAAGCATCAATTCTTCTACAGTCTTCCTTATTCACTGTCCAGCTTTTGCATGTTTATGAGGTTATTGAAAATACCATGGTTTGGGTCAGGCAAACCTTCATCCTCAAGTTCTTAAACACTTTAAAAAGGTCTTGTGCAGCAGATTTGCCTAATGCAATACGTCATCTGTTTTCTTGACTGCTGATTCCGTGAGTGTTGATAGTTGATTCAAGAAGAATGAAGTCCTTGACATCTTCACAATCTTTTCTCTGTTAATAAGAATGCTGCTTATTGGTCCAGTGGTGAAGATTTTTATTTTCTTTACACTGAGATGTAATCCATACTGAAGACTGTGCTCTTTGATCTTCATCAGTAAATGTTTTAAGTCCTCTTCACTTGCAGGAAGCAAGGTTGTATTATCTGCATATCGCTGGTTGTTAATGAGTCTTTCTCTGATCCTGATGCCACGTTTTTCTTCATAAAAGCATATACTGGTCTCTTTAATTTTTAAGCTTAGTGTGTACAGACTGAACATAATTTATCATTAATTTTTTACTAGATATTATACTTTTTGTACCACAGCAAATAGTATTATAATTATTATTGCTGCTCCTGTTGTTATTTTATATGGGCTATTCATTTGTGTATGCCCAAACAATTATCAAAATCATAGTTTTTGTAGTAATTCTTACATTTCTAAATTTCCAATATTTTTATTCTGTCTTAAATAATGCTATTTTAGTTTTTTCTTTAGTGAGGATCTACTGGTAACAAACTCTTTTACTTTCCATTCTAAAAATATCTTTGTGGTGTCAATTCTTAAAGGTTATCTTATTACATTACTTTAAAGGCTAATAGTAATAATATTTCTAATACCTTCTTAATAATAATAATCTTTCTCTTTTAGATCCATATTTTTGGTTAAGATGTCAGATTTTTGCTGATTTGAAGTAATATAAGATAATCACTTATGAAGCAACATAAGATAATCACTCACTGCAAGTCAGTGATTCAAAGCCATTAGCTACCCCTTGAAAACCATATAATTTTTCCCTATGTTGCTTGTAATGTATATTCTTTTACTTTGGAATGCAACAATTGAGATGTGACTATTTTCATGTTTAATCTATTTAGCATTTAAAGTTTCTTTTCAATTTAGAGGTTATTATCCTTGATGAGGAATCCCGATGTGGCACTGTATAATAGGCACTGGACTGGTGATTCTCAGAAACCCTATATAGGGTGACTTTGAATCAGAAAGGACTCAACAGCACTTAACAACAACTACATCCTTGAAGAGGGGAGCATATGATTAGAACTGGACTTCAAACAACAAGGTCTGTGGTTCAAGCTGGCCAGCCCCCCAGATAGAGAAATATGAAACTTTTGGGCTCCTGCAAAGATTTAAAACCTTATACATCCTATACAGACAGGGTCACTATGAGTTGGAACAACTGATGGAACTTAACAACAATCCTTGATGAGTATGGGGAAATTTTTGCTCATCTCTTTTTAAATATGGATTCTGTTCCATTTTCTCACTCCTAGACTTCTGAGACACCAAATGCAAATACACTAAATATATATATATATTTGCATATATATATATATATATATATATATGTTTGTTTATTTATTTATTTATCTATCGAGTACTATATATCACTTGGAGTCCTGGTCTGGTGCTATGGGTTAATGCACTGGACTGCAAGGTTGTAGATTTGGTGCGGGACCAGGTAGTATTTAGTTCAGTGCATATAAGGTCACTATGAATTGGTAACAACTCGATGACACCTAACAACAACAACAATGAGCAGCTGGTAGGTTTGCCGTTCAGTGCTTATCCCACAGTACCACACCAGGAACCCTGGTGTGGTGCTATGGGCTAATGTGTCAGACTGCAAAGTTGTTTGAACAAGGTCAGTGGTTCAAGTTCACTGGCTGCCCCTTGGAAACCCTATACAGGGTCACATGGGTTGGAACTGACTCCACTGCACTTAACAACAACAGCAACCACACCAGGACTCCAGTATCATAAATATAAACACTTTGATACAAAAATGATTAGTTAAAGTCAGTTGAATACTTTATTATCAAAGCAATGATATGAATGTGAGTTACCTTATAAATTACCACATGTAAATCAGTTTGTCATATGTGGTTGGTAGCTTTTATAATGCTGTAATGCTGGAAGCTATGCCACTGGTATGTTAAATAACAGTAGTTTTCATCTATGGTGGAAATTTTTCTGTGTAGCTTGCATACTAAGACAGACTAGGAAGAAGGAGAATCACATCGATTCTAAATGTGTAGCCACTGAAATTTTTATGAAGAGCAGTGAACCATTGTCAGATATGCTGCCAGAAGATGAGCCCATCAGGTTGAGAGGCCCTTAAAAAATGACTGGGAAAGAGCTCTCTCCTCAAAGTAGAGTTAATCTTAATGACTTGAATAGAAAAAACTTTCAGGACCTTCATTTGCTGATAGAGCACAACTGAAAATGCCAAGAAACAGCTGAAAACATCCATTAATAAGGAAAAGGTGAAATATACAAAGCATAAATCTAGGAAAATTGGAAGTGATCAAAAATGAAATGTGACAACAAACCATCTCTCTCATGACACTCAGTGTTTCTCATTTGGGGTAGATAATCAGCTGCAATGGCCATACAGAACTCAAACAACATACTCGCTATTGTGGGGTTCAATAGGGAAGTTAACAGGTTACAGGGCAAGATCAGAAAAAGCTCAGGGCATATTGGTTTCAGCCAGCTGCTGATAAATGCCCAAAGGACAACACACTCCATTGTAAACTGCAGCCTGAAGGCACTTAACCCACTCTGTGAGTCAGCTCCCTCGCTTAAATGCCTAGAGACACCTCACTCTACAAGTAAGCTTCCTGCCCAGAGTCCCTTAGCTTTAATTGCTCACCAGGCTGGGAAACCCACTGTTCAGTCTCATACTCTGGTTCTTGGCTCTGCTGCTGTTCCTTTTCTGCTGCATCCTTGGTATCACAACTTTCTGTCCCTGAATCAAGGAGGTTCAATGCACAGGGATCTTGGGATCCAAAGGACTCTCTCCTCTCCTGGATTTTCTTCTCTGATGGTAGTATGAGCCACCCCTCTGCATCTGCCATGGCTTAAGATGAAAGAAGTGATGAAAAAATGCAAGCCTGATCTTGCAATACTGAAGCATCTAAAGGAGGTAGAAAGATTGTTCTTGTTGTTAAGTACCATCGAGTCAGTTCTTACACATAGTGACCCTGTATAGAGTTTTTGAGGAGTGACTGCTTTGTTCGAACCACTGACCTTGCAGGTCAAACCTACCTTGCCATCCAGTGCATTACCCTGCAGCACCACACCAGGACTCCAGGAAAGTTAGGAAGCATCAAAAGGAGATAGAAAGAATACACAGAGTTACTGTACCAAAAATAATCTATCGATGCTCAAACATTTGAAGGCATTCATATAATCAAGAATTGATGATGTGGAAAAAAGAAGTCCAAGCTGCACTGAAGGTATTGGTAAAATAAAGAGCTCCAGGGAGTGACAGAATGCAAATTGAAATGTGTCAACAAATAGTCAGCACTGAAGTCCCTCAGTTGTCTATATCAAGGTATTTGGAAAACAGTCATTGGAAGAAATGTGATTCAATAGAATGTAGAGATCATCTAACAACACCCTTAATATCACTTGTAAATAAAATTTTGCTAAAGGAAACTCAACTAGAGAAAGACAAAGAAAAACATTTTTTGATAAACGAAACAAGTGTAAACTGCTACAACTTGATGAATTTGATCTATACTTATGGATGTTGTTGTTGTTGTTGTTAAGTGCCTTCAAGTTGATTCCAACCTGTCGCGACCCTGTACAGGGTTTCCAAGACTGTAAATCTTTAGGGGAGTAGAAAGCCTCATCTTTCTCCTGTGGAGCAACTGGTAGTTTCAAACTGCTGACCTTAAGGTTCACAGCCCAATTCATAACCACTATGCTACCTCAAAATAACAACTGAGAGGGAAGGAGTCTTCACATCAAGTATCAATCTGCTTCCCTTTATATACAGTGTTGATAGTAAACTTAAACATTGGCTACCTAAAATTGAGGGAGGGGGAGCTATAAACGCACAAAGTGACTAGCTTACAAGTTTTCAAAAGGGAGTTTAGTTTAAGAGTGTGCAGGGGAAGGTAGCGCCCCACTGAATAATAACAAACAATATTAACAACAACAACAACAACAAAAACAAACAGAGAGAATAGAAGCAAATACTGTTGAATGATGATGCGCTGAGGGTAGTGTAATTATTGCAATGAAATGATGAGTGCAAAACTGATGTTCTCCTTTGTAAACTATCGCTCAATTCACAATAAAAACTTATAAAAATATGCTAAAGATAATTAAAAATGGTTGCAGTACATCAGTAGGGTTTGTTGCTATCAAGTGCCACATCAAGACTCCACGTCAATAGGGAGCAACCAGAAATTCAACCGAAATTTAAAAGATGATTTCAAATAAAGAATATCATGGCTGATGTCAGATGGATCTTGGCTGAAAACAGAACACCAGAAGTATCTGCTTGTGCTTTATTGACCATTAAAAGGCATTTGACTGTGTGGGTCATATCAAACTATGGAGAATATTGTGAAGAACGGGGATTCCAAAACACTTACTTTGCATGTGAAACATCTGTACATAGACCAAGATGCAGTTGTTTGAACAGAACAATGATTTAAAGTCAGGAAGGTGTGTGACAGGGTTATATCCTTTTACTGAAGTCTGTATGCTGAGGACATAATCCTAGAAGCTGGATTATGTGAAGAAAAACATGGCATTGGGACTGGAAGATGACTCATTAAAACCTCCAATATGCAGATAAACAACCTTGCTTGAAGGAAAGGAAGAAGACTTGAAATACTTATTGAAAAAGATTAAAGATTAAGACCTTTAGTATGGATTTCAAATCAGTATAAAGGAAACAAAAATCCTCACAAATGGACCAATAAATAATATCATGATAAATAGAGAAGAAAATGGAGAAAAGATTGAAATTGCCAAAGTCTTCATTTTGCATGGATCCACAATCAAAGCTCATGTAAGCTAACAGTCAAGAAATCAAACCACATATTTGTTGTTGTTGTTAAGTGCCTTCAGGTTGGTTCCAACTCATAGTGACACTGTATAGGGTTTCCAAGAAGAGACTGGTTGAGCTTGAACCACCAACCTGGTGATTTAAACTGACCTTGAAGTCCAGTGCATTAACCCACAATGCTATACCAGGACTCCAAACAACATACTGCATTATGCAAATCTGCTGCAAAAGGCCTCCTTAAAGTGTAAAAGGGTAAAGATGTCAGTTTAAGGAAAAAGGTGCACCAGACCCAAGCCATGGTATTTTCATTCCCTAATAAGTATGTGAAAGTTGAAAAATGGATAAGTAAAATTGGAGAAGAACTGAGGCATTTGAATTATGATGTTAACAAAGAATATTGAAAGTACCACAAACTGTCAGAAAAACAAATCTGTCTTGAAAGAAGTACAACCAGATTGTTCCTTTGAAGCAAGGAGGGCAAGAATTCGTCTTTCATACTTTGGAGATGTTGTCAGGAGAGATAAGTCCCTACAGAAAGGTACCATTCTTGGTAAAGTAGAGGGTCAACACAAGAGGAAGGGTCAACACAACTCATCCCTAATGAGATGGATTTACACAGTGACAGTAACAACAGGTTCAGACATGACAGTTGTGAGCATGGCCCAAGACTGGGCAGTGCTTCTGTCTGCTGCATTTACTTGGGGTTTCTCTGAGTCAGAAACCCACCACTCTTCTGTCGGTTTGTTGTACTGTGGTGACTTGTGAGTTGCTGTGATTCTGGAAGTTATGCCACGGGTATTTGAAATACCAGCAGGGTCACCCATGGAGGACAGGTTTCAGATAAGCTTCCAGATGAAAAAAGACTAGGAAGAAGGAGAGAAACTACTTGCTAATATTTAGTCATTGAAAACCTTATGAATAGCAGAGAAACACTGTCAGACGTAGTGCCACAAAATGAGCCCTTCAGGTTGGAAAATAATCAAAATCTGACTGGGGAAGAGCTTTGTCCCCAAAGCAGAGTTGACTGTGATGATGCAAATGGAGTAAAGCCCATGGGAGTAAAGCTTTTGGGACCTTCATTTGCTTATGGGGCACAACACAAAGTAAAGAAAAACAGCTGTAAACATCCATTAATAATCGGAACATGGAATGTATGAAGTATGAATCTAGTAAAATTGGAAGTTGTCAAAAATGAAAGGGAACACATAAACATCAATATCTTTGGCGTTAGTGAGTTGAAATAGACTGGTATTGGCCATTTTGAATCCAAGAACCACATGATTTACTATGCCGGGAATGACAACTTGAAAAGGAATGGTGTTGCATTCATTGTCAAAAATAACATATCCAGATCAGTCATGAGATAGATTATCTGTGATAGGATAATATCCATGTGCCT
>NW_006408588.1:1447267-1447785 GCF_000296735.1 Chrysochloris asiatica | reverse complement strand
ATTAATTGCTCATATGCAAATACAGACTGAAGCTGAAGAAAATGAAGACAAGTCCATGAGAGCCAAAATCTGACTTTGAATATATCCCACCTGAATTTAGAGATCATCTGAAGAACAGATTTGATACATTAAATGTTAAAGATCAAAAACCAGAAGAGTTATGGGATGACATTAAGGACATCATACAGGAAGAAAGCAAAAAGTCATTACGAAGACAAGAAAGAAGAGGTGGGGCTTGAGGGCGGCTAGGGTGGATGTGCAATGAAGTTCGCTGTCAGTGATACCACAAAATACCAGGCAAAGCAGATCCAGGGCAGAGCTCCCAAACCCAGAATCACATAGCTAGGAATATTTTAAAGTTTGAGGGCTTATAGCTAGTGGAACTTTACACTGAAATAAGAAATCACGTACTTTTGAGTCTGCCAGGCTGGGCTCAGAGGCCAGGGCTGACATCTTGGGCAAGACCAAATGGCTAGACCAAGCAGGGGAGCAGACACACCACAGAAAAATGCCTCGGG
>NW_006408588.1:1444706-1446803 GCF_000296735.1 Chrysochloris asiatica | reverse complement strand
GGGAAAGGCTAGGACAGGGTTTTAGAGAGGGAAAGAGAGTTTAAAAACAAAACAGGCCAAAAATTAAATTAAAGCCTGAGGTATAGCATAAGAACCAACAGTGGCATCTTGAAATCTCTCAGACAGTTTTGAAAAAAGAAAAGAACCACATGATTATATCGATTGATGCAGAAAAGGCATTTGACAAAATCCAACATCTATTCCTGATAAAAACACTCAACAAAATACGAAATAAAGGAAAATCCCTCAACATAATTAAAAGCATATATACAAAACCAATAGCCTATATTAATCTCAATGGAGAGAAACTGAAAGCCTTACCTCTGTGAACAGAAACCAGACAAGGATGACCTTTGTCACCACTCCTATTCAGTATTGTGCTAGAAGTCTTAGCAAGAGCTATATGACAAGACAGGGAAATTAAAGTCATCCAAATTAGCAAAGAGGAAGAAAAACTCTCCTTATTTGCAGACGATATGATTGTATACTTAGAAAACCCCAAAGACTCAGTAAAAAAGCTATTAGACCTCATTGGATGATTCAGCAAAGTGGCAGTATATAAGATCAACACACAAAATTCAGTAGGATTCCTCTATACCAAAACAACAATGCTGAAAATGACATTAGGAAAGCAATACCATTGACAATAGTCACCAAAAGGATGAAATATCTAGGAATAAATGTAACCAGAGAAAAAAATAGACTTATACAAAGAAACTACAAAACACTAGTAAAAGAGACCTACAAATATGGAAAACTGTACCATGTTCCTGGATAGGAAGACTTAACATTGTGAAAACGTCAATACTGCCCAAAGCAATTTACACATATAAGGCAATCCCAATCCTGATTCCAAAGACATTCTTCAAAGATGTGGAAAAAGTAGTTACAAACTTTCTATGGAAAGGAAAGAGACCCAGGATAAGCAAAGCAGTGCTTAAGAAGAAGAACAGGGTGGGAAGCTTATCACTCCCCAACTTCAAAATGTATTGCACGGCTACAGTGGTCAAAACATCTTGGTACTGGTAAAATGAAAGATACATTGATCAACTGAACAGAATAGAGAATCCAGATATTAACCCATCTACATAGAGCCAACTGATCTTTGAAAAAAACACCTAAATATATCACATGGGGAGGTGATAGTCTTTTCAACATATGGTGCTGGCAGAACTGGGTAGCGATATGCAAAAGATTGAAACAAGACCTTCACCTCACACCTTAAACAAAAACCAACTCAACGTGGATTAAAGACCTAAAAGTGAATCCCAGAATTATGAATGTCATCAATGAAAACATAGGGACAAATGTGAGGGCACTAATTCAGGGAATACACAGACTACAAAACATTTTGAAAACTACACAAACAAAAGTAGACAAAATAGATGAGTCAGACATACTAAAAATTAAAAACTTACGTGCATTAAAAGACTTCACCAGAAGAGTAAAAAGGGAACCCACAGAATGGGAAATTTTTTTTTTGCAAAAACACATCAGACAATGGACTTATTACTAAAATATACTGGAAACTACAACACCTCTATAAGAAAAAGACAAATAACCCAAATAAAAAATGGGCAGAGGATATGAACAGACACTTCACCAAGGAGGAGATCCAGGCAGCCAACAAACATATGAAGAAATGTTCACGATCATTAGCCATTAGAGAGATGCAAATCAAAACAACAATGAGATATCATATCACACCAGAAATAACAGCAAAGATCAAAAAAGTAGAGGAAAATAAATGCTGATGAGGATGTGGAGAGACTGGGACACTCTTGCATTGCTGGTGGGACTGCAAAATGGTCCAACATCTCTGGAAAGTAATATGGTACTGCCTCAGAAGGTAGGAAATAGAGAAATACTTTATGATCCAGCAATTCCCCTACTTGGAATTTATGCACAAGAATTAGGAGCCATAACTCGAGTAGGTATATGCACACCAATGTTCATAGAAGCACTATTTACGATAGCAAAAAGATGGAGACAGCCAAAGTGCCCATCAACTGAAGAATGGATAAATAAACTGTGGTACATACACACAATGGAATATTATGCTACCTTGAAGGAGAACAAGGAAGCTGCAAGCCACCG
>NW_006408588.1:1436671-1443906 GCF_000296735.1 Chrysochloris asiatica | reverse complement strand
GACTGATTACTACAAGAACAAGCAAGTTCCTCACCCAGGAGACATAAAGGCAAGTGGTTGGGTCCCCTCAGAGCAAACCCGCTTCCAAGAATAAGACTCAATTGGAATACACTCTCTGATTGGTTACCACATTTGTCACTGATAAAGGTAAGTGAGGGAAAAACAGCAATGAAGCTGCAAGCTAAGCCCTACAATGTTCAATAGACTCCTGTGAACCTGGGTGGAGACCTGGTTGACCAGCAGTGTGTCAAGACCTGGGGACTCTTGGGCCCATAGTCAATGACATAGCCACAGAGGACTAGAGTGAAACATCCAGCTGATAAGAAAAGAGGGCATATGCACAAGAATACCCACACTTGCAGATAAAACCCACTTATCCTGGCTTCAATGACTGGATGATCAGAGCTCAACTAGAAGAAGAAATAAGAAGAAAAAAAGAGTAATCTGATACAATTTGATGAACTTGACCTACACCTATGGATGCAGTAGCACAAAAGAAGGAACAAATCTTTACAGCAAGGATCATTCTCACCCCATCCATACATTGAGTAAACAGGGATGGGCAACTTGTACATTGGCTACCCAAAGGGGGTGTGGGCTCCAAAAGCAAGAAGTGACTGGATTACAAGCTTTCAAGAGAGAGCCTAGATTCAGAGGACACGGTGGAAGGTAGAATCTGCACTGTATCCTGTCTAGGCGGGGCTGATGAAAGGAAATGCGAATAGGTCTCTTGTGATATACAGTAGTGAATAATTGTTATCAGGACTGATTGTGAGGGTTGGAAATGTAAAGGTAGACGTTTTATAGGAAGGAGGGAGTGATTAACCTTGCAGTCTAGGAGCCGAGGTCACTGGAACCATCAAGGAAAAAGAGCGGGAACCTACCCAAAGAAGAAGTGATGCCAGAGATGGAGGCAGAGAGGATGTCATGACAAGATGAAGCAGGTGGAGACTTTAGACCCAGAGAGGGAGTGGGGCTGTGTGCTGATGACCTGGGGGCAGGCTTGCAGGGTATATATACCCTTTGGTTGGTTGATGATGGATGGAGGGGATTGTAACCATGGCTATGAAATGATATATGATAGGATGAATGTAAAACTAATGTTCCCCCATGTAAACTATCACATAATTCACAATAAAACTTAAAAAAAAAAAAAAGACAAGACAGAAGGAAAAGGTCAAAATGGATGTCAGAAGAGACTCTGAAACTTCCTCTTCAGCATACAGATGCTGATGAAAATAGAAGAAATGAGAAGGTAAAAGAGCTGAATAGAAAATTTCTAAATTTAGCTCGAGAAGACAAATGAAAATATTACAATGAAATGTGCAAAGATCTGGAGTCAGAAAACTAAAAGGAAGAACACTGTCAGCATTTCTCAAGCTGGGGGAACTGAAGAAAAAATTCAAGCCTCCCCTTTTGTTATTGAAGGATTCTCTGGGCTAATGATGCAGAAAGCATCAAGAGAAGATGGAAGGAATACACAGAGTCACTATACCAAAAGGAAATAAATGGTTGATGTTCATCTGTTTCAGGAGGTAGCATATGATCAAAAGCTAAAGATACTGAAGGAAGAAGTCCAAGGTGCATTTAAGGAATTGGCAAAGAATAAGGCACGAGAGATTGATGGAATCCCAACTGAAATTTTTCAAGAAAGTCAGGCGGCATTGGAGGCCGTCACTCAGTGATTGAAATTTGGAAGACAACTATCAGGTCAACTGATTGGAATTGATCCCTATTTGTGCCCATTTCAAAGAGAGGTGACCCAACAGAATGAGGAAATCATTGGACAATATCTTTGATATCCCATTCAAGTAAAGTTTTGCTAAAGGTAATACAGAAACAGCTTCAACTATACATTGGCAGAGCTTCCAGAGGGTCAAGCCAGATATAGAAGAGGCCATGGATGAGGGATATCATTGCTGATGTCCAATCGATCGTGGCTGAAAGCAAAGCATACCAGAAAAATGTTTACCTGTGCTTTATTTTGTGCATTACACAAAAGCTTTCTATTGTGTGGATCATGACAAGCTATGGACAATATTGAGAAGTATGAGTATTCCAGAACATTTCATTTAATTATGCTCATGAGGAATCTGTACATGGATCAAGAGGCAGTTGTTCGAACAGAACATGGCAACACTGAACAGTTAAAAATTAAGAAAGGTGGGCATCAAGGATGTAATCTTTTACCATTTCCAATCTGTTCTGAGCAAATAATCTGAGAAACTGGGTAATGTGAAGGAAAACATGGTGTCAGGATCTGAGGAAGATTCATTAACAACCTGCAATATGCTGATGATACAACCTTGCTTGCTGAAAGTGAAGAGGACTTAAAATACTTACTGATGGAGATCAAAGACCACAGCCTTCAGTATGGATTGCATCTCAATGTAAAGAAAACAAAACTCTTCACCACGAGGCCAATAAACAACATTCTTATCAACAGAGAAATGATTGAATCGTTAAGGACTTCATTCTTTTTGGATCAACCATAACACTCATGGAAGCAGCAGTCAAGAAATTGAACAACGCATTGCATTAGGCAAATGTGCTGCACAAGACTTTTTTAAAGTGTTGAAGAGCAAAGATGCCAGCTTGAGGACTAAGGTGCACCTGACTTAAACCATGGTGTTTTTAATAACCTCATATGCATGTGAAAGCTGGACAGTGAATAAGGAAGACCATAGAAGAATTGATACATTTCAGTTATGGTGTTGAAGTAGAATATTGAAAGTTCCATGGGCTGCCAAAAGAACTAATATGTCTGTGTTGGAAGAAGTGTAGCCAAAATGCTCCTTAGAGACCAGGATGACCAAACTTTGTCTCTCATACTTCAGACATATTGTCAGGAGGGACAAGTCACTGGAGAAGAATATCGTGTTTGGTAAGGTGGAGGGTCAGAGAAAAAGAAAGATATCTCCAGAGAGATGAATTGGCAAAATGGCAGCATCAGTGAACTCAAGTGTGGCAACAATTTTGAGGTTGGCCCAGGACCGGGCAGTGTTTCATTCTGCTGTGCATAGGGTTTCTATGAGTCAGTACCAACTCGATGTCACCTAACAACAACAAAAAACACAATAACAACAGTATGAATCACATTAACCAAAAGGACTTTAGGTTATCAATATTACTTTATATTATTTACTTACATAATCATAAAATATGACCAAAATTGTCACCGCTTCTGTGATTATTACAATAAAATAATACAAACTCAAGAATATATTTTTTGAGAAATTCTTGAGTTAACATGTAAGCTTATAAAACTAAGAAATTGGACTTGACCGTGGCATTTTTTAATATTTTGTGTATTTCTTCTTTTAATTAAGAATTCAACAGTGTCCTTTTTTCCAAAAACTAACAAATAAAACATAAAATCCAAATATTAAAGTCTTCTCAAAGTTTCAGTTTGTATTAGAAATAGTGTGAAAAGATAAAAAGAAAAGTCACTACACACTAGAAGTTAATTTATTCAAAGGCCAGAAAGTATTTTATAAATACTTGTATTTATTAATGTAATTTATGAACTTTTACCATTCACTCTGGGTAAATACAGTAAGATGACTAATTATTTGGAAGAATTATAAAATGAGATGTAGAGAAGTCAGAGATCATCTATGGAGAATGAGATTACATGGCTCAAAGTCCCTCAATTACCTCTTATAAATGTGTAATTTTAGGTTTGGCTTGTTATCTTCTCTAAAATTAATTACTGCTTTTCACATAACAAGAAACCTTTTATACTGTAGATACTAAGCATCCTCGCCACAAAGAGAATATGAAAAAATAAAAACAACACTGGAAAGAATACACTTGAACAAGGAAGCTAACACGTAGAACTTCCCCAAAATAATGGGAAATGTGTTCTGAAAAGAACAGCCTAATAGTGGTTGTTGTTGTTGTAAAATGGCGTTGAGTCCGTTGCAACCCATAACAACCCTGTATAGTGTTTCTGAGGAGCAGCTGGTGAGCTTGAACCACCGACCTTGCAGTTCAATCAGTTTTGCAGTCCAGCGCATTAGCCCACAGCGCCACACCAGGACTCCTAATAGTGTCCTTTATTCAGAATACATTTTGTTCTGCTATATTTTAATGATCTGCGTAATAGTGGTTATGTAAATCATTAAAATATAGCAGAACAAAGTGTATTCTGAATGAAGGAAGCTAGCCTCATTAATGAAAGCATGTGATGTATATTCTATGTGGTGAGGGCCATAGGTATAGGCATCTTAGTACTATTGCCCATCTTCAGACTTTGCCTCAATGCCTGTATCACAGAGCCCTGTGGTTCCAAGGTTGAGTATGCCCCACTATTTACCTCTGTCCGATTTAGCCCATGCAAACCTGTCTCAGTGTTTTCCTTTCTACTTTGTTCTTCCACCACTCCCATTTCTTGTGTATTGCCCTCACCAACACCCGAACTATGATGTGTCTGCCCCCTACCCTGTGCTCTACGGTTGCCTCCCTCCACCTCCCCCAAACGGTCACCCTATCCTTAAGCACTTTGAAGAGATATTGTACAGATTTGCCAAACGCAATACGTCGTTTAATTTCTTGACTGCTGCTTCCATGAGTGTTGATTGTGGATCCAAGAAAAATGAAGTCCTTGACAACTTCAACCTCTTCTCTAATTATCATGATGCTATTTATTGTCCAGTGATGAGAATTTTAGTTTTCTTTACATTGAGATGCAACCCATACTGAAGGTTGTGGTCTTTGATCTTCATTAGTATTTTAAGTCCTCTTTGATTTCATCAAGGAAGGTTGCATCATGTACACATCACAGGCTATTAGTGAGTCTTCCTTTAATCCTGATGCTATGGTCTTCTTTACATAATCCAGTTACTTGATTATTTGCTCACCATACACAATAACTGTGTATGGTGAAAGAATACAGCCCTGGCACATGCATTTCTTGATTTTAAACCATTTAGTGCCCCTTTGTTCTAAAGAGAGCAACTGCTTCTTGGCCTATGTATGTTTTTCATGAGCACAATCAAGTTTTATGGAATACCCATTCTTCAAAATGGCATCCATAGCTTGTAATGATATGCACATTTGAAATTAATTGCATAGTCAATAAAGTACAAGTAAACATCTTTCTTGCATTCTCTACTTTTTAGCTAAGATTCATCTGACATCAGCAATGATACTCCTAGTTCCCGGTCCTCTTCTGAATCAGCTTGTGTTTCTGGCAGTTTCCAGTTGAGGTATGTTGCCACCAGTTTTTAACTCTCTTTAGCAAAATTGAATTGCATGTGATCTTAATGATATTGTTGGATGATTTCTGCATTCCACTGAGTCACCTTTCTTTGGAATGGATGCAAATGTGGATCTCCTACAGTGAATCGGCCTCCGATTTTCTTGGCATAGATGAGTGAGTACCTCCAATTAGTTCAAAGATTTCAATTTGTATTCCACCAATTCCTGGAGGCTTGTTTTCTGCTAATGCCTTCAATGTATCTTGGACTTCTTCCTTCAGTACCATCAGTTATTGATTATATGCTGCCTGTTGGAATGGTTGAACATCAATTCTTTTTGTTACAGTGACTCTGTATATATCTTCAATCTTCTTTTTTTTAATTGAGTGATATGTTTACATGGGGGACCATGAGTTTTATACTCATCATTTCATTGCAATGATTACACTCTTCTCCATACATCATCATTCAACAGTATTTTCTTCTATTCCCTCTTTGTTTTTTTTTTGTTTTGTTTTGTTTTTTGTTTTTTTTTCAAGGGGTAGTATTAGGACGGAATATACACAAAATCACTCAGGAATATATAATCATTTAAACAACCCAAGGATGCATTCTGCAAGCCTGCTCCCAGCCACCAGCACCTGGCTGCCAGCACACAGCCTTTCTCTTTCCATGAGTCTAGAGTCGTCATCTGATCTCTCTCTCCATACTATCATCTCTGTCTTGCTCTCATCTTTGTCTCCAACTCTGGTGTCGCTACTTCTCTGGATAGGGTCCCATATTCTGCCAGTGCTCTTCTTCTTTGATGGTCCTAGGGTTCTCTGTTCCATGACTGTAAGTTTAACTACTCCCCTCTTTTTGTTATAAAACTTCTACCTATATAGTCATGACAGTCCCAATTATTCATGATAACAATTACTCACTATTGAATCATAGGAATCTTATCCCCATCTCCTTTCACCAGACCCATATAGACAAGATGAAATCTATTCAATGGGGATTTTACTTCCCCCCACCCCTCATACTCTGAAATTAAATTCCGTCTTGAAAATATGTAAGCAAGTCAATTCATGACTTTATAGTCCCTCCCATTTTAGGTAGCCAATGTCTAAATTGTCTGTCCCTATCAACCCTGTCTGTATACATAATAGATAGGATTGATTTTGGATGTGATGACTCCTTCCTCTCAGTTGGTATTTTGAGCTACTACATCCATAAGGACATATTGTCAGGAGGGACAAGTCACTGGAGAAGAATATCATGTTTGGTAAGGTGGAGGGTCAGAGAAAAACAGGAAAACCCCCAATGAGATAAATTGGCCAAGTGGCAGCATCGATGGGCTCAAGCGTGGCAACAACAGTGAGGTTGGCCCAGGATCAGGTGGTGTTTTGTTCTGCTGTGCATAAGGTCACTATGGGTAGGTACCAACTCAATGACACCTAACAACAACAACAACATCCATAAGTATAGGTCGAGTTCATCAAATTGTAGCAATTTACACTAGTTTCCTTTATCAGACCAAAAAAAGGGGAGGGTGACATTTTTTATTTTTTTCCTTTTATCTTCCTCTGGCCGAGTTCTGATCAACAAGTGATTGAAGCCAAGTCAAATGCATACTATCTACAAGTTTGGGTGTTCTTGTGTGTCTCCCCTCACTTCACATCAGCTGGGTGCTTCACTCTCAACTCTAGCTCTCTGTGGCTACGTCCTTGTCCGTGGGCTCAGGAGTCCACAGGTCTCACCACACTTCAGAACAACCAACTCTTCCTCTTTTCTCTCTTATATCCAGGTCAACTAGAGTTTATGGAACATGGTCAAATTCTGCCTATATCTTCATTGTTGCCTCTCCCCTTCTTCCACTCAGCAGGAGACCAACGTGGTCGCCAGAAATCTCACATGGTTGCAGGTGTGTTCTCATTGAGTTTCAGTCTTGGAAGGGGATTGAAGGCACTTGATTGCTTGCCCTAATGGCTCCCCAGTGAACAACTTGCTTGTTTTGTAGTAGCCAATCAGACTACCATTTTTGTTTTGGAT
>NW_006408588.1:1428725-1434696 GCF_000296735.1 Chrysochloris asiatica | reverse complement strand
TTGGAGGAGAATATTCAAAGAGCCACGGGCTGCCAAAAGAATCAATAGATCCATTTTGGAAGAAGTGCAGCCAGAATGCTCCTTGGAGGCCAGGATGTCCAGGCTTTGTCTCTCTTACTAGGGACAAGCTGTCAGGAGGGACCAGTCACTGGAGAAGTTTATCATGTTTGGTAAGGTGGAGGGTCAGAGAAGGAGAGGGAAATCCCCAACGAGATGGAATGGCCAGGTGGCAGATCGAGGGACTCAAGCATGGCAACAGTAGTGAGGTTAGCTCAGGATCTGGTAGTGTTTGTTCTGCTGTGCACAGGGTTGCTATGAGTCAGTACTGACTCTATAGCACCTAACAACAACAGCAACGGTATTGTCACTCCTGCTTGCTTTTGATTGCAAATAGCTTGTAATATTTTTTTCCATCCTTTAACTTTTGCTTTATTTTTGTTTTTGTGTGTTAGGTCTGTTTCCTGCAGACAACATATTGAAGGATCTTGCTTTCTTTTCCATTCTACCACTCTCTGTCTCTTAACTGGTTCATTTAATCCATTGACATTCAGGCTAATTATCTATAAGTATGAATTAATTACTGTTATGTTTTTTTTTTTGTGTGTAGTGCTGCTGGTTTCTATATTCTACATGCCTTCCTGTGCTGAGTTCATGTTTTATGTGTGTTCTTTCTTGTCAGTTTATTCATAGTTTCTTCTTGGATTTTCATTTTGCTTGGTATGTTGTGATGTATGAATTTTCTTTGCAGTTACCCTATATTCTATTAACTTTTCTCTCCATTTAAATAAGTCTATTTTATCCTGCAATCTACCTAAACCTCTCACCACCTGGGTCTCTGTTCCTATGTTTTTACCTTCTTTTGCATTGTAATTGATTTGATCATAACCTGACCTCTTAGATCCTCTGAATTCATTCTAATAATTTTGTTCTGTTCTGGACTTTTCCATTGAACTATGGAGTTCCAGGTGATGCTGCCACATGTGTCAATCTTTGGTTGTTGTCTCTTCTTGTTTGCTCTCAGTACAAAGAAATCCCTTTAGGATATTTTGAAGTGCTGGGTTGGCTTTGGAACAAACTCTTTAGCTTCTGTTTAACCGGGTATGTTTTTATTACACTGTCGTATTTTATTGACAGCTTTGCTGGGTAGAGGATTCTTAGTTGGCCATGTTTTCCTTTCAGTGTTTTATATATGTCTCCCCATTGCCTTCTTTCCTGCATGGTTTCTGCTGAGAAATCTGAGCTTCATCTGTTTTGCTTGCCTTTGTAAGTAACACTTCTCTTTCCCTAGCTGTTTTCAGAATTCTCTCTTTGTCTTTGATATTGGAGAGCTTGATAATTATATGGTTTAGTTATTTTCTTTTGAGATCTTTCCTTCCTGGGGTTTGTTGCATTTCTTGAATGCTTATCTTTTAATTTTTCAGGATGTTAGGGCAATTTTATTCTAGGAGCTCTTCACCTATCGTCTCTGTGGATTTGCATGGTTCTTCCTGTTCTGGAATGCCAATAATTCTTAACTTACTCCTCTTTGAGTTGTTCAACATATATCTTAGACTTTCTTCAGATTATTTTAACCTTTTTTCTGCTTGCTCTTCTATCTTAGTAGTCTTGAGATATTTGTATTCCACCTTGTTGATTCTGGATTCAATCTCATCAGTTTTACTTCTTTGCCCTTTAAGTGTGTTGTCCATTTATGATTTTTATTATTACACATTTGAGCCTCTTTTTGCAGGTTTTGAATTGTTTCCAATGTTGTACCTACATCATTTGATTGTTCCTATATCACTTTGCTGACTTCTTCCGTATTTTTCTCAAGCATTTTTTGGAGAATTTGAATGCACTTCACTATCATTTTCCTTTATTCCTTCTCAGGAAATTTCAAGGCCTGCCCTTTTTCCAGTGGGAGGTCTGGGTCTACATCTAGCTCATTTGTTTTAGTTACTCTATCCTGTTTGTGGACATGTGCTGCAATGCTCGATTGTTTCTTGGGCATCTTCAATAATTAGGTTTTCAGTAATTAAATGAATGTTGATGTTTTATTGAGGTTTCTCATTGCCTTCAGGTTGATTATGATCAGGATATGGGCTTCCCTTTTCACTTTTCTTATTCATCACCTTAGAGTAACAATAGCAGGTGTTGTCTGTCTATCTGGCGTATAGTAGCTGTACTGGATCTTGCCTGTATAGTGGGATTTTACAGGGTGTGATTGCAATGTGGATATATGGCTACAGTTATTATCTCTTCTTGGGTAATGTAAGGATACAAAGTGCCCCCTGAAGGTAAACGCGGTACCAAAAAATGAAACAACAGCAAAAAAAAGAGAAAGAAACATATTTGGTACTACAGTCTATAATTGTGTAAAAGTAAAGAAGTAAAAAAGAGAAGAAAATACAAATGTGTAGCAAAATATGAGTGTGACTTTAATGCCACTTTCTCAGCTGGCTCAGGCTGTTCTGGGAGATGGTCCTGTTTTAAGCAGTTCCTTATGACTCCTCCCACTTCTACAATTCTGGACCCAGAAATCTTTGCTCAGAAAATCTGTGTGCAAGGATAGTAGAACTCTCCAGAGGTGGAGGAGAAGGGTATCCATTTGCTCAGGTACCCCTCTAGTCACCAGTGCAGAGGTACACAGACAATGAGAGACCAAAGAAAAGAAAAGGGAAAAAGAGAATGTCCACACCTTTATTTCCAATGATAGGCAGAAGTCTGTGTTTGGGGCACTTCTCTGACTCTTCTTCTGCTCCGTCACACCCAAGATGGCCACTCCAGGAGCCAGCTTGGCACCGTGGATCAGAAAACATTGTTTCTTGTCCCTGCTACAAACTCCACTGGCTGTAAGCCTTCAAACTTTCTAAATATTCCCTTATATGTACTTCTGAGTTCTGGGACTGTCTTCAGAAATTGCTTCGTCCGGTATTCTGTGTTGTTTCTGGCAGAGCTTTGCACTGCACGTCTCTCTAATCCACCATTAAGCCAAACTCATCAATCTTCTTTTGATGCTTTCTGCTTCCGTCAATATTTAGTAAATAGAATCCTTGAGTATTGCAAGTTGAGGCTTGAATTTTTTTTTTCTTTTTTTTTTTTTTTCAGGTTGAGCAATGCTGAGTGTGTTCATTCCTTCTGATTTTCTAACCTCAGGTATTGCATATTTTATTATAATACTTGATGTTGTCTTCTTGAGCTTCCTTTTGAACATTTCTATGAAGATCTTTTACTTCCTCATTTCTTCTATTCACTTTAGCATGTCTTCACAGGACAGCAAGTTTCATAGTGTCTTCTGACATCCATTTTGGTCTTTCCTGTCTTTTCAATAGCTTTTGCTTTATTCTTGTATGATGTTCTTGATGTCATCCCACAACTTTCTGGTCTTCTGTCAATAATGTCTAATGCATCAAATCTGGTTTTGATATGGTCTCTAAATTCTTGTTCAAGGTCATATGTTAGCTCTTGTGGACTTGTTCAATTTTCTTCAGCTTCAGCCTAAATTGCTTTTGAGATATTGATGGTCCATTCTGCAGTTTGCTCCTGACCTTATCTTGGCTGATGATATTGAGTTTTTCCACTGCCTCTTCCCAGGGATGTAGTTAATTTGATTCCTGTATATTCTATCTGTTAATGTCCAGGCATATAATCACTTTTTATGTTATTTTTAAATGTATTTTCAATGAATAAGTCATTCATTGGTCTTTTAAAATTCTATCATGCAATCTTCAGCAGCATTTCTATTATCAAGGTTGCATTTTCTAACTACTGATCCTTCCTCTTTGTTTCCAACTTTTGCATTCCAAGCACCAGTAATTATCCATAGATCTTGATTGCATATTTGATCAATTTCACAATGAAGAAATTCATAGAATTCTCAAACTCATCATCATTGGCTTTAGTGATTGGTGTATAAAATGAATTTTAGTGGTATTAAGTGGTTTGCCTTGTAGCTGTATGAATAGTTTCCTATCACAGAGAGCATTATACTTTAAGATAGTTTTTGAAGTATTCTTTTAGATGATGAATGCTATGCCATTCTTCTTCCATTTGTTGTTTCCAACATAGTAAACCATATTTGTCATACTCACAATGGCCAATACCACTTCATTTCAGATCACTAATGCCTAGGATATTGATTTTTTATGTTTTCCATTTCATTTTTGACAACTTCCAGTTTTCTAAGATTCACACTTTGTACATTCTATGTTCCAATTATTATTGAATGTTCACACTTGTTTCTACTCATTTTGAATGTGCTCCTCCCTTACTCCATTTGCAACTCTATTTTTTAGGAGGCAACTCTTCCCCAGTCATATTTTGACTGTCTTCCAACCTGAGGGACTCACCTTCTGGCACTATATCTGACAATATTCATTTGCTGTTCATAATGCCTTCAACTTCTGGCACTATATGTGATAATGTTAAACTGCTATTCATAACATTTTCATGGGCTAACCATTCAGTAGTTGTCTGCCATTACTTTTTTTCTAGTTTGTCTTACTCTGGAACTCTTCTAAATCATGTCCACCATGAGTAACCTCACTGGAATTAATTATGCATTCTTTTTTCATTTTCTACTATAATTATACTTCATATATTCCAAATTCTGATAATGAATGGAATTTTAACTATTATCATACATAAGTATTAAATACAGTTAATTCTCACAACCATACCATTATAAAGAAGGTATTAGTATTTCAGTTCTTCAGAGGAAGAAATGAGGTACAGGGAAGTTTTATTTGCATGTGCCCAAGATCACAAAGCTACTAGGTAGTGGAGCCAGGATTTGAGCTTAGGTAGTTTTACTCAAGAGTTCACACTTTATACTGCCTCTCTGAATTAGCTCTTCTAGGGCATCAAAGTTATAAAGATTTCACTTATTACAAAGTATGATTTTAAGTTTGCTTATTGCAGGTGTGCTAAAGAAGACCTGGACTGAAGGATGGTGTTGGGTTTTTCTACATGGAACCTTCATACATTTAGAAGAGTAAGTACTCCTGTGGTCCCATTATCCCCTTGTATGAAAGAGGCAATGCATTCAGTCACCCTGCCTAAGCTTATTTAACCTTGTAATAATAAGTATAATTGCCTGTCATTTTCCTTTCTCTTGTTCTATTTACTGTCTTTTCCCAACTTCATGTCAGGAAATTAAAGCTTAAAATAGAATTTAAGTTCAAAAGATGGGCAAACACTCCCATGCTTTTACCTCTTTTTCTCTTTTCCCTCTTGATTTGTTCCATTCACATGTCATTTGAACATTTTATCAGTTGTCTTGACAGCTTATCCTTCCAGGACACATATGAATACTTGAATTCCCAGGTACTTGTTACCATGTTTCAATAGCCTGTGACCTGTGACTCTGATGCAAGTGGTCACATAATTCCTAAGGAAAACATTGCCTGGAATATTACATATGCGTAGACCAGTACTCAAAGTCTGATGGCGTTTTACATGAATATTCCTGGAACTAACACCCAGCTCACAAAAGAGATCATAACCAACACTCCCAGGCCCAATTTCCCAACTCTAAGTCATTTCCCCACAAAGGTAACTGATTTTTTTGTCTTATAAAACTATAGGTTGGTTTTGCCATTTTGATTTCCCATAAAAGAATCATTTAATGACTTTTTTATGAGTAGTTTCCTTTGAACAATTTGCGAGCTATGTCTGCATTGCTACTTGTTGTTTTAGTTTATTGTTGCATTGCATTTCACAGTGAATATAAACACAGAAGATGTAGTCTTTATATATTTGAAAGACTTTTTTTTATAATTTCCATTTTGGAGCTCTTAAAAATAATTGTTGTTGTTGTGAAGTGCTGTTGAGTTGATTCCTACCCATCGTGACCCTGTATATCGTCTCCAAGGAGCATCTGATGAGCTTGAACCACCAACCTTGCAGTTCAAACGGCTTTGCAGTCTGGTACATTAACCCACAGCACCACACCAGGACTCCTAGCACTAAGAATAATGTTGTTGTTGTTGTT
>NW_006408588.1:1388343-1426668 GCF_000296735.1 Chrysochloris asiatica | reverse complement strand
GTGGACTTGTTTTCATTTTCTTCAGCTTCAGTTTGAATTTGTCTATGAATAATTGATGGTCTGTTCCGTAATGTGCCCCTGGTCTTGTTTTGACTGATGATATGGAGCTTTTCCATCATCTCTTTCCACAGATGTAGTCAATTTGATTTCTATGTATTCCATCTGGTATTTGAAATGAACAAATCATTGGTTTTACAGAATTCTATCATGCAATCTCCAGCATCATTTCTGTCACCAAGGCCATATTTTTCAACTACTGATCCTTCCTAGTAGTATAAATAATGTTGCATCTGTTTAAGTACGTAGTTCTGTTGGTTATATATGTAGATCTTAGTTTTTTAATAGTACAGTTTTATATACATGAGGGTAAATAATTGCTAAAATATCACTGTTATTTTTGTTAAGTGCCAAAAAGTTGGTTCTGTCTCACAGCAAACCTATATAGGGTTTCCACAGAGCAGTAGCTGAGTTTGAACCACTGACCTTGTGGTGCAAATCAACTTGGTGGTCCAATGACAGAATCATAGACACTTTTATTTTTAAAATATTAAAATATGAAGCTATTGTTTCACAACATATTTTTCATGTAGGTCTATACAATTTTGAATGTAGAGTTTTCCATCTCTCTAACTCTTCCATGGAGAATTTATACAACATCACATGGTAATTTTTAATAAATTGTGCTCCTTTTTAATATTCTTTAAGTTTGGGGAACAAAAACAAGTCAATAGGGGCCAGATCAAGGTTGTAGCGTGAACTAAGTAATGTTTCCCAGTGAAATTATTTTAAGACAACCCTTGTTATTCTCAAAAAATTAGCAGGTTCCTTGTATTGGTGAGAGAAAAAAAAAGAAATTCCTCAGTACAGCTTTCCTGACATTTTTCTCACAAATGCAGTTTTCCCTTTTCTTGATATTTCTCCTAGTAAGCCCCTATGATTGTCTTTTATCTTCAAGAAAATCTATCCAGATTACCCCTTGGAAGTCTTTCCCACCCCAAAACAAAAATAAATCACCATAACCTTTTGAGCTGACCTCTCTCTACCTTGAATTTAACTCACATAGCACATTCCCTGGGAAGCTACTGGTGTGATTGGACATTTTTTGGAAGGCACCCACACAAGATTGCACCAATTGTATTACTGAGAGAACTTCTCTACAGCCATCCCCTGATCACAAAGACATACTTCAACATGTTTTGTTTGGCATTCACCCACATGTGTATGAACTGGAGCTCTTATAGTAATACTTCTTATTTTTTACTTACCCCCAGCAAGATGTATTGGCACAGTGGCAGCTGCAATGGGATCATGCATAACTAATGATTGTGAAGTTGATGCAGGACAAGACAGTGTTTCATTCTGTTGTGTATAAGGTCACTATGAGTTGGAATCAACTTGATGGCACCTAACAACATCAACAACACCTTCATACAGGAGGACATAGTACTGCTTCTCTATATTCTATACTGTACTTTTGTTACTAATACCTTACGTAAGCATTATTTGCTGCAATTAACAAAATAACATCAACACATTACTATTTAACCTATTTCCATCATTTATACAGATATAGTTAATTTTACCTGACATCCTTTTCCTGTTTCAAGACTCCATCCAAGTCACTATATAGTCATCATGTGTCCGTAGGCTCCTCTTGGTGGTGGCAGACTTTCTTTGGTTTTGATTATCTTGACAATTTTGAGGAGTACTGGTCAGTAGTTTTGTATGATTTTACACTATTGGGATTTATCTCAAGTCTTTCATGATAAGACTGGGTTGTTGGCTAATGGAAGGAAAACCCCTGAGACTGTTAGTCATATTCACCTTAAAATTTCAAGCACCCATACTATGACTTATGATTGTTGATGTTAACTTTTGTCATCTGGCTGATTTAATGTTTGTCAGGTGATGCTATTATAAAGTTTCTTCTTTCTCCTCTTTCCATTCTGTTCACTTCGAAAGGAAGTCTCTTTGCACACCTATGGAGAGAGAAGCTATGCTCTCCCTCTCTTGAGGACAGAGTATCCACATGAATTATTTGCAATTCTGCATGAGAAATTTATTTCATCTCCATCATTATTAATTTATTAACTCATTTATTTATATCAGTGTGGGCTCTTGGATGTTTATTTTACACTTTGGCTTATAATGAGCTCATTATGTTTTAATGTACAAGCAATTGTTCAACATCCACAGCTTGCTATCAAAATCCCAAACAATGTTGTGAAATCTTGTTTGGAAATAATTCTCCATATGTTTCTTGTTTTCTGTATATCTTGCATGCATAAACATTCACTCCTTTATTTGGCTTTGGAATATACAATCTGAAATGCTTAGATAGAAAAGGACCTTGGAAGATCCAGTGTCTTGCTATAGAGCAGAATGGAGATTTGCTTACTGCCTACTATAAAATATGTGGATTTCCTAAACTCAGGGTTCCTATGATGTGATGCATGTCCACTCTATGTGGTGCGCAGATCTGACCTCTCTGCATTGCCCCTGTGGAGCATGAGAGCAAGTATAACTGATGCTTATGTTGGTTCATTACTGTGCTGGATGTAATACATTTCTGTCTTTTACCCAGGAGTTTTGTGTTTTCTGGCAGCATCCATGAAATTGTCGCATCCTAACTCCTTAGCTTGAAAACAAGGTGATAGCTCAGATACTTCACAGTTTTCGATAATCCCATCAGCGATGCTTAAAAAAAAAGTAAAGTTCTGCTAAACCAATCTGTGCTATACCCTCCGATGTTGTGTTTTTGTAGTTTTGCTATACTTCTTCTCAGCTTCCTCCTCCTAATTGATGGCAATGGATCTCAAAGCCACTTGTTGGGGCCTCACCATTGTCCTGGCTGATAGTGTCCCTATAGTAAACTAGTGTGTGTGCTAAGCTCACTGTCTGTCATTGCTCACAAAGCTCCCATTCCCTGGAGCCACAACAGTCCTGGGCTCTAAGCAGTAACAACTAAAACCTCTTGCCCATAGCCATGGGCCACATATTATGATGTGTGGACCAAGACCCACATCTTTAACCTAAAATCTCAAAAACTTTCACATGAACACACACTTTTTTTCTGTGGTTGCACTGAGACCATCAACCTTTTGATTAGCAGCTAAGCATGTGAAATGTGTGCACCACCCAGTTGACTCCTCTTATTTTACAGTAAAAAAAATAAGCCAGGCAAGACTTTATCCAGTAGCATGAATAGAATACATACTTAGTCCCTTGTGCTTAAAGTTAAATCTTCTCAGCCTGCCAAAGGGTCAGCTTCATCTTAAGGCTGGCTACATTGCAGATTCAAGATGGCTGAAAGAAGCTACCAGGACCAGGTGGTCTCCCATTTTCTTATATGTTTTTTGTGGATAGAAGAGAAGTTGTTTCTTCCTCACAATCATAAAACAAAAAACTTAGCCTTCATTTAGTTGTCTGTGTTCATCTGGAACCAATAACTATGATGAGGGAATTTGTTTCTAAGGATTATTTGAGATCAAATAGGGGTTGAGGAGAATTCCATACAAACCTTCAGCTCCTGCACAGTGAAATATGCTATTATAATGGGTACTGGAGAGGCAAAGGTCTATATTGTTCTAATTGCAATCACAGTAGGTAAAAAGCAAGGAGGACCAAGTCTGCTACCAACTAACTACAGAACTAGGAAGACGTATTTGAAACTCAGCTCATTGACCACATTTGTGGAGAGGGGTTAATAATTCCTAAACCCCTCTTTCTAAACACTACACACATACAGGCATCACTTTCCTACCAGAATTCACAGTGCTACTTTATATATCAAGTGACACAATTAAAGCAAAAAGTATTGGAATATAATGAAGCATTATAGGCTCCCATTTAGCATTAAAATATATTCCCATTTGTCTGTTCTATATTTAAATGAGGTGAATTGTTCTTAAATTATCTAGTAATCATCAGTCAGTTTCAAACATTGCAGCATCAAAGTTTTGTTTTGTATTTTCTCTCTAACTGTCCTTCTGAAATCTCATGCAATTATCAGATATCTTCTGCTCAGACAGTAAAAATTGTTTCTTGAACACCAAGGAAACAATTATTTAGAGCTCACCAAACACACAAAGAGATAACATGCTTATATACGAGATGGATAGAAGGCAGTATCAATCAAAATTATAATGCCATGCACACAGGAGAAAATAAACACTGGGTGATTTGATTACTCTGTTCGTCCAAGTATCAAATGTTCTTTAACGTTTCTTACTGAAATCACTCTTTATCTTTCCCATTAGATAAGGTTTTAGTGTTCTCCAAGGAAGTAATGGTTTTGTATATGTAGTCCAATAAATAGAGTTTAAAAGTTTATTATCAAACATATTGCATGCAGCAATAAAGGTGATCTATGATCAAGAATGTTATTCAGCACATAGAAAAATGTTAAAGGACCAAGATGGGTGTTTGTAAACTCCCCTAAAAGGTTGCCCTTTTCAGAAGGGAACTCGCCAGAATACATGCTTTCTTTTTCAAATACAAAATTACTTCAGATTGAAGCTACTATAAGAGCAAGCTATGCAAATAGAATGCATTTAGCATTTACCAAATGAATCAAATTTGTGGTCTTTGTAGGAGCCTGGAACCACATACTGAATCCTGAAGACTTATTTCATTAACATTCTAAAAGTCTTATCTCCGTAGTCTCATGACATCCTTCTCTTCAAAATCAGTAATTGTAATTTGGTAACTGCCAAGTATATTTTTGCTCATGATGTGCATCGCTTGATTTGCATAGTGTTTAAAGAAGATTGGATGAACAATAAAAATGTTGACGTCATTTACACTGAAACTCAGGTATAAACTTCTCTGAAAGAGTCAAAAACCTTGCCCTAGTAGTGTATTTTACTCACAGGGCCCACATTGATTAGAGCTGAGTAGTGGATGCCCTTTTGGCCAGCTCCTTGGATTTCCAGGTGGCTACTTTTGATATTTCAAGTGTCAGTGGTGGTTTATTGGCATCACTGCTCTGTTGTGTTTATTACAGGAAGAATATTACTTTGTGCCCATGTTACAGAGAAGAGAAAGGGAACCTAGACAAGGGAAGAAGTTTAAAATAATTCTGTTGTTTAATAGGCAAAAAAACAACAAAAAAATAGTATCATCAGGAAAATATAGCCCTAGCTTGTTTATCATACGTATATTATGAATTAGGTTCTGCAAGGTATCTGACAGTGCTGTCCCTATCTTGCTTACTTTGGATACACCATTGTTTGTTGTTGTTATTAAATGCCAGCAAGTAGGTTTCAATTCACAGCGACTGTGTATAGGGTTTCTGTGAAGCACATAGTGGATCTGAAGTGCTGACCTTGCAATTATCAGTCCAGTGTATCCTACAGCATATCCTACAGCACCACAGCAAGACTCCTTGGATATCCCATAAGTTGGATCAATGGCTAGAAATTCTTGGTAAAGTAGAATTCCAGTGAAAATCAGGGAAACCCTCATTGAAAGACTAATACATTGACCACAACAATGGATTCCAACATGCTAATGCCCAAGAAGATGATGCAGGGCCAGGCTATGTTGCATTCTGTTATACATATGGTCACCATGAGTAGGCTATAGGCAACTAGAATGTAGTGACAGTGATGACAAAAACTTAACTGGAGTTTAGTGAATTATGGCTCTTTATAACACCCACCAAATGACTGGGTTGTTGTTGTTGTTAAGTGCTGTCGAATTGGTTCCAACTCTTAGCGACCCTGTATAGGATTTCCAAAGAGCAGCTGGTGAGCCTGAACCACCGACACTGTGGTTCAAACCAACCTTGTAGTCCAGTGCATTAATCCACATTGTTGTTAGGTGCCATCGAGTCAGCACTGACCCATAGTGATCTTATACACAGCAGAACGAAACACTGCCCGATCCTGGGCCAACCTCACTATTGTTGCCACTTGGCCAATCCATCTCATTGGGGGGTCTTCCTCTTTTTCTCTGACCGTCCACCTTATTGGTAGAAACATACAACTAGAATGTATGGAGCTGTAATGAGAGGATTGCCATCCTGCTGAGTTTAAAAGAGCCATCTCAGAAGTAGAAAGGGGAATCTCACAGCCACCAAGAAAGAAGATCCACGAGTGGATGATATCTCTTAGACCCTAAGGTTCCTGCACTGAACTTCTTCAATCCAGGAGACAGAGATCTGCTGACACCAGAGATGGTGAGAGATGGGAAAAAGTGGTGGAGAAGTGGTGGCAGGAAAGGCAGTGGCACCAAGAACACAGAACAGAGTGGTGGGCTTCTGAGCTCAAGTGCAAGGAAACCAGAGGGCTTTAGCTGGAGGCTTGCTGGAAGAGTGGTTGCCTTCACAGACTTAACCTGGGAAATGAAATTTGCTGACCACAGAGTTAGAACTGAGCAGTTTGGGCCTGAGATTTATGGTAGAGTGCCATGTTCTTTGGACATTTATTAGTAATGTTCAAGAAGCTTTGTAACAATGTCTGAGCAGGGCAGAGGTCAAAGGGTCCCATGACTGAAGTTTGAGGACAAAAGAGACGCATGCCTCTGGGTATGACTGAGAATAGGCACTGGTGACTGGAGAATTGCTGTATCATAAGCATTTTTGTTATCTTCCTTAATGGAGTCCTGGTGTGGCACTGTGGGATGCTAATTGGACTGCTAATTATAAGGTCAGCAGTTCATATCCTCTAGTCACTCCTTGGAAACCCTATGCAAGGTCGCTATGAGTCAGAGCCAACTGGACAACATTGAACAAAAACAAATCTTTTGATGAAGTCCTGGTGGCTTATAGGGTTACATACTGTGCTGCTGCCACAAGGTCAGCAGCTCGAATCCACAGCCTGAAGTTGCCAGCCACACCATGGGAGACAGAGGAGACTTTCTACTCGTATACAAATGTATAGCTTCAGAAACCCTAGATAACATCGCTATGAGTCAGAATTGAGTCAGTGACAGTGGGTTTTGCTGAAAGAGTAACTTACCTGATAAACCCCATAATTGGGAGTATTGCCTGTGAATTCTTGTAGTCATCTCATTGAGTTGTGGAACCCAAAGAGAAACAGAGAGTGGTGTGGGAGGGACAAATGGTATAAGAATTGATAAAGAAGGAAAGAGGATAGAGGCATGTCTGGAATCAGACTTGGGCTGATGTGAAGTTTAATTCTTGTTCACCCTTGTGAAGACAAAGGAGGTCAGACACCACATGCACACCTTCTGAAACTACCTAAACCAGGATTCTGGTGCGGCACTGTGGGATAATGCACGGGACCACAAGGTTGGTTTGAACCACAAGATCAGTGGTTCAAATTCACCAGCTGCTCCTAGGAAACCCTGTACAGGGTCACTATGAGTCAAAACCAACTTGAAAGCATTTAACAACAACAAACAAAACCAGGATTCAAGTGAAAATAACTCTTTGCCATTCACTTTATACAACTTGTTTGTTTTCTTTTACTGACACAGTTCTCTTTTCTTAGCATGGCCTCTTTCGTTCATGTATCCTCTTGAAATCATGAACACCCTGCACTGACAAGGTGACGTCCCAGCTCCTCTGTGTCTCATGCCTGTGATCAATTGGAAAATAATAGTAAACATGGACATTTCTCTCATAGTTGTCCAATGTCTTATTTAAATTCTCATCTCATCTCATCAAGATTTTAAATTTGAGCAACCAAGGCTTGCTTTGTGTTTCCCATGTGCTTTGTGCTTTTTTAATCCTCTCCTTACATGGGCTTTCAACTAGATGGTTGGACACAATGAGCTCAAGGAAAGCAATGATTTCTAGGGATGACTCAGAACTAGATAAGGTTTCATTGTGTTGTACGTAGATACTATGGGTCAGAACCAACTTGATGGCACCTTATACCAACAACTATCTGGGCTGAAATATCATTCAGACACTAATACATCCTATACTCACCTTTTTAACCACACTGCCAAATCACTTCAACCAAAGCCCGTTTGCATATTGTGAATTCTCCCTTTTTAACAGTCAATACACTCTGTAGTTAAACATGTGTAAAAATATACTGCAACTAGAGAACAGCAGGTGATAGTGATGGAGACTATTTGGTATGTTTTGATACATTTCAGGAAGTAGACAATACCAAAGGAATTTCACTAGAAAATTCTGTTGTCACTGCTTCTTGAGTAGCTCTGACTTCAATATTTGCATTTGCAGGCTTTACTCTTTGCAAGATTGCTTGTGTGTTTAGTGTCTCTGTCTTTCTCATTTTCTTCCTTTCTTTTTCCTTTTATAATGCAATGCCAAAAAGAAGTTGCAAAGTTTATCCTTTAGCAAGACACATCCAGTAATTTTCATCTTTTGATAAAGGTTTTTTGCTCAGGAAAAGAGCCTGGAAATCTCTAAAATGAAGAATATCCAAGATTCTCGGATCTTATTTGACTCTTTGATCTGAAGAACAATGCCACCTTTCTTGCAGTATTTGGGTATTTGGGAGGATTCCATCCTGGTTCCAAACAGGAATCATTGAAATGTGGAGGAAAGAAAAACAGCACCATTGAGGACCTCCCAAAAAGTTTGGAGTTAAGGTCTGTGTGGTTTATTTTCTCTTGTTTTACTCAAGCTTGTTTGCCAATTCTGTAAGCATATGCACTATATGCTACTGAAGTCTGTGAAAGCTCTTTTAAACAGAAATCCCAGGAAGAAAGATGAAAAACTAAACAAAAAGAAGGTGAAATTAGTAGTAATAGCCAATGTATGCTTTGAGAAGATGCTTGACAAGAGATAATTAATGTTCCTAAATTCTCAGTAGATAGAGTAGTAAATTTATAAGGAATGGGGATTGAAAAAATAAATGTAAAATTATGTTACTCTTTAAAATACAACTTCCTAATCAGAGTCAGAGTCCTGGTGTGGCACTGGGGATTAATTCGCTGGACTGCAACGTCAGTTTGAACTGCAATGTCAGCAGTTCAAGCTCACCAGTCGCTCTGTGGAAACTGTATACAGGGTCGCTATGGTTCAGAATCGACTCGATAACACTTAACAACAATCAGAGTCAGAGTCAGGAGTCCAGATGTGGTGCTTTAAAATAAGCACTGGACTGTTAACCACTATGTCGCTGGTTCAAACCCACCTGCCCCTCCTGGAAAACCATATACAGGGTCATGATGAGTCAGAACAGACTCAATGACACATAACAACAACAACAACAATCAGAGACAAGAATAAATAGAGACACACTGCAGTGTTTTTGATAGTTGTGTTAGATCGTTGTATTACCAAGTAGAATGCAAAAGCGCATAATTAAAATCATCTGATGTTTTTCTTTGTCCTTAACATATTGAAGAGGTGCAGACCATGAATATGGATTTTAAAAATCTGGAAGAAGCCATATTTTATCTAACAGCCTAATAAATCAGGACTTTTGAGTTTTATCTGACAGTCAGTCGTAGAGACGAGTCACTGGGACTCACTATATCCAGTTCCAACTCATTAAAAGCGAATAAAGAAAGCAATATTTAATGAATTGGTGAAAATTAATAGCTCTCGATACTGAGTAGACACTCGCTGAATACATTTTGAGGTAGAATATAGGTACGTAAGGTAATATTTTTAAAATGTGTGTCATTTTAGAGAAGACTGGTTTGCAGTTGTCATTGTGTAACATAAATAAGAGATTTAGCTTCAAGTCAGAATTTTGAATAAATGTCTCAAAGGAACCTTGACAAATAGAAGGCAATTTCTTTACCTCTGCATGTCACAGGGGATACAAATACAGACTCAGAAACCAAATGCGTGAGTTCAAAACCCATCTTTACCATCTTGTAAGTCTCCTATTGCTGTGCGACACCAATTTAGTAGTGTGTATCACCATACATTTATTACTTCACAGTTTCTGTGGTTCAAGACCCCAGACACAATCTTGCTAAGTCCAGTGTTCAGTGTCTAACAGCACTAGAAGCAATGCTTTACTAAACTGCGGTGCTACCTGAGATTTGCGGTAGTCTGCCAAGCTCACAGGTTGTTCCCTATGATTCTAGAAGTCAAGAAGTTTTGTTTCTTCAAGGCCAGCAGGAGAGATTCTGAGTCCAGGGAGAGCTCTGGTTCCTCTTTTCAGAGTTTTCTCTTGATTAGGTTCAGACCCCTACAGGATAATCTTTCTTTTGATTAACTTTAATTATGATTATAAATCAATACTTATAAGTAAATTAATTCTTATAAGTAAATACACAAAACTCCTTCACCATTGTCATGTTCTGTTGGTTAGAAACAAGTCCCAGGGCCTACCCACATTCGAGGAGAGGGGATCATATAAGGGCATGAATCACTGAGGGTCACCTTGGGTCTTGTCTACCATAATCAATTCCATGATATTCAAATTTGAGCAAGTGATTTAACTTTTCTGAAGCTCTCATTTCCAAATTGTAACATAAGATGTGATGATTAGATTGATTTGTCTAGGTGGTTAAGTAAATGACGCACAGTTTTAGGTCAAACGCTAATCTAGATGCTATTACGGAGTATTCATTTATGAATACATCAGCCTTAAGTAAAGCAGATTGCTCACCAGCATGCTGGTGGGTTTCATTTAAATAAATGAAGACTTTAGGAGCAAAAGGGGAGTTTCCCTTGGGAGAATTCTGCCTCCAGATTGAAAATAGGCATTTTTCCCTGACTTTCTTTAATCTTTACTTGCCTAAACTGTGGATTTTGGGACACAAGTATTAAGAAATTTTAAACCTGTCACTTGATCTACAGATTTTAGATTTGCCAGTACAATATGCGCTATTTATTTAAAATAAATTTCTCTTTTTATCTAGAAAACCTTTTTATAATAGGAAATTCCTTTATGGACTAAGTGAAATGAAGAGCATTTATCAAAGTGAAAACAAATTCTTAGGACGTGTTAGCTATTATATTCAATGGATGTAATTTACAGAAGACAGAAATTTTTAGTCAAATTTGAGTAGCCTTGAATTATTTTTTGGATGTAGAATAAGCACTCAACTAGAAGATTGGTTGGAACTGCAAGATTAGTGGTTCAAATCCACCGTCTGCTCCTTAGAAAACCCTATAGAGGTTGTTATGAGTCAGAATTAACTTGACGGCACTTTACAATAACAACATTATAATATGTGATATGTGTGTCTGTATGTGGGTCTGTGTGACAAAACCTCATAATGTATGTTGTTGTTGTTAGGTGTCATCAAGTTGGTACTAACTCAGAGACCTTATGCACAGCAGAACGAAACACTGCCTGATCCTGGGCCAACTTCACTACTGTTGCCACGCCTGAATCCATCAATGCGGCATTGGCCAATCCATCTCATCGGTGGTCTTCCTCTTTTTTTCTGACCCTCCACTTTACCAAGCATGATATCCTTCTCCAGCAACTGGTCCCTCCTGACAATATATCTGAATTATGAGAGACAAAGTTTGGCCATCTTGGCCTCCAAGGAGCACTGTGGCTGCACATCTTCCAAAATGGATCTATTGGTTCTTTTGGCAGCCCATGGCACGTTCAATATTCTCCTCCAACACCATAACTCAAAGGCATCAATTCTTCTACGGTCTTCCTTATTCACTGTCCAGCTTTCGCATGTATATGAGGTTCTTGAAAGTACCATGGCTTGGTTCGGGTGCACCTTAGTCCTCAAGCTGACATCTTTGCTCTAAGATTCTGTAAAATAGAATAGTGTTGTGAGCTATGATCCATAAATTTTATAAGATGTGCTAGTTATAGAAGGGAGCTCTAGTAGCGTAATGGATTGCAAGCTGAGTTGCTAAATGAAAGGTCAGCAGTTTGAGAGTACCAGGTGCTGCATGACAGAAAGAAGAGGCTTTCTGCTCCCATAAAGATTTATAACCTTGGAATCCCTCCCTATACAGGTTCGCTGAGTGGGAACTGACTCCACCACCACTAGGTATTGAAAACGACAATACTGTAAAATAGGTTCAGAATATTTAGGATTAAATAATGTATTAACATTTCCTATTTCAGGCCACAAATCTAAAACGTCAGCGAACTCCCTTTTTCCTTTCTGGTCATATGAAGAGGATCTTATTCCTCAAAACACCCTTCAGAAAATGCTGAGCTAGAGGCTCACAGCAAAAGAGAATCCTCAAACAACTCAGTGATCATGACAGATTTTCCTTTTTAGTGTCTGCCCCATCTCTGAATTATAATCCACGTTTATTTCTGTGCTTTATCATTTATCAGGTGACTCCTGTCTATCAGATATATTCCAGATGTTATCTTACTATATCTGCCTTTTCACCATACCTCTATGTGATAAATAGTCTCAGCTTTACTGTATAGAGTCTTGGGAAGGCTATTTAACATAAACATGTCACACAATTAATAAGAGTTGGAACTAAGAGTCAAGTCTTCCCAATAATGTGTACTTTCCATCAGACCCCTGATGCCTTTCTAGGCTGATGGCCATAATTTAGCATAGCTTAAAACAGATACAGCAATATTTAACATTAAAAGCTACTGACAGTACCACCGTCTTACTCAGAAAAAAGGACATGAAGCAAAAGTTTGTTAACTTTGAATTGTGAATTGAGTACAGGTTTACAGAGCAGACCATCAGTTTTACATTGAACCAATCATACAGTTTGTTTCATCTCATGGATTGCAATCCCCTCCATGTGACATCACTTATCACATTTCTGTTTTGTGTTTCTTGCTTCCATTCCTCTTACTTGGCCCACACTTCTGAATTGTGTCCTTAGGTAAATGCTACCCTTTCCATCTCAAATGGTTGACCATTTTATGGTGTACATACCTCACTAGTGTTGTTGTCCCTCCTGTTGTTGGTGTTGTTTAAGTTCCTTCAAGTTGGTTCCGATTCATAGTGACCCTGTGTAGGGTTTCAAAGGAGTGGGTGGTGAATTTGAACTGCCAACCTTGTGGTTGAAACCAACCTTGCAGTCCTGCAGCGTCACAACATGGCTCCTATATACCTGTATTGTTTGGCTGAAAATTGAGCCATGGGGTGAGTTCAGTTCTAGACCTGAGGGTGACCATGGCTCTTCTCAGGGTTCCACCAGTCTCTATCTTACTAGTAAGACTGACCTTTTTTATGATTTTGAGTTTTGTTCCACATTTTCTCCCACTCTATCCTGGACCTTCTAATGTAATCCTTTTCAGAACAGTTGGTAGTGGTAGCTGGACATCATCTAGTTCTTCTGATTTCAGGGTAATGGAGACTCATGTTCACATGACCATTAGTCCACTGGATTAATTGTTTCCAAATGTCATCAGCTTTTATCACTTTTCTTTCCTACAGACAGGAAGAGACTGACAACTCAACGTTAGTTGGACACTCATGAACATTTAAGATCCCAGTAGAGACTCACCAAAACAGGATGCAGAAGATTTCTTCTTAGACTTTGTTGTGCCATTTGACCATGATGTACCCTCAGACTATGACCTTGAGCCCTTAGGCAAAGCAAATTAAACCCTCAAGGTGTTTGGTAATGTATAAGAAGTTTTATAATTTTGTCCCCAGTGTGGTCCTATAGGATAAGCACTGTGCTTGACTGCTAAACATAAATGCCATTTTGCTCAGTGAATGTTACATTTTGCAGACCCACTAACAGGGTCCTGGTGTAGGATAAACTCAATCACAAGGTTGGTTTTAAATGCAAGGTCAGCAGTTCAAACACACCAGACACTCCTCCAAAACCCTATACAGAGTCTTTATGAGTTGGAAATGACTTGATGTACTTAACAACAAAGCTGGTAGTATAGAAGGAATCTAGTTTCTCCACACCCATGCCAGAATTTCTTGTTTTCTTTTTTAATTTTGTTACTAATGCTATGGTGAGATGATGTCTTATTGTTGTTTTGATTGCATCTCTCCAGTGACTAACAGAATTCTGGTGTGGCACTGAGAATCAGCACTGGATGGTGAACTACAAAGTCAGCAGTTCAAACTCACCAGCTGCTCCTTGGAAACTGTATGCAGGGTTGCTATGAGTTGGAAGCCACTAGGTGGCACATAGTAACAACAACAACAGCAATAGCTAATGATCATGAGAATTTCTTCATATATTTACTGATCACCTCTATGTCTTCTTTGGTGACATGCCTATTTATGTCTTCTGCCCTTTGTAAAATTAGATTATTTGTCTTTTTAATGTTGAAATGTTGAAGTTTTCTATTAACTTCAAAGATTAATCCTTTGTCTGATATGTGATTACCTAAAAAACTTTCCAAGTCTATAGGTTCTCTTTGGACTTTTTTGGTAAAATCTTTTAAAGCACTTAAGTATCTAATTTTTAGAATGTCTCAATCATATAGTTTGTCTTTGGCTATTTGTGTGTTTTTATTTATGTTTGATAATGCATTTATGCCAAATATTAGAGTCCTTAGTTTGTTCCTGATTTTCCATTGATGATCTTTATGGTTCTAGGATTTACATTTAGGCCTTTGATCTATCTTAAGTTCATTTTTCTTAACCATATCTCATGTGTAATTGGTGGGAGATATGGTTCTTGTTTCATTCTTCTGCAAATGAATATCTAATTTTGCCAGCACTGTTTGCCAAAAAGACTATCATTTCCCCATTTAATGTGTTTCAGCCATTTTTCAAAGTTTAGCTAAGTTCTTTATATGTGGATAGATTTACTAACTTCTCAGTTTTGTTCCATTGATCTATGTGACTTTCACTGCACCAATATCATGCAGTTTTGACTACTGTATCTGTGTAGTAGGCTTTGAGATTGGGAAGTTAGAATTCTCCTACTATGTTCTTCTTCATTAGTATGCTTTATTTTGTTGTTGTTGTTGTTACTAAGTGCTCTTGAGTGGATTCCAACCTATAGCAACCCTGTATAGGGTTTCCTAGAAGAGGCTGGTAAACTTGAACATTGATTTTGCGGTTCAAACCAACTGTGCAGTCCAGCTCATTAACCCAAACAGCCACACGAGGCTTTATTTATCTGGGATTTTTTTTTCCTTTCTGTGTAAAGCTTGTGATTTTTTTTAAATCTCTTTAAGGAATAATGTAGGAATTGGGATTGGAACTACATTATATCTATAGATTGTTTGGGGTGATATTGACATTTTCACAATATTAAGTCTTCCTATTCACAAGCATCTACCACTCATCTTACAGTTTGTTGAACTGTGGTGGCTTGTGAGTTGCTATGATTCTGGAAGCTATGCCACGGGTATTTTAAATACCAGCAGGGTCACCCATGGTGGACAGGTTTCAGATGAGCTACCAGATGAAGACAGACTAGGAAGGAGTGACAAACTACTTCAAAATATTTAGTCACTGAAAACCTTATGAATAACAGAGAAACACTGTCAAATGTCAAGTGCCTTAGGTTGGAAGGCACTCAAAATGCGACTGGGGAAGAGCTGCCTCCTCAAAGTAGAGTTGACCATGATGACGCAAATGGAGAAATGCCTGTGGGAGTAAGGTCCATGGGACCTTCAAAATGGATGTCAAAAGAGACACTGAAACTTGCTCTCCAGGGTAGAGATGATAAAGTAAATGGAAGAAATGAGGAGGTAAAAGAGCTGAACAGAAAATTTCAAAGGTCAGCTTGAGAAGACAAATTCAAATATTATACCAAAATGTACAAAGATCTGGAATCAGAAAACCAAAAGGGAAGACCATGCTCAGCATTTCTCAAGCTAGGGGAATCAAAGGAAAAAATCGAGACTTGACTTTGATTTATGAAGGATTCTCTGGACAAATTATTGAATGATGCAGAAAGCATCAAAAGAAGATGGAAGTAATATAGAAAGTTGCTGTATGAAAAGGAAATGGTTAATGTTCAGCCAATGATACTGAAGGAAGAAGTCCAAGGTACATTGAATGAATTAGCAAAGAACAAGGCACCAGGAATTTATGGAATAAAAATTGAAATTGTTCAAGAAAGTGAGGCAGCACAGAAATTACTCACACATCTATGCCATGAAATTTAAAAGATAACTACCTGGCCAACTGACTGGAAGAGATCCCTATTTGTACCCATTCCAAAGAGAGCTGAACCAACAGAATGAGGAGATCAGACCATTTCTATGATATCCCATGAAAGTAAAGTTTTACTAAAAGTAATACAGAAATAGCTGCAAGCATACATTGACAAATAACTTCCAGAGAGAGGTTCAATCCTGATTCAAAAGAGGGTGTGGAACAAGGGATATCATTGCTGGGATCTGATGGATCTTGGCTGAAAGCATAGAATATCAGCAAGATGCTTATCTGTGTTTTATTGACTATGCAAAGGCTTTTGATTATGTGAATCATGACAAGCTACGGACAACATTGCAAAGTATGAGTATACCTGAACACTTAATTGTGCTCATGAATAATCTGTACATGGACCAACAGGAAGTTGTTCAAACACAACATGGGAGCACTGAATGGTTTAAAATTAAGAAAAGTGTGTGGCAGGATTGTATTCTTTCACCATACTTATTCAGCCTGTATACTGAACAAACCATCTGAGAAGTTGGATTATATGAAGAAAAATGTGGCATCAGGACTGAGGAAGACTCATTAACAACCTGTGATATACAGATGAAACAACCCTGTTTGCTGAAAGTGAAGACTTACCATACTGATGAAGATCAAAGAGCACAACCTTCTGTATGGATTGCATCTAAATGTGAAATAAAATAAACTAAAACTACTCACCACTGGACCAATAAACAACTTTCTTATCAACATGGAAAAGATTAAAGTTGTCAAGGACTTCATTCTTCTTGGATCAATCATCAACACTCAGGGAAGCAGCAGTCAAGAAATCAAATGATGCATTATATTAGGCAAATCTGCTGCACAAGACCTTTTTAGTGTTGAAGAGCAAAGGAGTCAGCTTGAGGACTAAGGTGCATCTGACCCAACCAAGCCATGGTATTTTCAATAGCCTCCTACTCATAAATCCTTTCACCTTCTTGTCTTGTTGATTTATTCTATTGTTTTTGTTTTGTTTCATCTATTTCTGCTCTAATTTTTATTATATTTTTCCTTAACCTTCCAATTTTTTACTTCTGATTTCATACTGTTTATTTTGAGAAGCTGTTTTGTAGAATTTTGATTTTTTAAATAATATATTGAGGCTCACTTTATGGCTTACTATATGGTCTATACTGGATAATTCCTATGTATACAGGAAAATAATGTATATTATGCTATTATTGGGTTATTGTTGTTGTTAGGTGTCCTTGAGTTGGTTCTGACTCACAGCAACCTTATGCAAAACAGAATGATACACTGTCTGTCCTGTGCCTTCCTTACAATCATTGTTAAGCTTGATCCAATTGCTTCCTCTACTAACTCAATCCATCTCATTAGGGGTCTTCCTCTTTTTCACTGACTCTCCACTTTACCAAGCATGATGTCCTTCTCTAGGGACTGATCACTCCTGATAATATGTCCAAAGTATGAAAGATGAAGTAGCACCATCCTGCCTTCTAAAGAACATTTTAGTTGTATTTGATCCAACACAGATCTATCTGTCTTTCTATTAGTTCTAGGTACATTCAATATTCTTCTTCAACACCATAACTCAAATGCATCATTTTTTCTATGATCTTCTTTATTCATTGCCCAACTTTTGCATGCATATGAGGTTATTAAAAATACTAAGCCTTTGGTCAGGCATGCCTTCTTTCTCAAACTGACATATTTGCTCTAGAACACTTTAAATTTATTTTTTATGGTTATGTCCTCTTGTTCAATTGACCTTTACTGATTATATAATGTCATTCTTTGTTTCTTATGCTGGTTTTTGCCTTAAAGAGTTTTTTTTTTGTTTGTTTGTTTGTTTTTTTAACAGAAGTTAATATTACCACTGCTGCTCATTGTTTTTTTTTTTTTTTTTTGCTCCTGATATATTTTTTCCATTCTTTGATTTTTAGACTAATTTTACATTCATATATAAAGTGTGTTTTTTGTAGACAGCACATTGAAGGATCTTGTTTTCTTATCCATTCTACCATTCTCTGTCTCTTCACTGGTGCACTTAGTTAAATTCAATGTAATATCAATAGATATCAATTAGAGGTTGTAATTTTGCTATGTGTGTGTTGTGTTTGGTTTTTTTGTGGTGCTGGTGGTTTCTTTGTTACACATAATTCTCTGCACTGAGTTCATTTTATTTGTGGGAATTTTGCTTTTTCCTCATTGCTTTTGTTTTAATATTTACTAAATATGTTTTTTTCTCTTTTTATTTTGGTAAGAAAATTTATTAATTTTCTTTGAAATTACCCTGTAACTTATTAATTTCTTCCCTTTTAAAAGAGTCTGTTTTATCTTGAAATCTACTTGACCTTCCTCACCATTTGTAAGTTCTGTAACTGTACTATTCTCTCATCTTGCTTTGTAGTTGCCTTCATTATACATTGATATCTCTGGTTCTATTTTTGCATTTGTGTGTAAAGTGTGTCTTATATATACACTATAAGGACCCTGTTTTTTAAATCCATTCTGCTACTCTCTGTTTCTTCACTGGTACATTTTAATGCATTTATTTTCTGTGTAATTATCAATAGGTGTGAATTGATTGCTGCCATCTTGCTGGGTGTGGGTGTTTTTTGTTTTTTTCTTTTGTGTGTGATACTAGTAATTGCTTTGTTTCACATAATTTTGTACACTGAGTTCATTTTATTTGTGGGTTTTCTTGTAGGTTTTTTTTTTTTTTTTTCCCCTTTCTTTTTTTTCCTTTGGACATGTCTATATTTGGATTGAGTTGTATGGTGGTGTTGTCAATATGTTGATCTCAGTTTGTTGTCTGCTGTTGTTGGTTCTCTGTCCATAATATTCCCTTTAGTATTTTTGGTAAATTTGGTATGGTTATTACACATTCCTTTAATCTGTGTTTGTCTGGAAATTTCCTAATTTTGCTGTTGCAATTTAGGGACACTTGGTTGGCAGTGTATTTTCTTTCAGAGTTCTATATATGTCATCCCATTGCCTTCTTACCTGTATAGTTTCTGCTGAGAAATCAGATCTTAATCCAATTGGGTGTCCTTTGTAGGTAACTTTTCATTTTTGCAGAGCTGCTTTCAGGATTCTGGAAAGAAATAGCATATATCCTGCTAATGGTTTTTTAAAAACAAATACTTTCTTTTAAAAAAATTTGTGTTCTTATTCGATATTTGCTCTTTGTGATGTTCAACCATTTCAAGAGGTAGCATAAGATCAAGAACCCATGGTATTGAAGAAACAAGCTTCTCTGAAGCCAAAACCAAGGTTCTAGAAATTGTTGGAATACAAATTGAAAGGTTTCAACAAATACATGCAGAACTTGAGGCACTGACTCATCTATGTCAAGAACTATGGAAGACAGCTACCTAGCCAGACAATTGAAAGAGATTCACGTGTGTACCTATTCCAAAGAAAGCTGAACCAACAGAAAGCAGAAAATATCAAACAATATCACACATAAGTAAATTTTTCTGCATATCATTTAAAAAGTAGTTGCAATAGTACATTGGCAGAGAGCTGCCAGAAATTCTAGCCAGATTCAGAAGAGAACATGGAACTAGGAGTATCTTCGCTGACATTATATGAAACTTGGCTGAAAGCAGAGAATATTAGAAAGATATTTACTTGTGTTTTATTGACTATGCAAAGGCATCTGACTGTGTGGATCTCAACAAACTATGGATAATAATGTAAAGAATGGTTATTCCAGAAACACTTAATGATACCCATCAGGAACCTGTACATTGACCAAGAGAGAGTCATTAGAATTGAATAAGTGGATATAAAATAGTTTGAACTCAGGAAAGATGTATGACAGGTTATATCCTCTCACCATAACCGACTCGATGGCACTTAACAACAACAACAAAATATTTATTAAATCTGTAGGCTGAGCAAATCACCAAAGAAACTGATTATATGAAGAAGAATGTGGCATCATGATTGGAGGAAGACTCCATTAGCAACCTGTGATGTGCAGATGACACAATTTTGCTTGCTGAAAGGGAAGTGAAGAGGACTTAGAAGACTTATTGATGGGAATCAAAGACTTCAGTATTTAGTGTGGATTTCACCTAAATAATAAGGAAAACAAAAATCTTCAAAATGTGACAAATAAATATCCTCATGATTAATGGAGAAAATATTGAAATTGCCAAATATTTCATTGTTCTTGGATTGACAAACAACATTCATGGAAGCAACAGTAAAGAAATCAAATAATGCATTGCATTAGGCTCATTGTCTATAAAATGTTTCTTTAAAGTGTTAATGAGCAAAGATGTCACTTTGAGGACTGAGGTGTGCTTGACTCAAGCCATATTTGCAACTGCCTCACATGCATGCAAAAGTTGGCCAATGAATAAGGAAGACCTTAGAAGAATTGAAGGATTGGAATTATGGGTTTTTTGTTTGTTTGCTAAGGCCATTGAGCTTATTTGGACTCATAACAACCTGTATAGGGTTACCAATGAATGCTGGAGGATTTGAACCACCGACTTGGAATTGTCAGTCCAGTGCTTATGCTACAGCACCACACCAGGTATTGGAGAAGTATAAACTAGTCTGTGTTGGAAACAGTACAGCCAGAATGCTCCTTCAAATGGAAGATGGTGAAATTTTTGTCTCTTGTACTTTGGACATGTTGTCAAGTGGAAGATCAGCAAACAAAAAAGGAAGACCCCTCAATGAGATATATTGACACAGTGGCAGCAACTGTGGGTTCAAACATAACAATAATTGTGAGAATGATGCCAGACCATGCTGTTGTGAGTAAGGTCACTATGAATTGGAGTTGAGTCAATGGGATATAACACAGCATCGATTAAATCAAATCTTATAGTCTTCACTATCTTAAAAGCAGGTGAAATGCATTTGCCCTGCATTGCCCTATTTTGCCAATCAAGAGCTAACCAAGATACAATATTTAACTTCTGTGTATCATTTCTCTCTCTCTCTTCTGGTGTTACCGGCTTTAACCAAGATCTATCTCGTGTCAGCAATGATATCCCTCATTCCACATCTTCTTCTGAATCCAGCTTGAATCTCTAACAATTCTTTGCGTATGTAATTTTGCATATTTGTAACATCACATTATAGCCCAATCAGAAATTAGACAGATACAAAGAAAAACTGAAATGAAATATGAGTGTCAACTGTCTTTTAACTATGGCTCAAAAATCTGACTCCAACACTTATGGACATATCCCTTTGTCCACCATTAATCTCAAGATTTTACATAGTGGTAAGGGAAATTTGGGGATATATTTTTAATTCTTTGCAGTCACATGCTATATAAATTAGAGGTTCTATTTCTATGGAAAACGGAGATGAGTATAACCATTTGCCTCTTATCATTCAATGACAACATAAGAAGTGCAAAGAAAAATATTTAGAGAGAGAAAAACTGACTTCTGAGAAATTCACAAAAGACAAAAACATGTCATCCAGTTAAGCTATGCAGGATTGATTTCATTTCAGGTATTTACATTTTACACGGATGTATCAGAAATGGCTAGATGCAATTGCCAGAATTTTCCAAGTACATCTTTGTTTGTTTTGATGCTACTTTTAAAACATTCATGATGTTTCAAAATTTCTCCAATATTTTAGGCTATTATTTAATATGTTGTTGTTGTTGTTGTTAGGTGCCATTGAGTAGATACCAACTCATAGCGACCCTACACACAACACAATAAAACATTGCCCAGTCCTGCACCAACCTCACAGCTGTTGTGACATTTGAGCCCACTGCTGCTGACACTATGCCAATCCATCTTGTTGGGAGTCTTCCTCCTTTTCTTCGACCCTCCATTTTGCCAAACATAATATCCTTCTCTAGGGACTGGTCCCTCCTGATAATATGTCCGAAGTATGAGAGATAAAATCTGGCCATCTTAGCTTCCAGGGAACATTCTGGCTGTCCTTGTTCCAACACAGACCTGTTTGTTCTGTTGGCAGTCCATGGTACTTTTAATATTCTTTTCCAATACCGTTGCTCAAATGCATCAATTCTTCTATAATCTTCCTTATTCACTGTCCAACTTTCACATGCAAATGAGGTTATTGAAAATACAATGGCCTGGGTCAGGAGCACATTAGTCCTCAAACTGACATCTTTGCTCTTCACACTTTAAAAAGGTCTTGTGCAGCAAATTTGCCTAATGCAACATATATCATTTGATTTCTTGACTGCTGCTTTCATGTGTGCTGATGTTTGAACTGAGCAAAATGAATTCTTTTGACAACATCAATCTTTTCTCCATTTTTCATGATGTTAAGAAAAAAGAAAAATGAACATGACCATATTCCACCTGAATTTAGAGATCATCTCAAGAAAAGATTTAATTCATTAGACACTAAAGACTGAAGACCAGAAGTTTTGTGGGATGACATCAAGAACATCATACATGAAAAAAGCAAGGAATCATTAAGACAAGAAAAAAAGACCAAAATGGATGTCAGCAGAGACTCCGAAACTTACTCTCCAACCTAGAGATGCTAAAGCAAAGGGGGAAAATGAGGAGATAAAAGAGCTGAATAGAAAATTTCAAAAGGCAGCTCAAGGAGACAAAGTCAAATATTATATAGAAGTATGCAAAGACTTGGAATTAGAAAACCAAAAGGAAAGAACATATTTGGCATTCCTCAAGTTAAGGGAACTGAATAAAAAATTCAAGCCTTGACTTCCAATATTAAAGCATTCTTTATTGTTTAATATACCTCTGCTTATATGCTTGTGCACACACACCCACAGACACACATGTTGCTGTTATTAAGGGCCCTAGAGTTCGTCCTAACTCAGAGTGACCCTATATAGTGTTTCTGATTAGCTGCTTGTAGGTTTGAACCATCAACCTTATAGTTAGTATTCAAGTGTTTATCCTACAGTGCCATGTTGTTAGGTACCATAAAGTCGGTACCAACTCATAGCGACCTTATGCACAGCAGAACGAAACACTGCCCGATCCTGGGCCAACCTCATTACTGTTGCCACACTTGAGTCCATCGATGCTGCCACTTGGTCAATACATCTCATTGGAGGTTTTTCTCTTTTTCTCTGACCCTCCACCTTACCAAACACGATATCCTTTTCCAGCAACTGCTTCCTCTTGACAATATGTCCAAAGTATGAGAGATGAAGTTTGACTTCCTGGTCTCCAAGGAGCACTATGGTTGTACTTCTTCCAAAATGGATCTGTTGGTTCTTTTGGCAGCCCATGGCACTCTCAATATTCTTCTCCAACACCGTAACTCAAAAGCATCAATTCTACTATCTTCCTTATTCACTGTCCAGCTTTCACATGTATATGAGGTTATTGAAAATACCATGGCTTGGGTCAGGCGCACCTTAGTCCTGAAGCTGACCTCTTTGCTCTTCAACACTTTAAAAAGTTCTTGTGCAACAGATTTGCCTAATGCAATATGTTGTTTGATTTCTTGACTGCTGCCTGCATGAGTGTTGATAGTTCATCCAAGAAGAATGAAGTCCTTGACAACTTCAATCTTTTCTACATTGATAAGAATGTTGTTTGTTTGTCCAGTGGTAAGGATTTTTGTTTTCTTTACATTTTGTTTCTTTACATATAATCCATATTGAAGGCTGTGCTCTTTGGTCTTCATCAGTAAATGTTTTAAGTCCTCTTCACTTTCAGCAACCAAGGTTGTATCACCTGCGTATAGCAGGTTGTTAATGAGTCTTCCTCCAATCCTGATGCCACGTTTTCCTTCATGGAACCCAGCTTCTTGTATTATTTGCTCAGCATACAGGTTGAATAAGTATGGTGAAAGAATACAACCTTGTCTCACACCTTTCTTAATTTTAAACCATTCAGTGTTCACATGTTCTGTTCAAACAACTGCTTCTTGGTCCGGGTACAGATTCCTTGCCAGCACAATTAAGGGTTCATACACACAGTACCATACACACACACAAATACAAATAATTTTTTCAGTTGTGAATTCCATCAGGTGCAGTATTGGTGCCTAAAGGACAATTTTTATACTTTTTGATAAATCAGAAGGCTCCCCAGGTTAACATAGAGAAACAATGGTAGCTCTGAAGAAGCAAGGTGGTAAAAATATCTGTGTTTAAAACTATATAATTTGTTCTGAGATTTCCTTTCTGCTCTCAGAATCCTTTAAGGCATTGCTACTTCAAGTGTGACCCAAGGACAAGAGCTTTTCGTGAAATGTGAAAAGGTGTGAATAGTAATTGAAAGTGTGCATTTTCAACAATTTGACAAAGGAATAAATATAACTGTGGAATCTCAGAATGAGAATTGGAGCTTATAATTTACATATCTTTTTAGTTTATTTTCTAGAATTTTTACAATTTTACTTTACAAAAGTGTTGTTATTGTTGTTGTTAAGTGCCATGAAGTCAGTTCCAACTCACAGGACCCTGTATAGGTTTTTGAGGAGTGGCTGGTGAGCTTGATTTGTGGTTCAACCTAACTTTGCAGTCCAGTGCAACAACCCCAGTGCCACTTCAGGACAAATGTATTAGCCTTCAACATATTGGTGTCCTGGTGTGGCACTGTAGGATAGAGTGGACTGGTAGACACATGATCAGTGATTCAAAACCACCAGCTTCTCCTTGGAAACCCTATGCAAGATGGCTATGAGTTATAAATGACTGAACTCATTGTATTAGAAATAAAAACAAAAAAGAAAAAGAAAAAATTCTTCACCTTCCTGCCCCACTCTACTTTTTGCTAAGGAATTGTTCCTGCCAACAAAACTCTAATTGTGATAACCATAACCAAAAGCTACAAGAAGTGTTTAAAATTCTCTTCATAATGTTTTTATTATATGTACACAAATGTCACAAAAAATAAAGATAAAAAATTGCAAATGAAAAGACACCTAAATGTATATAATTTTTATTTACATGGATGAAACTGGAACACTTGTCTTACCTGTTTCTGTAGAACATGTCAACCCACTAGTCAGAGATTTTTAATTTGGCACTTAAACAGAAAAAGCAGTGAGAAAAACCTCAATTTGAAGGTGTGTGAGTGTTGCACAGGTTCTGTATGGTGTTTTTACACATTAAAACAGGGCTATGGAAAGAAAACTCCCAGAGCTGACTACTTGTTAAAAGAATTACCCAGCCAACTTTTACCCTGGTTTGAGGACCATACCACCTTCTGTTGACTCATCTCACCACTAATTAAACATATGTAAGCCACAGAGACACAGCATCCCTACCGAGCACTTCTGCATAGGCCAAATTTCTCATTATCACTTACAGTTGAGAAATCTCACACTCAAACTCTAAAGTAAAGTTAAAACACTCCTAAAGAGAAGAAAATGAGAAATATAATTTATACTGCATCACTTCCATTACAATTTTTTAAATCTAGAAATTGGCCAATGGTAATGAATTTCTATGTTTCACAATCTTTATAGACTTCTGGAGTGGCACTGTGGGATAAAACACTAGATCTTAAGGTTGGTTTAAACCACAAGATTAGCAGTACAAACTCACTAGCTCCTCCTTGGGACCCCTATAGAGTGTCACTATGAGTCAGAACCAATATGATGGCACTTAACAGCAACAACAACAATCTTCTACAATTTCCTATTGCAATCGAAGTATAAGCTCTAATTGTGTCAATATACACAATTCCATAGGCCTTCAATTGGTTTTTTTTTTTTTTTACTATATACCGACAACAACAACAACAACAAATGAAATAAAAGGAAATCTAATATATTTGTTACTTCTTTGACTATAGAGTTGGGGAGTCTCAGTCTTACAATCAAGTCACTCTAGAATTTGAGCCCTGTCTATGTGTTTAATCTCTCATCTTCCCATAGCCCATGTTACAGTTTACCCTAGCTATTGTACAAGCTTATCTTGGATGGTTTTGCTTCTGCCTAAGTTCCCTTATGTTGGATGAGTTCCTTAAGGACAAGAATTATTTCTTGTTCATTCTTCTGGTCCCAGATCATTATATATGGAGACTTGTTCATCAAAGAGACTCAGTAAATACATATTTTTGACCTACGAGTATTCCTATATTCTTTTCTCTCTTTCTATACAATTGGTTAAATAATTTCTTCAGGGCTAATAGAATTTTCAGAGAGCCTCTTCCAGTTTTTCCATTCAAATTATTACAATAATTAAGCATGCACATGTACTCAATATTGGATACAAAAAAAGAAAAACAAAATAGAGCAATTTTCAATACCTTCCTTGGTACCAGAGAATAATATTCTGAAGATCTAGGCATATTTTTCTAAGTAAAGGGTGTTGGAAATGAGGATGATGGTAATGAACCTATTTTTATTAAGAACGTTATGGCTGAGTCTTTATTTTTAGTTCTTTGGTTTATTCTTAAAGAGATGTTATAAAGGTGAAAATATATCTCAAATGATCCTTAGGACTGCTAGTCATGAATGTCATCAGTGTTAATTTCCCCCTTTTATCAGACTTTTCATCCTTCCTCTACATTCATATCCAGTAAAGTTGGGTGGCTTTACACTGCATATCTTCCAAAAAGCAATTACATCAGACAAAGGGGACTTATCTCTCTGGTGGTTTATGATATTCTAGCACATAGATAAAGAACAGAACGTGCTGCTAATTTGGGTTCAAACATTTTCACTTCAAATTAAAAAAGAGAGACATTTATTAAATCACATTATTCTTCTGGATGCCTCATTGGTTCCAATTTAAAAATACTTCTGATTCATTATATATTTTGTATCAAAACATATGAATGATTTCAATACTGGCCATCAGCTTGATCTTGATTTTTCCTTTTAGTAATTTTTCAAGAGAAAACAAAGGACACCTAGTGGTTCTGTGGGTTAGGCACTGGGCAGCTAACTACAAGGTAAGGGATTTAAACCCACCAGCTACTCCACAGGAGAAATATAAGACTGTCTGCTCCCATAAAGATTTACAGCCTCAGAAACCCTATATAGGGTCACTATGAGTCAGAACTGACCCTATGGCAGTGTGTCTGGCCTGATTTGGTTTGAAGTAAGAGCAATACATAGCAAGGTTTGCAAGAATAAATATCCTGAGAGAGTTTTTCATTTTTAGCACATTCCACAAAGGTAAAGCATGAAAGCAAATGCTTTATGGCATACCAATGCAATTGAATTCTCTGATATCTGATTCAAATGCTGAATCTTATATATAATGTGTATTATTATCTTTGTTCTATTTGCCTCCTTTTCATGGTTATTCTTTTGTCCTAGACATCTGGAGCTGCTTTCTTGTTTTCAGTGATGGGGTGAAGTGGGAATACCTGGCAGTCTGCTGAAATACTTGTCCATCTTGAGAACAAGGTTCCAAAAAGCTCAGCATTATGCTGAGTGCCTAGTGCATGGTGGGGGTGGTGTGTGTGTGCTGTGAAGTTGGTTCTGATGCATAACTACTCTGTATAGAGTTTCCAAAGCTGTAAATCTCTGAGGAGCAGAAAGCTTCAGCTTTCTCCCACAGTAGATTCAAACTGCTGACCTTTTGGTTAGCAACCCACTACATTACCCAAGCTTCATTCCTGGTGCATAATAGGCACAAAATAAATATTCAGTGTGGGGCTGTGGGTTAATACGCTGGACTGCAAAGTCAGTTTGAACTACAAGGTCGGCAGTTCAAGCTCTTCAGTTGCTCCTTGAAAACCCCATGCAGGGTCGCTATGGGTCAGTACTGACTAGATGGCACTTAACAACAACAACAGGCATTGAAAGAAAAAAATCCAAGCTTTCTAGGCATAAATCAGGAGTCCTGGTGTGGCTCTGTGGGATAAAGCACGGGAATACAAGGTTGGTTTGAATCACAAGGTTGGTGGTTCAAACTCACCATTTGCTACTTGGAAACCCTATACAGAGCTGCTATGAGTAGGAACAGACTCTACGGCACTTAACAATAACAAGGCATGAGTTAGAATTAACTCAAGGCAACTGGATAGTCTGCTGTTGTTGTTAACTGCCTCCAATTGGTTCCAATTCATAGCAATCCTATGCACAACAGAAGGAAACACTGCCTGGTTCTGTGCCATCCTCACAGTTATTGTATATGAGCTCATTGTTACTGCCACTTTGTCAGTCCATCTTGTGTGTGTGTGTGTGTGTGTGGTGGGGGGGAGTGTCTTCCTCTTTTTCACTGACTCTACATATTTCCAAGTGTGTTGTCCTTCCCCAAGGATTAGTCCCTGCCCATAGTACAAGAAACAATGTCTTACCACCCTTGCTTCCAAGAATTCTGGCTGTACTTCTTCCATGACAGATTAGCTTGCATGGCACTTTCAATATTCTTCTCCAAACCATAATTCAAATGCATCAATTCTTCTAAGGTCATCTTTGTTCAGTGTCCAACTTTCACATGCATGTGAGATGATTGAAAATACCATGGCTTGAGTCAGTTTCAACTTAGTATTCAAAGTAACATCTTGACTCTAGCACTTTAAAGCAGTCTTTTGCAGCAGATTTGCCTAATGCAATATATCACATAATGTCCTAACTGCTGCTTCCATAAGCATTCATTGTGGACTGAAGAAAAACGAAGTCTTCGACAGCTTCAATCTTTTCTCCATTTATCATGATATCATTTATTGGTCAAATTGTGAGGAGTCTCATTTTCTTTACATTGAGGTGCAATTCATAATGAAGCTGTGGTCTTTGATCTTTATCAGTAAGTATTTCAAGTTCTCTTCATTGGCAACAAGCAAGATTTATTATCTACATTCACAGGTTATTCATAAATTTTTCTCCAATCCTGCTGACTCCAATTCACGCCCTCTGGTTCTAGGCTCCCTATTAAAAGCTTGTAAGCCAGTCACTTCTTGCCTTTGTAGCCCCACCCCCATTTTGTGTAACCAATGTCCAAGTTGACCATCCCTGTATACCTTATGTACCAAGGAGGTGGGAATGATCCTTGCTGTAAAGATTTGTTCCCTCTTTTGAACTTCTGCATCCATAGGTGTAGGTCAAGTTCATCAAATTATATCAGATTACTCTTTTCTTCTTCTTCTTTCTTCTTCTAGTTTAGTTCTTATCATGGATGTTATTCTTGATATCATCCCACAACTCCTCTGATCGTTGGTCATCACTGTTCAAAGTGTTAAGTCTGTTCTTGAGATGGTCTCTAAATTCATGTGGGATATACTTAAGGTCATATTGTGGCACATGGGCTTGCTTTAATTTTCTTCAATTAGGAATGAACTTGTATATGAACAATTGATATTTTCCATCATCACTCATGGCCTTGTTTTACCAGATATAGAACTTATCTCTTTTTCCTTTCCACAGGTGTAATCAATTTGATTCCTGTATATTCCATCTGATAAAAAAGATATTTGCAGTGACAAAGTCATTGGCCTTATAAAATTCTATCTTATGATTTCCCCCATTGTTTCTATCACCAAGGCTGTATTTTTCAACTACTGATCCTTTCTCTTTGTCTCCAACTTTTGATTCCAATCACCAGAAATTATCAATGCATGTTGGTTACATGTTTGATCAATTTTAGACTGAAGAAGTTGGTAGGGTTCTTTAATTTTATTATCACTGGCTTTAGTAGTGGTTGGTGTGTAAATTTGCATAATAGTGGCAATAACTGGTCTTCTTTATAGGTAAATGGTTATTATCCAATAAAAAACAGCATTGTACTTGAAGGTGGATTTTGAAATGCCCTTTTTGATTATATGAAGAAAAACATGGCATCAGGATTGGATGAAGGCTCATTAACAACCTGTGATATGCAGATGATACAACCTTGCTTGCTGAAAGCCAAGAGGACTTAAAATATTTGTTGACGAAGATCAAAGACCACAGCCTTTGGTATGGGTTGTATATCATTGTAAAGAAAACAGAAATCCTCACCACTGAACCAATAAACAACATCCATATCAATGGAGAAAATATTGAAGTTGTCAAAGACTTCATTTTGCTCAGATCAGCCATTAACACTCATGGAAGCAGCAGTCAAAAATTCAAATGATGTATTGCAATGGGCAAATCTGCTGCACAAGACCTCTTTAAGTGTTGAAGAGCAAAGTTATCAATTTGAGGACTAAGATGCACCTGACCCAAACCATGGTTTTTATTTTCAATAACCTTATATGCGTGCCAAAATTGGACAATGAATATAGATGACCATAGACAAACTGATGCATTTGAATTAAGGTGTTGGAGGAGAATATTGAAAGTACCATGGGCTGCCAAAAGAACAAACAGATCTGTGTCAGAGGAAGTACAGCCAGAGTGCTTCTTGAAAGCTAGAATGGCTTTGGACATACTTTGGACATGTTATCAGAAGGGACCTGAAGAAGGATATCACATTTGGTCAACCGGAAGGTCAGAGAAAAAGAGGAAGATACCCCCCCCCTCCCCAATAAGATGGATTGACACCATGGTGGCAGCAATGGGCTCAGGTGTATCAATGATTATGAGGATGGTCCAGGACCTGGAAGTGTTATGATCTGTTGTGCATAGGGTCACTATGAGTCAGTGTCAGTTTGATGGCACCTAACAACAGCAACAACAAGTAGCACTTCATTAATTTACGTCACTTCTCTGTGCCTCAGTTTCACCTTCTGAACAATGGGGAAACTAGTACCAGGGGGAGTCCTAGTGTGGCATTGTAGGATAAAGACTTAACTTCTAGCCACAAGCTCAGCTGTTCAAACCCACCAGTCCCAACTTGGAAACCCTATACAGGGTCTCATCCAGTCAACATTTAACAATAGTACCAGGGAATTCAAAAATATCCATGGAAGAATGAAAATAAAAGATGATGTAATTTTTCCATGATCTTTTAAAAAGTCTTTTACAGCGTGTCCTTCAGAGAGTTGTGAGGATTAGGTGAAATTGAACACGGTGAGAACAGTGTGAAGAATAATTCCTGTGAGATGATTAGAATTAGTATTGCTGCTACTCTTCTTATTACTTTAGTTTATAAGCAATTTAAAGCTGACCTTTGTTCTCTTGTCTACTAAGTCATCTGATTTCTTGTCAATGTATCTACGATTAGCCTTCAATTACCTGTTTCTCAAATACTGTCATAAATCTAATTGCAATAAATACTATCCACAAAGAGCTCCTTGAAGGCAATTCAGACCATGCCCATGCATTCTCCTGAATTCATTCTTTTCAAACTGTACTCTTTGGAATACTGTAAGTCAGACCTCAACATACTCTGCCTCCCCACACCAAACGTTCTCCTTTTTTAGTTGTTATTTATTATGGTTTATATAGCAAACCACTTTCTATAATATCATTTAAACAATGGGTTAACAAATGAGAAAGACTGTGAACAACTTCTTAGCATATCCTGTCGTAATTCAGGAGACCTACATTATTGCTTTACATTTTTGGATGTCTCATATAATTCTGTATAGGAATTTTGTTTGGCATTTTGTTACTATTCTGTACCGAAGGACATTTCAGAGGTGTTTATTGGAGACCAAGAAGTGTTACAGGTATTGTTCTAAAGCCTTTTCATGTTTAGGTTATTCAATCCTCACTACAACTTCAGGAGAATGATAGTGATATCATAGTCTCCCTTTTACTTATGTAGCAAGCCATATACATCTGAGATTAGAGAGATAAAGTATCTTGTTCAAGATATCATAATAAGTAAATGATGTCATCCCGATATAAACACAATCAGAGTGTACTAGGTCAAAGAGTAACCCAAAAAATCATGTCCACCCATAGCCTCAGAATATGAATTTATTTGGAAATAGGGTATTTTCAGAACCAATTAATTAAATTAAAATGAGATAATACTTCATCAATGTGACTCCTAACCTAATGAGAGGTGCCCTTATAAGAAGAGAAAACAGACAAGGGGATATGTAAAACGAAGAAGACCATGTAAAGAAAGACATATAGTATACGATGCTACAAGCTTAAGAGTGCCAAGCACTGCTAGCAACCGCCTGAAGGTAAGAAGAGGAAAGGAAGAACTCTAATCTAGAAATTTTAGAGGGAATGTAACCCTTTTAACCCCTTAATTTTGGACTTCTAGACAAAATTTTAGAAAATAAATTCCTGTTGTTTTAAGCCAACTAGTTTGTGGTGATTTGTTATAGTAGCCATACTGTTGTTGTTAAGTACTGGAGAGTTGATTCCGACGCATAGAGATCCTGTGTAGATTTTCCACCACCAACCTTGCAGTTCAAATGGCTTTGCAGTCTGGTGCATTAACCCACAGCGCCACACAAGGACTCATACACAGCCATATACTACTACACAGGAATACAGATTAAGAAAGATGTGTTACCTATGCTTTCAAATTATTTATTATGAGTTTAATTACTTATATTTTATAAATGTTCTGTCAAAGATGTTTTGCTGATTTGAAACTTTACTCATCCTACTCATTCAATACAAAAACTAGTGGTAGTTACATTTATTTATTCAACAATTAAACATTAAAAATCCATAATAAACAAAGCATACACTAAGTGATAATACAGAACTGACTAACGTGTGATTGCTGCTGGTCTAAGGAAGTTTGAAGAGGAAGAAAGGTCTGTCTGTTGGTCTACTTCCAAAAATTAGCCAGTTAAAACTTTATGGTTCACAACAGAACACTGTCTGACTTGCTTGCTTTGGACACAGATCAGCAGGAGCAATCAGTTTCTGGAAGAGGACTTCATTGTGAAGTACAGGGTCAGCTGTAGTGGGAGAGACCCTGGTGAGATGGACTGCCAGAAAAACAGCAAAGATGGAATCCAACTTGCCAGAAATTGTGAGGCTGGCTCAGGACCAGGCAACAATCTGTACTGTTGTACATGTCACCATGTGTGAGCAGTAGCTATTCATCAGCCTAATGGTAGCGTAGTGGTTACGAATCGGGCTGCGAACCTTAAGGTCAGCAGTTCGAAACTACCAGCCGCTCCGTGGGAGAAAGATGAGGCTTTCTACTCCCGTAAAGATTTACACCCTCAGAAACCCTGTACTGGGTCGCTATGGGTCGGAACCGACTCGATGGCACTTAACAACAACAACAAATATAATAATAATGTTATTGCTGTTGAGTGCCTGCAAGTCATTTCTAACTCATAGTGACCCTGTACAGGGTTTCCGAGGAACAGTTGGTGGGCTTGAACCATTGATCTTGTGGTTCGCAGTCCAGTGCTGATCCTACAGTGCCCCATCAGGAGTCCAATATAATATTTTGTTGTTGTTGTTAAGACCCGTTGAGTTGGTTCTGACCCATAATGATCCTGTATAGGGTTTATGAGGAGAGGCTGGTGAGCTTGAACCACTGACCTTATATTTCAAACCAACTTTTCAGTCCAGTGCATTAACCCACAGTGCCACATAAGGACTCCAAAATAATATAGTGGAGGAGAAAAATGATGTTAAATGAGTATAGCATATGGAGACATGCAATATAACTTTCATTATAAGTCATCAATTTCATATTCTTCCATGGGCACGCTAAAACCTAGATTATAATTATGACAGAAATATATATGTATAGATCATGGATTAGTGAGATCCAATTTACACATAACACAGCATCTTGATTTCTTTCCCTATTTCAAAATTCCATGCAGATTGTTCCAAAAGTATTCCTTTATACTTCCTTACACTCCCTGAAAAACAGATTTCGTTTTTCATTCAGAGTCCTGTTTTGTCCACTGTTCTTTCTAGAATAAACAAAATGGGAATAAATCCTACAGTAGTTACTGCTTTATTTTTAAAGGAACTCATTAAAAATAAACAGTGGAGGAAAAGCAATTACTGTTAACAAACATAGGCATAAAAACCACAAATAAAGGACTATTAACCCTGAAAAATAATTACTCAAATTTTTCATCCAGAAGCTTTTGTCAGTTACACATGCTGACACTGACTAATAATCCCGTAGCTGCTGTTTCCTGCTGCATTTTGCCCGTCAATACGCCACAATTCCTGTGTCTCAGAGGAAGAGAAAAATGATGAGCAAAGCCAGTGAATTCTATTAAAGTCGACTTTAAATGTGACACTGACTTCCCTTTTGCATGTGTGTGTGTGAGTTTTTTGGTTTTATGTTGCTTGTCAATGCAAAGTGATAGTGTAAAAAACTATAATCATTGTCAGTTATTTCATTCATGGATATAAGTGAAATAAAATACATTTTATCTTTCTTAGGGAAGTGGGGGTTTGTAGAGGAAGGATTTGCAAATGTTGAGGAAAAAAAAGTTGGAATTAGGTCATTTCCAACTCATGGTGATCCAGGAATGTCGGTATAATTGTAACCAGAGGAGTGTCAATGCCTGATTTTTTTTCAGAAGTAGATTGCCTTTCCTTTCTTTCCCAGTGCCTCTGAGTGAACTCAAACTTTCATCTTTTCAGTAGCAGACAAATACATTAACTGTTTATACTGCTGAGTATCTCTTACAATTAAATCTCCACAAACTATGTGAAGGAGAAAGTTTGTAAATATATGTGTCTTTGGAAAATAATAAAGAATTGATGTCTTAATGTTAGATTGTATCTGGGGAAGAAAATGATTTTTAAAATTTTTATTAGGTAACCAAATTGAGCTTAATCAGATATCACAGAATGCTATCCAACTTGCCAAGCCCTGTATAAAAACTACCTCCATTATTAACACATCATAAAAAAACATCCTGCAAAAATCCAACAATGCTCAAGTCTCCGAGTGATGCTATGTCAAAATTTCTTGAGAATTCACCACTACATACCATCAGTAAAGACTTTCATGACTCATTTATGAAAAAGAAGTGCTAAGAATTGTGATAAGAATAATACAACATGCATACAAAGATCAGGCTATTCACTACTGCTCACAAACCTAGTTTGTATAACTCTCATAAAGCATGAGATACATGTGGAAAAAAATCAAACAATTCAGGTAAAATAATAAGCATTTTGTCTACATATACAGCTATCATATACCTAAACTGAGACTGGAAAGAGCGCTTCACTAGGAGTTAAGTCATTTAAGCTTCGCTACTAGTGTGGCACTGCAGGAGAATGCGCTGGATTGCAAGGTCAGTTTGAGCCTCAATGTCAGTGGTTCAAACCCACCAGCTGCTCTTCAGAATCTCTATACAGGGTCGCTAAGGGTCAGAATCAACAGCACTTGACAACAACAAAATGTCAAGAAAAGACAAGTTAGAAACAATTTGGTGTCCTGCCGTGGCACTATGGATTAATAGGCTGGACTGAATAGTCAGTTTAAACTGCAAGAGCAGTGGTTCAACCTCACCAGCTGCTCCTTGGAAACCCTATACTATACAGGGTTGCTATGAGTCAGAACCAACTTAACAGCATTTAAAACCAGCAGCAACTAATTTATGATATGAGCTTGAGTAGAGAGCCATTGTGTCAATGCTGACTCATAGTGACGTTATAGGCCAGATAGAAATGCCTCAATTTGCCACATTGAAGGATTCTATAGGGAGTCCTGATGTGGTGCTGTAGGATAAGCACTGGTCCACAAAGTTGGTTTGAAGCGTGCAAGGTTGAAGGTTCAAGCTCACCAGTTGCTCCTTGGAAACCCTAGGATTACTATGAGTTGGAACCAACTTGACGGCACTTAACAACAACAACAACATAGGCAAAATATTGAATAATGTAAAAAGCATCAAAAGAAGATGAAAGGAATAATTGAAGTCACTGTACCAAAAAGAAATGGACAACGTTCAACCATTTCATGGGACAGTATATGATCAAGAGCCATTCTTCAGTACCATCAGCTCTAGATCACATGCTATCTCTTGAAATGGTTGAACCTCATCCACTTCTTTGTCATACAGTGATTCTGTATTGCTTTCATCTTCTTTTGATGCTTTCTGCATATTTCAGTATTTTGTTCATAGAATCCTTCAATAATTCAAGTCTAGGCTTGAAAATTTTCTTCATTTTTTTTAGCCTGAGACATTCTGAGCATATTATTCCCTTTTGGTTTTCCAACTCTTGTCTTTGCATATTTCATTAAAATACTTGACTTTGTCTTCCCAAGTTTCCCTTTGAAATTTTCTGTTGAGCTCTTTTAAATCTTCATTTCTTACATATGTTTTAGCATCTTTACACTGGAGAGCAAATTTTACTGTTTCTTCTGACTTCCATGTTGTTTTTTTCCTTCTCGCTTATTTTTTTAATGACCCTTTCTTTCTTCCTGTATGATGTTCCTAATATCATACCACAACTCTTCTGGTCTTCAGTCTTTATTGTGTACTGATTCAAATCTATTCTTGAGATGCTTTCTAACTGCAGGTCAGATAAGTTCAAACTCAAATTTTGGCACTTGTGGACTTTTAATTGTCTTCAGCTTCAGCCAGAACTTGCATTTAAGCAACTAAAATGTTCTTTTTTGATGATGAATGTGATGTCATTCCTCTTCAATTTGTCATTCCTGGCTTATTAAATCATATGATCATCAGATTCAAAATAGCCAATGCCAGTCCATTTCTGCTCACTAATGCCTAGGATATTAATCTATATTCATTCTATTTCATTTTTGACAACTTTCAATTTTCCTATTTTCGTATCTTGCATACTCCATGTTCTGATTATTAATGGGTATTTACAGCTGTTTCTGTCCTGGTGTGGCACGGTGGGTTAAATCGCTGGACTGCAAAGTTAGTTTGAACCGCAACGTAAGTGGTTCAAGCTCACCAGTCACTCCTAAGAAAGCCTGTGCAGGGTCGCTGTGTGTCAGAACTGATTCAATGGCACTTAACAACAACAACTAACACAGGTATTTCTCCTCATTTTGAATTGTGTGCCATCAGCATCATCATGATGAACTCTATTATCAGGAAGCGGCTCTTTGCCAGTCCTGTTATCAGTGCCTTCCAAACTGAGGGGCTCACCTTGCACAATATATCTGACAATATCCTGGTGCTCTTCATCATGTTTCAGTGTTTGATATTATGGTGCTATCTGACAGTGTTACACTGCTAGTCACAAGCTTTTCAGTAGCTAAACATACAAAGGTAATCTGCTTCTACTTCTTCCTAGTCTGGTTTAGTCTAGAAGCTCAGCTGAAACCTATTCACCATGGGCGTACTCTGCTAGATTTTATAACACCAGTGGCATTGTTTCCTTCTTCACAGCAACATGCAATATGGCAAACAAACGGACATAGATGATAGGTTGAAACCTCCAGGTTTTGGTTAGCTGCTTAGCAGTTCATCACTATGCCATAGGGTTATTAGCATTGCCTTTTTGGACCTGAATTTTCTCTATAAAGTAGGGGAGTTTGGTAAAGTGTTTTTAAGCACTTTTTCAAGTCTAGCATACTTTGCTACTATGAAACCAGCTTGAATTTTGTTATGCTATCTACCCAGTACTCACCCCCCTCTGGGATTCTTATTATTGGCTAATGAGATACTTACTGGGAGAGAGTGAAGTGTTCACACCACTGCCTCAGGGCTGCAAAGCTTAGAGTAGCAATGGGATGAGTAAACTTATAAATTAAATAAAATCCTAAATGTTTACACAAAATAATGCATGCAATCTGACTTAAACCCACAATATATGGTCCTTGAAGCTTTTTCAAATAAAAATATACTTTGCACATGCTTCTATGATAGAAATTTATGTTCAGTCATGTAAACATCAGTCCTGCTCCAACTAAGCACTTCAGTCATCTTATCACTGCATGAATTGGTCAGATATTCTTCATGCTAATATAGAGAAAAGGACATAAATGGAGCTTGAATCTAGGCTGAGCCATTTATTATCTAATAAACATAATGAAGTTACTTAGTCTTTCATTTTTCATCGATAAAATAGGAAATTAAGTTTATTTCTTGTGGAAAGAAATGGCATTTAGAGGTGAATTGGATATAGAAGACTATATAATAAAAAGTATCTATTACTATTACTCTAATTTAAAAACAAAATGATTTATTGTGAATTATGTGACAGTTTACATGGGAGAACATTAGTTTTACATTCATCCTATCATATATCATTTCAATGCCATGGTTACAATCCCCTCCATGAATAATCGACTAACCAAAGGGTATACCCTTATTCTAATTGTTTAATAGAATCAAAAGGATGGTTCATAGAATTGATGTTTTTTTCAGTCATAGTCTATGTCCTAATTATTTTTCAGGGCCAAAGAAACTTTCCCTAAACAGCAGTCAGTATATCAAGCTGTTATTTTCATCAATATTAAGTGATTATCTGTTAGACAAGAAATAATTCTTTGCATCTTTTATGGGCTCAAACATATGAAAGATCATGGAAGTGACACAAGATGGGTTTGTTCTGTTATATAAGGTCACTGCTAGTCAGAGACAACTGGAAAGCAAAAAACAACAAGATTCAATAATGAAGGATTTTTTCCCCTGCAGTATCATTAAGTGAAGAGGACTTAAGATATTTACTGATGAAGATCAAAGAACACAGCCTTCGGTATGGATTGCATCTTAATGTAAAGAAAACAAAAATCCTTGCCACTGGGAGAACAAACAAGATGGC
>NW_006408588.1:1378179-1384868 GCF_000296735.1 Chrysochloris asiatica | reverse complement strand
AATAGTGAGGTTGGCCCAGGATCAGTCAATGTTTCTTTCTGCTGTGCATAGGGTAGCCATGAGTTTGTACCGACTCCATGGCACCTAACAGTCACAACATACTGAAGGTTGTGGTCTTTGATCTTCATCAGTAAGTATTTTAAGTCCTCTTCACTTTCTGTAAGCAAGGTTGTATCATCTGCATATCACAGGTTACTAATGAGTCTTCCTCCAATTCTGATGCCACATTTTTCTTCATATAATCCAACTTCTCAGATTGTTTGTTCATCGTATAGACTGAATAAGTATGGCGAAAGAATAAGTGATTTGTGTTTTAAAAATTCTATCATATGATCTCCAGGATTACTTCTATCACTAAGGCCACATTTTCCAATTACTAATACTTTCTCTTTGTTTCTAACCTTTACATTCCAATCAACAGTATTTATCAAAGCATTCTGATTGCATGTTTAATCAATTTTAGACTGAAGGAGTTCGTAGAATTCTTCAATTTCATCATCATTTGATTTAGTTGTTGGTGCATAAATTTGAGTAATAGTAGTATTAACTGGTCTTCCTTATAGATATATGGATATTATGTACCACAGACAGCATTATTCTTTAAGATAGATCTTATAATGTTCTTTTTTATGATGGAGGCTATGCCATTCCTCTTGCTATTCCTCGCATAGTAAGACATATGATTGTCTGATTCAAAATTTCAGCTAACTAATTCCCAGAATATCAATCAGATACATTCCATTTGATTTTTTTAAATTTCCAATTTTGCTAGATTCTTTCTTTTTATATTGCATATTCTGATTATTACTAGATGTTTGTAGGTGTTTTCCCTCTTTTTGGTTTTGTAAATCTTTGTGGGAACAAAACGCATTAATTTTTTTCCATGGAGTGGCTAGTGAGCAGTCCAGCGCTTATTCTACAGAGCCTCTGTGTTCCCAAATAGTGTTTCCTCCAGTCTCCTTCTGAACTGGAAGCCTGGTCTTTTATAAAAAAATAATAATCTTGACTTTTTCCCCACACATTATGACACTCTATCTGGGACCTCCTAATGTGATCCCTTTCAGAGTGCACTTAGTTCAAAACCGGGTTTACTTTTATGTGCAAGTGATGAAAGTGTTTAGAATCTAATGGAAATTTAAAAATAAAATATTTTAACCTAAGAGTAGTTTAAATAGAATTGGTAATTTAATGAAGAGAAGAGCAGATATAACAATTTGAAAGATATAACAATTTGAAATAATAGTAATAAAACTGTACCATAATCACTATCTTACACATTGACCCAGTGGAAGGAGCAATGAACTCAAAATTAACTATAGTTTTAGGTTGACTCAGGACAGGGATGTGTTTTTTTCTGTTGTGCATAAGGTTGCTATGAGTCAGAATCAACTCGTTGGTACCTTAAACAACAATGTGAAGAAAGGGGCATACTAGGATGAAGCAGCTATTACTTTGGAAATAATTAGAAAATTAAACAGGTTTGAATTTTCATGAATTCTTCCTTTTTGTTGACTTTAGCAGACTATCTACAAGGGAAACAACCTTACAGGGCCAGGAGAAGAAAGTGGGAGGGGAACTGAATGGAGAAGAAAGATAAAGATAATATGTAAAATTCATAATAGGAATTTATTAGTAATGTTTATACATGATGCTGTGGTTATTCCACAACCTAAGAGAGAAGTTACTAAAACAACACGATTATTCCCTTGTTTAGTGGAGTTGCAAAGGAATGGACAATCTATTGAGTTTAAATCTTCTGCTGGAAACAGACATCATTAGGCTGTCAGTGCTACTTAGAATTGCCAGTCATCTAATCACACCACCTGGATTATTTAATTAAAAGTATTTTGTGAAATTACTTTTACTAAAGCCCCAAGACAACTGCTAGAAGAGAAATTAATAACATCCACTTGAATTATTAGGCCCAAACCATAACTACCATGCTTTTGTTATTGATAGGTACCCTTCAATTGGTTTCCACTTACAGTAAGCCTATGTACAACAGAATGAAACATTACCTGTTTCTATAGCATCCTCACAATGGATTCTATATTTGAAATCATTGTTGTAGCCATTGTAACAATCCATCTCATTGAAATGCTTCCTCTTCTGTGTTGATTCCCCGCTTTACAAAGTATGATGTCCTTTTCCAGGGACTGGGGCCTCCTGATAACAGGTTCAAAGTAGGTGAGATGAAGTCTCGCCATTCTCCCTTCTAAGGAGCATTCTGGCTGCATAGCTTCCAAGACAGATTCATCTGTTCCAAGACACCATAATTTAAAGGCATCAATTCTTCAGTTTTCCTTATGCATGAGTCCATTGAAAATATCCTGACTAGGAACAGGCACAATTTAGTCCTTAAAATATAATCTTTGCTTTATAGCACCTTCAAGAGGTTTTTTGTTTTTTTGTTTTTTTTTTTTTTTTTTTTTTTTGCAGCAGATCTTTCCATTGTAATACATTTGATTTCTTGACTGCTGCTTCCATGGGCATTAACTGTGATCAATACACAACCTAGATAACATAAGGTTGCTTGCTACAAGAGAAGAGGACTTGAAACCCTTATTGATAGCTACCACAGTAATGTCTAATTACACAAGATTTCTTTTTCAAAGAGATTCTCTTATTGATCCCTTAATTGCTCAAGACATCCTAGGTTTGTGTCCTTCTATGTACAAGAAAGAATATCACATTTCATTCTTAGCCTGAATATCAGTCTATAAAACTTCCATCTAATTGAAAGTGTCAGGGGAGAAAGCAGAAAGAGGTACCTGACATCACTTGATCTCTTAATTAGCAAGGGCCATGCAGTGAGAGAGTGTGAAAAAAGCAAGAATCAGAGAAAGGGAAATAGTCACATGTCTTCTTGCTCCTCCAGCCCAACTAGAACTCAGAGAGATATCCGCAGTAAATCTTCCCTTCAGCCTAAACCAGAATCTTATTTTATTTTATTTGAAGTCAAGGGGGTGTTAAATATAAAAACCAATGTGCTCTTAGGCATGTAGCTATTCAGTGGGTGATTCATATGGCTCTTCCTTCATTATAATCAAGAAATAAAAGTATAAAAATGAATTGAGCAGATCTGGTATGTAGATCCAAGAAAAACCAGAGGTAAAGAGACCCTTGCCTGGGAAAACTGAAGGGTCAGTTTATCAAACACCCCTTTCACCAATTTGATAGTTAAACCTGTTGTAAAATCACCCCAATTGCAAAGGAGACTAGAATAATTAGCACCCTTCCTCCCCAGAAAAAGGGAAAATGGATTTAGTGAGTGTCTAGCCAATTTCTTTCAGAAGGGTGTTCTATCATTTCCTTTAAAGGATACCAAATTTTTACAGAAAGAACACACAGTACACAGTTTTTGAAAACCATACAGCCTCCTCATTAATTCCTTTTTAGTGCTTATTGTGTATATTAAATGTGTGGGTGCATTATTTGCAAAAATATGGTAACCATTGGCTGTGCCTACTACCACCTAAGGGTTAATAATGAGCAAAATCAGTTCATTATTTTCTTATACAAGAGTTTACAAAGAAAAAGTCCTAAAAATCTATACAAATCTCTCAGACTTTTGGATTTCAGGAGAACAAAAAAATTCAAAGCATTTTGACAAGTTTAAAAAAAAAAAATGTTCATTGGGCTTACAAACACTTTATTAAAACAGGAAAGTTGAGGAAATTAAATAAGAAGACTCTAATCTCATAAGGGTTCCTTGAAAATTAATATAAAAATTAGCTCTATAGAAAATCCACTATGCTATGTTTATCTGTATCGGTTGTGAACCAAAGACACTTTGTTGTAGGCTACCTCTAATCTTCAGCCTTGTATTGAAGAGTTACAGCTCTGGAACTTACCATTTAAGGCAATATTTTTACTATTAAGACAATAATTAGTGCCTCTCCTATGTTAAAACTATCTTCACAGCATTGTATTGCATTTTTTTAACAGCTAGCAAACTTCATTTGAATCTCAACAAATTTCAAACTATTTCCAGTCTATTATTTAATGGAAACCTAATGATCATCTGATACTGTTCTTTTCTTTAACGTGTTTTGTTGTTGTTAAGTATCTGTGAGCCAATTCAAACTCACAGCGACCCTGGGCACAACAGGATGGAACACAGCCTGGTCCTATGCCATCCTCACAATTGTTGTTATGCTTCAGCCCATTACTACTGCCACTGTGTCAATCCATATCTTTAGGGATCGTCCTCTTTTTCAGTAACCCTCCACTTTATCAAACATGGTTTCTTTCTCCAGCCACTGGTCCCTCTTTCTTCAGCCCTTTGTCTGAAATATGAGAGACAAGGTCTCATCATTCTAGCTTCTAAGGAGCATTCGGGCACTACTTCTTCCAACACAAATTTGTTTGTTCTTATGGCAGTCTATGAAACTTTTAATATTCTTTTCCAACACCATAAGTCAAATTCATCAGTTCTTTTATGGTCTTCTTTATTCATTGTCCAACTTTCACATGCATATGAGGCAACTGATAATACCATGGTGTAGGTCAGGCGCATCTTAGTTCTCAAACTGATATCTTTGCTCTTGCATGCTTTAAAGTCTTATGAAACAGACATGCCTGACACAAGAAGTTGTTTGATTTCTTGACTGCTGTGTCCAGGAGTGTTGGTAATGGATAAAGGCAAATGAAGTATTTGGCATCAATCATCTCTCCACTTATTGGTTCCGTGGTAAGGATTTTTGTTTGCCTTACGATGAGATGTAATGGTCTTTGATATTCATCAATGTTTTAATTCATCGTCTCTTTGGGAAAGTAAGCTATGTATCATCTACATAACACATGTTGTTAATGAGTCTTCCTCCAGTCCTGAAACCATGTTCTTCTTCATATAATCCACTTTCTCAGATTATTTGTTCAGCCTACAGATTGAGTAAATACAATGAAAGAATACCACCCTGAAACACTCCTTTCCTGATTTTCAATCATTAAGTATCCCATTGTTCTGTTTTAACTACTGCCTTTCGGTCTATGTACAGGTTCCCCAAGAGCACAATCAAATGTTTTGGAATATCCATTCTTCACAGTGTTAACCATAGCTTGTCATGATTCACACAGTCAAAAGCCTTTGCATAGTCAACAATGCATAGGTAAACATCTTTCTGTTATTCTGTTTTCAACTAGGATCCTTCTGATGTCAGCAATGATAACTCTCATTGCATGTCCTTGTCTGAATCCAGCTTGAACCTCTGGCAGTTCTCTGTTGATGTACTCTTTTTCTTCAGTTCTTTCAGCTTGAGAAATATTAAGTGTGTTATTCCCTTTTGGTTTTCTAACTCCAGTTCTTTGCATATTTCATTGTAATACTTGACTTTGTCTTCTCAATCTGCACTTTGAAATTTTCTGTTCAGCTCTTTTAACACCTCATTTCTTCCATTCACTGCTAGGAAACATGTTTCAGAGTCTCTTCTGAAATCCATTTCTGACATATTTTCTTTCTTTCTTGTCTTCTTAATGACCTTTTGCTTTCTTCCTATATGATATTCTTTTCTTTAAGATTTTATTGTGAATTGAGTGATAGTTTACATTTGAGAACATCAACTTTACACTCATCTTATCATATTTCATTTTTCATTGCAATGACTACAGTCCTTTCCACACATATATATTCCCTCTGTCGGTTTTTTGTTTTGTTTTGTTTGTTTGTTTGTTTTTTGGATGTACACCGAAGTAACCAGGAATATGGAATATATAATCATTTAACAATCAAAGGAAAGCCTGCTACCCAGCCACCAGCACACAGCCTCTCTCCCTCCTTGAGTCCAGAATCCCCAGCCACTCCATCTCTTCATGCCATCGTCTCTGTCTCCATCTCTGGCATTGCTGCTTCTCTGGATAGGGTCCCACACTCCACTCTTTTCCCTTGATGGTCCCAGGGTCCTCCACTCTTGAACTGCCAGATCAACCACTCCCCTACTTTTGTTATAAAACGTCTACTTTTACATTTGCAACAATAGCAATCAGTCCTGATAACAATCGTTCACTATGGAACCCCAGAGTCTTCTCCCCATCTTCTTTCAACAACCCTGTCTAGACAAGTTGAAAACCACCCAGTGGAGATTTCACCTTCCCCCACACCCTCTGAAACTAAACTCCCTCTTGAAAACTTGTACATCAGCCACTTTGTGCCTTTATAGCTCCCCATTTTAAGTAGCCAGTGTCTAAGTTGTCAACCCTGTGTACAGAGGGGGTGTGAATGATCCTTGCTGTGATGATTCATTCCCTCTTTTAAGCTACTACATCCATAAGTATAGGTCAAGTTGATCAAATTGTAGTGCATTACACTTTTTTCCTCTTCTTTCTTCCTCTAGTGGAGTTCTGATCATTCTGCCATTGAAGCTAGGTCAAATGGGTTCTATCTGCAAGTATGGGTGTTCTTGCGCATTTCCCCTCACTCCATATCAGCTGGATGCTTCACTCTCTGTTCTAGTTCTTGTGACTGTAACCCTATCTATGGGCTCACGAGTCCCCAGGTATCACCATACTGCTAGCCAACCAGGTTGCGGCGATCCAGGTTGACAGAAGTCTGTTGAATGTTGTTGGACTCAACCCCACATCTTCATTGCTGCTTTTCCCCCACTTCCCCTTATCTGTAGACCAATGTGGTCACCAGCAAGATTACATGCCTGCTCATGTATTCCCTTGGAATTTCAGTCTTGGAAGGGGGT
>NW_006408588.1:1372341-1375184 GCF_000296735.1 Chrysochloris asiatica | reverse complement strand
TTCCAGCACTTATATCTGATGCTGTTCAACTGCTATTCATAAGGTTTTCCATGGCTAAACTTTCAGTAGTAACTTGCCTGTCCTACTTCCTAGTTTGTCATTGTCTAGAAGCTCAGCTGAAACTTGTCCACCATAAGTGCTGCTACAGGTATTTGAAATATCAATGGCATACATACAGGCAGACAGCATTACAGCAACATGCAAGTCACCAAAACGTAACAAACTCACAGATGAGTGGTGGTTCATTGACTGGCTTCTGATTGTTAGTGTTAGTGCTGTCCAGTCAGTTCCTACTCATAGGGATGCTATATAGGGTTTCTGAGGAGCAGGTGGTGGTTTTGAACTGTCATCTTTGTGGTTCAAACTGAGTTTATAGTCCAGTGCTTATCCTACAGCAATACACCAAGATTCCTTAACTTGCTGCAAATAATCAATTATGTAACCCTGTGATTACCCTTTTGTTTTTGGTAAAAATTCTGTGTCTTCTTTCCAGTTTGATTGCATTATGTTCAGAAAGGGACACCTATAAAAACTTCTTCTTTAGGGTATTTATTGAGGTTTACTTGTTGAAATTGTCACAATTAATTTTGGATAATGTTCCTTGAATGTATAAAAAGTGTTTATATCCTTATGTTATACTATAGGATGAGCAATGACCTGTTAACCTCAAGGTTGTCTGTTCAAACCCACCAACTGCTCTTTTAAAACTCTATACAGGGTTGCTGTGAGTCGGATTCAACTCAACAGCACTTAATGACAATAACATTATACTAAAGATCCCTGTTGGTACTTAGCTGCTAACTGAAATGTTGAAATTTCAAACCCACCAGCTGCTCAGCAAGAGAAAGATGTGGCAGTGTGTGTCTGTCAAAATTTCAGCTTTGCAAACACTATGGGGAAATTCTAGCATGTCCTAGAGGATCATTTTGAGTTTAAATCAACTCAACAGCAGTGAGTTTCTTATTATATCATTGTTCAAAAATAATTCACTTTTATCCTACCAGTAACATTGGAGGAATTGAGTTCCCTATTCCATAAGCATTGTTTAGTCATGTGATTAAACATGTGATTTGAGCCCATCCTTCAGAATTTAGGACAATACTTATTTTGATTTTGGCAATGGAATGTGGTGGAACAGAGCTTTGAACTAATTTATTTTGGTTTGACTCTTGCTGAAAAGTCTTATCTCCAGCCCAGATATTCTCAATTACAATCTGCATTTTAATGAGCTTCTCCAATGATAGGAATCACCTGGAGATTTTATTAAACTGTAATTTCTAATTCAGTTTGTCTGAGGTGGAATTAAATATTCTTAGCAGGTGGTCAGACCGAAAGGAACTGGTTCGAAGCCCTGGGGTTGATGGGATAATGATCCAGACACAATAGTAAGCCTTCAGAGGCATCATGTGTTTCCACTTGCTTCTTGTGCTTCTGTCATTGCCATGAGAAAGAAGTACCCTGGCTTTCCCATGGATCCAAGGAGGATAAGGAACATATGAAGCAGGTTGGACTCAAGGAGCCAAGATCAGTCAAACTCATCTTAAATGTGCTGTCAACCCACAGATGCATGAAATGAGCACAGCTGAGATTAATAGAATGGCTCCAAGCTGACCTGAAGACATATACTAAATAAATGTTTATTGTTGTTTGACACTGAGATTTTGTATTTGCTTTTAGTTAGCAATAGATGACTAGTATAGTGTTTCAATGTTCTATTTGTGGAGTATATGAAGAAAAATGTGTCATCAGGAGAGGAGGAAGACTCATTAACAATCTGTGATATGCACATGATACAACCTTATTTGCTGAAAGTGAAGACAACTTAAAATATTGATGGAGATCAAAGACCACAGCCTTCAATATGGGTTGTATCTCAATGTAAAGAAAACAAAAATCCTCATCACTGGACCAGTAAATAACATCATGATAAATGGAAAGAGACGAAAGGTGTCAAGGAGTTCATTCTTGGATCAACCAACACTCAGAGATGCAGCAGTCAAAAAATCAAACGACATATTGCATCAGGCAAATCTGCTGCACAAGACCTCTTTGAAGTATTCAAGACCAAAAATATCGGTTTGAGGACTAAGGTGCACCTGACCCAAGCCATAGTATTTTCAGTAACCTAGTAACCTCATATGCAGGTGAAAGTTGAACAGTGAATAAGGAAGATCGTAGAAGATTTGGTGCACTTCAGCTATGGTGTTGGAGGAGAATATTAAAAGTACCATGCGCTGCCAAGAGAACAAACAGATCTGTGTTGGAATAATTGCAGCCACAGTGCTTCCTGGGAGTCAGAATGGGCAGACAACATCTCTCATACTTCGGACATAGTGTCAGGAAGGACCAGTCCCTGGGGAAGAACTTCATATTTGGTAAAACAGAGGGTTGGAAAGTATAAAGGAAATCCCCCAACAAGATAGATTGGCACAGTGGCAGCAGGTATGGGCTTAAATGTAGCAACAATTCTGAGGTAGGCCCAGGACCAGGAAGTATTTCATTTTGTTGTGCACAACAGGGTCGCTAAGAGTTGGTATGGGCTGACTGGTACCTGACAAAAAACAACAACAACAAAGTTTAATAGATCTATTAAATCAAATATACTAATAGGTTATTAAGAAATTTAAATGATCTTTACCTATTCAATAAGGAGCTCTGGTAGCATAGTGGTTACAAATCAGGCTGCTAACCTCAGGATCAGCAGTTCAAAACTACCAGCTGTTCCAGGGGAGAAAGATAAGGCTTCCTGCTCCTATAAAGATTTACAGCCTCACAAACCCTGTACAGGGTCTCTATGAGTGGGAACCAACTCTACAGCACATAACCACCACCACCACCACCAC
>NW_006408588.1:1367657-1372076 GCF_000296735.1 Chrysochloris asiatica | reverse complement strand
GGCACTTCACAACAACAATAGATCTTTGGCAATCCTAACTGTATAGTTATAGTAACCTACCTAAAGATATCCCTGTCCCTGTACAGTCATAGAGTCAATTTGGACTCAGACCCAGTAGAACAGAGTAGAACTCCCCATAGGTTTTCTAAGACTATAAATTTTTACCGAAGTTGACTGCCACATTTGTCTCCCACAGAGTGACTGGTGGGTCCTAACTGCCATCTTTTGGGGTATCTAGTGAGGGTTTAAGGACCTCTGATAGCGTAGTGGTTACGAATCGGGCTGAAAACCTCAGGGTCAGCAGTTCGAAACTACCAGCTGTTCTGTGGGAGAAAGATGAGGTGTTCTGCTCCTGTAAAGATTTACAGCCCTGGATACCCTGTATAGGGCCACTATGAATCGGAACCTACTCCACGGCACATAACAACAACAACAACAACAACAGTGAGGGTTTGTAACTACTGTGCCACAGAGATCCATAATGGAATACAGTGCATCAAATATTCCAAATCTCCTACAGTATTAATTGCATTTTAGTAGTGATTTTGAAGTGAGTTTGGATGACTGTAAGTAAAGGATGTGCCTGAAATAATACAATTTCAATGACTCTGGAAGACAGATGGAGAATTAACTTTGAAAAGAGTGTCTTCCAATATGAGATCTCAAATTACATTAAATATGTGACCATTTAGCTTATCTATTGTGATAGTCCTGATAATGAAATCTGGAAACATATGTGAAATGGAACGGCTTTGAAAGGAGATATTCATTTGCTGGATTGAACCAAATTCAGTCTGTGAAAGACATATGGAAAATGTGCGCATTAATAGAGTGTTGGTAGTTTTGTTTTGTTTTCCATATAGGTGTATATATATAATTGTCATATCATAAATTATGGAGGGAACGCTCCTTGGACTTAAAGTTGAAATTCAATGCATGTTTTCTTAGTGGTTACTTTCACTTCAAGTCTGAGTATTGTGATTTAATATAACTTGTCAAACACTTAAAAATAGATACATCTTCATTATTTTTTAAAATTAAGGGTTTCGTTGAGAGTCTCTATTTGATTTCTGGTCCTTGACATATCAAAACAATGTTCAGAGAAATTGAGTTATTCTTCAGGAATATATTTGCTAAAACTTCTTTCTAACACCATAATTTATACCTAATAGTATTTTGACTGGGAATTATTTTAGTTTAAAATTATGTAAACATCCTATGTAGGTTTATAATGAAAATGTATTATTAAAGCACTCACTCAGGTAATTATATCTAAACCCCGAAGTACACATATTCAATCACTAGGGCCTAAAATGGGATAAGAACTTGACTGTAGGTTTAAAAAGTAGTATAGTTCCATTGTAGTCAATTCAAACAGACGTTAATTGACAACACTGATGAGTATGAAAACCCTCAGTTAATTTTCTACCTGAGAAAAATCAAATCTGGCGTTCTAGTTAGCAAGTTAACAACTTTTTTTTTTTTTCCTTTCCCAAAATAAGAAAATGCAATAATAAATTTTAATGTAATGATTCTTATTGTGCTTATAGGTCTTGCTCAAATATGATAGACATGGATTTCCTCTGAGCTTCCTTATGGGGGATGTAGCTCTTGGGTGTAGCAAACAAATGGGATATCTAATTGGTCATTCAGATCTACTGAAGGGAATACTATGTCAAAAACATTATAGATGTTCCTAGGAAAAGCTAGGCTACTGGCCCAATTGTAGATTTATTATTTTATGTAAATACAAACAAAAACAGGAAAGACTGAAGTATTCTAGATCCAACTTCTCTGTGACCTGTGTCAAAGATTATAGTGGGAGAGACCACTCACTTATCAGAGCTCTGATGTCCATTGTCACCCTGACATAGCAACCCTGCATTGCCCTGTCTCCTTTGCAATTAAGAATGTGGGGGTACATGAGAATGTTCTCATCAAAGGAATGCAGGTTCCATTGATTAAATGGTAAACACTATACTTTTCATAATCCCTAACTTCAAATGCCTTAATCCTAGTATATGGTGGTGATGTGCCATGGAGTCAGTTCTGACTCCTAGCAACCCTGTACAGGGTTTCTGAGGCTGTCAGTCTTTATGAGAGCAGAAAGCCTCATTGTTCTCCAGTGGAACAGCTGGTAGTTTCGAACTGCTGACCTTGAGATTTGCAGCCTGATTCATAACTACTATGCTACCAGAGCTCCTTAATCCTAAAATGTAGATGGTAAGAAATCTTATTTTGTCAAATCTCTGAGCAAAACATTCTGGCAAGTTTTGGCACACTTTTGGAATTATGTTGTGAATATTAAAATTGTTGTTTTTCAGGCAGTTATTGCAATGTTAAAAGTTGAAAAGGACTTTCTTAAAATGGTAAGTAAAAATTAGGGTACTTCTAAGCCTGGGACATTGATGGTGGTGGTGGTTATGTGTCGTGGAGCTGGGTCCAACTCATAGCGACCCTGTGTAGGGTTTCCAAAGCTGCTCTGGTAGTGTTGTGGTTACGAATCGGGCTACCAGCTGCTCCTCAAAAACCCACTACAGAGTTGCTATAAGTAGGAACCGACTCTACAGCATGTAACAACAGGAAAGTGTAACAACTAAGCTAACCAATGACAGTGATATAATACTTCAATATTTTTCAGATTTCCCCAGTTCAATTTCTATTGGTGTGTGTGTGTGTATGTGCATGTGCACATGTATGCATATGAATACATCTACACATATATTTAGTTCCATGCAAAATTCATATGTGTAGGTATATATATATATATCTACTACTAAAGCTGAGACACAGAACAATTATATCAGTACAGGGATCCCCAATAGATTCAAGTATAACAACAGTTGTGATGTAGGACAGAACAGTGTCTTGTTCAGTTGTGTATACAGTCATTATGAGTTGGAATTGACATCATGGCCCCTAATAACAACAAAATGCCCAGTAGTACAATTGCTAAGACATGTCTTAATTGCATTTCTAGGTTTCTTTTGAAAGAAAATGTCAAAATTTTTCAGAGCTACTGTCACATTTTAAATTCCTATCAACAATGTGTATAACTAAACCAATATCTCTACCAACATTTGGTAGTGTCACTGTTTTTTTATTTCCATAATTATAATAGGTATATAATGGTATTTCACTGGATTTCAATTTGCCTTTCCCTGATGTTGTCAGATACTAAATGCTTTATGTACTTATAGTTTACATTTGCATCTCTTCCTTAAAATGCCTGCTCTCATCTAAATATTACCTCCTGAGTTTTGAGACTAATTTATATAGCCTAATATATGTTGTTAGGAACCTAGATAATATCACATTATAGAATATATGGTTTGCAAATATTTTCTGCCAGTTTTTGAATTGTCTTTTCATCTTCTTAACGTAGCCTCTCACAGAGTAATTTTTTCAAGTTTGATGAGACGTAATTTACTACATTTCCTTTTAAGAATTGTTTTAGTATCAAGTTTAAGAACTCTTTTCCTAATACTTGTTCTTAAATATTTCCTCATATTTATTTTCCTAATGTTTTATAATAATATACTTTATATTTAATATCATGGTCCATTTTGAATTAATCTTTTATAAGATGAAATATTTAGTTTGATGTTGTTTATCTTTCTATTTCTCTAGCTATAAATATCATATTGCTCCAGTACTACTTAATAAAAAGTTTTTCCTTCATTTAAATTATTATGTAACTTTGTCAAAAAATAATTTGAACATATTTTCACACATCTATTTTTCAGTTTTTATAGTGTTTAATTGATTTATTAGCTGTCCCTCTGACAATACTCATTGTTTTATTGCAAAACTTAAAGACAGCAGTTCAAACACACCAGCCATTCCTCTTAAACCTTATACAGGGTCACTGTGGGTCAGAACCAACTCAATAGCACTTAACAAAAACAACAACACTATATTTTATTTACTGTTGTTGTTGTAAAGTGTCATCATTATGTAGTAAAGCTTAATAGTGGATAGAGTGAGTCTTTCAACTTTATTCTTTTTTGTCAAGATGCTTCAGTGATTCTAAGGCCAGTACCTTTCCACAACTATTTTAGAATAAGTAGTCTATATCAGTCACCACTCATCTGTCAGTTTGTCATACTGTGGTGGCTTACGAGTTGCTATGATACTGGAAGCTATGCTACCAGTATTTTGGGTGCAAGCAGGGTCACCCATGGTGAACAGGTTTCAGATGAGATCAGAGTAGAAAGAAGAAGTGATTAACAACTTCTAAATATTAAGTCAAAAAAATCTTATGAATAACAGAGAAACACTGTCAATATATTATTCTGGAAAATGAGCCCCTCAGGATAGAAGGTTCTCAAAATGTGACTGGGGAAAAGCTGCCTCCTCGAAGTAGAATTGACTGTGATGATGACAATGGAGTAAAGCCTGGGGGAGTAAAGCCCTTGA
>NW_006408588.1:1349293-1366033 GCF_000296735.1 Chrysochloris asiatica | reverse complement strand
CAAGCATACATTGACAGAGAACTTCCAGAGATTCAAGTCAGATGCAGAAAAGGCTGTGGAACAACGTATATCATTGCTGATGTCCGATGGATTTTGGCTGAAAGTAGAGAATATCAGAAAGATGTTTATCAATTTATTTGCTCAGCATACAGGTTGAATAAGTATGGTAAAAGAATACAACCCTCTTGCACACCTTTCTTAATTTTAAACTATTTAATCTTCCCATGTTCTGTTAGAAAAACTGTCTGTTGTTCTATCTATGTACAGGTTCTTCAAGAGCACAATTAAGTGTTCTGGAATACTTATACTCCACAATATTGTCCATTGCTTGTCATGATCCACACAATTTAAGGTCTTTGCATAGTCAATAAAAGCCAGTTAAACATCTTTCTTGTATGCTCTGCTTTCAGCCAAGATTCGTAAGACATCAGCAATGATATCTCCCATTCCACGGTTCTTCTGAATCTGTCTTGAACCTCTGGAAATTCTCTGTTAATATATGGTTAAAGCTGTTTCTGTATTACCTTTAGTAAAACTTTAGTCGCCTGGGATATCAAATATATTGTCCAATGATTTCTGCATTCTGTTGAGTGACCTCTCTTTGGAATGGGCAAAAACATGGATCTCTTCCAATCATTTAGCCAGATAGTTGTCTTCCAAATTTCTTGGCATAGATGAGTGAGTGCCTCCAGTGCCACCTAACTTTCTTGAAGGATTTCAATTTGTATTCCATCAATTTCTGGTGCCTTGTTCTTTGACAATTCCTTCAGTGCACTTTGGATTTCTTTTAGTATCTTTTGATCATATGTTACCTCTTCAAATGGTTGAATATCAACCATTTCCTTTTGGTACAGTATCCCTGTGTATTCCTTCCATCTTCTTTGGATGCTTTCTGCATCATTTAATAATTTGCCAAGAGAATCCTTCCATAATGAAAGTTGAGGCTTAAGTATTTTCTTCAGTAACCCCAGCTTGAGAAATGCTGAGCATGTTCTTCCATTTTGGATTTTTAAGATCTTTGCACATTTCATTGTAATATTTGACTTTGTCTTCTCGAACTGACCTTTGAAATTTTCTGTTCAGCTCTTGTACTCTTGTACCTCCTCCTTGTACCCTTTGCTTTAGCATCTCTACACTGGAAAGCAAGTTTCAATTTCTCTTATGACATCCATTTTGATATTTTCCTTCTTTCTTTCTTGTCTTCTTAATTACTTTTTGGTATTGACCATTTTGAATCTGACAATCACATGGTTTACTATGCCGGGAATGATAAATTGAAGAGGAATGGTGTTGCATTTATCATCAAGAAAAAATATCAAGCTCTGTCATGAAGTACAACACTGTCTGTGATAGGAGAATATCCATGTGCCTACAGGGAAGACCAGTTAATACCACTATTATTCAAATTTATGCACTAACTACTAAACTAGTGAGGACGAAATACAAGAATTCTACCAACTTCTTCAATCTAAAATTGATCAAACGTGCAATCAAGATATACTGGTAATCACTGGCGATTGGAATGCAAAGGTTGGAAACAAAGAGGAAGAATCAGTAGTTGTAAAATATTGCCTTGGTGATAGAAATGATGCTGGAAATAGCATGATAGAATTCTGCAGAAAAAATGATTTGTTCATTTCAAATACCTTTTTTAAACAACATAAGAGATGCCTATACACATGGGCCTTACCAGATGTATTACATAGAAATCAAGTTGATTACATCTGTTGAAAGAGATGATGGAAAAGCTCCATGTCATCAGTCAAAACAAGGCCAGGGTTAGATTGTAGAACAGACCATCAATTGCTCATACACAAATTCAGACTGAAGCTGAAGAAAATAAAAACAAGTCCATTAGAGTCAAAATATAACTTTGAATATATGCCACCTGAATTTAGAGAATATCTGAAGAACAGATTTGATACATTAAACACTAAAGACTGAATATCAGAAGAGTTGTGGGATGACATCAAGAACATCATACAGGACAAAGGGAAAAAAAAATCTCAGTGAATGAATGTATTTCATTATATGCTTTGTTGAACTCAGTTTTCTAATGTATTTTTAGGAAGTTTGCACCTAAATTTCTGCAAATTGCTAAGCTGTGTTTTCCCCTTTTGGAGGAGGAGCTATGGTTTATGTTTTCAATTTTTAAATGCATTAAGGTAACAGTCATCTCATAAAATGAGTTGTGAAGACTCTACTCTTCCATTTAAAAAAATGTTTTGTAAAATTGATAGTAATACTAAACATTCTTTTAGAGTTTATTTCATGTGTAAATTATACCACGTGGTTCTTTAAATGTTTTAAATAATTTACCAATAAAACTCTCTACTGTAGAGATTAATTTCTGGGGATCTTTATAATTAAAAGTCATTTTTTAATGGTCCTAAATGTGCTGGACTGAAGAGTTGGCTTGAACCGCAAGGTTGGCAGTTCAGGCCCACCAGCTTCTCTTTGGAAACACTCTACAGGGTAACTATGGATCTGAATTGACTCAACAGCACATAATAACAACAACAAAGCCCTTTTGGAGTCTTGATGTGGCACTGTAGTATAAGCACTGGACCACAGGGTCATCAAATCACACTCACCAGCCTGTGACCCTGCTCAAATGCACTAACAACAACAAAGCTCTTTAGATTATCTAATTCATCTTGACTGTGTTTGAGTACCTTATAGGTATGGTAATATGGATTTGCTTTTTATGGTTTTTCTACCTATAGTCTGTAACTCCAACCAAATTCTTGGTGGAATTATCCAAATAGGGTGGCCAAGATTCTAACTCAGGGATTGGTCAGTTTTGTCATCCTGCTAGTTTTAAAAGGAGCCATCTAAGAAGCAGGAACATATGATCCCAGGAACATCAAGCATGAAGAACCACAACCTGGATCTTGAGATCCCTTTGCCAAGAAGTAGAGGCAACAGAGGCAACAGCAGAGGCAGCAGCCCCTGGTCCCCATAAAACTGAGTGTTTTGTAGCAGAAGGCTGGCTTACAGATACAGGTGAACCTTGGGTATTTATAGCATCATTAAATAAGCTGTAATACTTGCTCAAACAGAATAGAGGCCAAGGGACCTTGTGGCTAAGAGCCTGAGGATGACAGTTAGGCACAGCCTCTGCGTTACAATTAATGAGAGGTTTTCCTGATCTGAGAACTACTATATGCTGAGTTGTTTCTGATCCTGAACTGTACTCTGTTGGCTTCCCTAAAACCCTCCATAATTGTGAGTATTGTCTATGAGTTCTGTGTGGCCATTGCAAAAGATTGTGGAGCCTAGAAGAGAAGTAAGAGTACTACTGGAAACAGAGTGTCAGAATAGAATAAGAAGGGTAGAGGGTGGAGGCATATCTGGCTTCTGCCTCATAGGAATCAGCCTTCGGATGATAATGGAGTTTGGGTCTCTTTTCCCTTTGTGAATTTGAATAATGTTGACCTGGCCTCCATGCCATTTTTGTGGTGGGTTTGAAGAAATTAGTTCATATCTTTTAAGTTGTTAAATTTGTGATCGTAATACTTTTTTCATGTTCCTTCTTTACATTTTTAATGCCTAAAAGATATGTGCTTTTTTTTTCATTCCTGATATTTGTGTTGTTTGTCTTCTTTTTATTTTTGTCAGTTTTGCTAGCATTTATCAAGTTTATTGAATTTTTCTAAGAAACACATTTTTTTTTTATTATTAGTTTTTCAATTGTTTCTTTACATTCAATTTTGTATTTTTCTTCTCTATTTCTTTTGGGTCTATGTCCCTCAAAAATACATGTTGATATTCTAAAATCTAAATGTACATATGAAATTTGTTTGTAAATGGCATTTCTTTGTTATGTTAATGGGGACATATCATTGTTGAGGTATCCTAAACCTAACTACTTCTGAGTTGTAAAAAAGGGAGATTAGACACAGGCACAAAATTAGGAAGACAGATGCCAAGTGAGGATGACCAAGGAATTCTGGAGCTACAGAGGATGAAAGAGAGAAGAATATTCCCCTAGATATTTTGTCCCAAACTTGGACTTCTAGTGTCCTGAAATGTGAGAAAATACATTTCTGTTCTTATAGTCATTCAGTACTTTTGTTATAGCAACAATAGGAAACTGAGACTATTTTTCATAAATCCCTTTCTTATGTATGCTTTGCATTTGTTACACTCTTCTTTATCTTAGTTTATTGAGATGTTGTTATTAAGAGCTGTGGAATTTATTCTGACTCATAGTGACCCTGTCTAGGGTTCCCAAGGAGCAGCTGGTGGGTTTGAACCAGTGACCTTGTGGTTCAAACCAACCTTGCAGTCCAGTGTATTATCCTGCAGTACCACACTAGAACTTCTTTTACTGAGATAGGAATTTAAAAAAATCAGTGAACAGCACAATGCTTGTTGTCTTTAGTCATTATGCTATAAAGTTTTCTGTTTTACAGTAATGTTGTTGTTGTTTAGTGCCATTGAGTCAGTTCCAACTCATAGCAACCATGTATAGGGTTTCTGAGGAGTGGCTGGTGAGCTTGAACTGCAGGCCTTGTGGTTCAAATCAACTTTTCAGTCCAACACATTAACCCACAGTGCCACACCAGGACTCTATTGTACAGTATTAGACATCTAAAATACATCTATTTTATTTTATTAGTTATGTTATGAAATTAGTTGTTATAGTAGCTAGCAATACCTTAACTCAGGCAATAGTCAGCTAAGATGTATTTCTACTTGAAGTTTGATACAATGATACAGTCATATAATATAAATCATGTTACTTATATCTTTTATGAGTTTAAATATTTGATGGATGGTTCTGGTAAAAATTATACTCGGTATAATTAGTAAATGCTGCAAATATCTTATTGTCAATTAAACATGCTATGTAAAGTGGAGGGTCAGTGAAAAAAGAGGAAAAGCCCAATGAGAAGAGTTGGCATACTGGCAGAAGCATGGCTTAAACCCAACAATTGTGAGGATGGCACAGGACAGGATACTGTTTCCTTCTATTGTGCATACAGTTGCTTTGAGTTGAAACACAGTCAGTGACACCTAAAAACAACAACAAATAAAACATAAATGGATAAAAATTATTATGGCAAGTCTTCGAGTTCCATGTATTTACAAGTAATTGTTAAACTTTTGAAATTGGATTTCATGGGTTAAGCAGCATTGTATTTTATGTGATGTTCAGTGCCATCAAGTTGGCCAACTCAGAGTGCCCCTGTAATAGATTTCAGAAAGCCTCATCTTTCTCAGATGAACAGCAGGTAGGCTTGGTCCTTGTGGTCCACAGTCTAGTGTATAAAGTCACAGTGCTTCCATATTTTATAAAGTGACATTATTATTATTGGATATAGAATGTTGTTGTTGCTAAGTGCTGTGGGGTTAGTTCCAACTCATTGCAACCCTGCTGTACAGGGTTTCCAAGGAGCAGCTGGTGAATTTAAATTGCCAACCTTGTGTGGTTAGCTGCCCAGTGCTTATCCTACTGCGTTACACCAGAAAACCACACTTGGGAAGATCTGGTAGCGTAGAGGTTACGAATTGGGCTGCAAACTGCAAGGTAAGCAGTTCGAAACTACCAGCTGTTCCGCGGGAGAAAGATGAGGCTTTCTGCTCCCGTAAAGATTTACAGCCTCCGAAACCCTGTACAGGGTCACTATGATTCGGAATTGACTCCACAGCACATAACAACAACCTGAATTTTATAAAGCATTTTAAAATCTACATTGTGAATTGTCCTACATTAAGATAAAGGTACAGCTGTTGTTGTTGTTACATGTCATTGAGTCGATTCCAACCCACAGTGACCCTATGTGGGCTCTCGTAGGAGTGGCTGGGTGAATCTGAACTGCAGACCTTGCAGTGCTTTTCCTGCGGCGCTACACCAGGACTCTAAAGTTACAATAATTTGGAATATGGTTAATTTTTAAATAATGGAAACTCCTTTTACCTTTTAACTTTTACCATATTTTAACTTCAGCTGAAAATTAAAATAAATACTTTAAATATATTATTATAATTTAAATATAAAGTTGCATGTATTTTTAGGTACTTACACTAGAAATAAAAAATAATTTATATCTATGTATCATAACATGAACCTGAAGAAAGGCTAAAAACTGGACAAATACACAGTAATACTTAGAGAATGACATAGAGACAAAGAAACACACAGAACATACTCAATATTAGAAGAGAGGTCTGGGAATAGGTATCTGGTTATATAACTGTTTCTCCACACATCTATTGGTGACTCTGAAATTTTTAATTATATTTGAGTAGATCCCATTTATGAAACACATAATTCTTTCCTATTACATGTTTTCCATCAGGGCTCATTAAATTATTTCTTGGACCTAATACTCACATAATAAAAACTTTAAAAGCATAAGATTGCACAACTTCTTTGGTAAACAGGATTTTTCTCATTCCAAAAGGAAAACTGCTGTTTGAAAACACTGCATTAGCTAATTTTACCCTATTCTGTTTCAGGGACCAGAATCAAAACAGGCATTGGCTCTGTCATTCAAGCTGTTTTTTAAATTATTTTTATTTTTGACATTTGAAAGGAAATAAAACCCTTTTTGTGACAGGCCAAGAAATTCAAGTACATTTGAGCACTCTGAACTGCCCTGCTCTTAAATCTTCACCTAAATCCACTGCCTTACATTTTCACACCTGACCTCCCAGGTTATTTTAACTCTCCATCTGCTGAGTGGCACGATGTCCATCAAACACACTAGACTCACCTTAGAAAGTCAGATCTAAAGCAACTCCTGCTGGTACATAAGGATGCCTCCAGGGGATAGATCAACATTTAAGTTGCTGTAAGAAGACATGCAACAAAGCATCCATCCATCCATCTCCAAAAACGTTATGCCTCTTAACTGTACTTCCTATGGTGTCGTTTCTTCACTATTAAAAAGCTGTACAGTCCAGGAAACCATGACAGATTTTATCAGGCCTGACAGCTTCTAGAAGAAACAGCAGTCAACCTAAACCTTGAGTGCTATGAGCAACTATCTCCTCAGGTCCTGCCAGAACTCGCAAGGCTGAGTCTGATCAGCACGCAGAGTAACGTCCCTGCTGAGTCTGCTCAGCCTTCTTCAGTGCATAAATCTTGTTTTATTATTTTTTTTTTTTTCAGGGAGCAAGGGTTTCAGATTGTGAAGTTGTATTAATTGGGTAGGCCCTGGGTGGTACAGAAAGTTAATGTGTTCAGCTGCTAATGAAAAGGTTGGCATCTCAAGTCCACATGAAGTATTTTGGAAGAAGGAAGCCATTGAAAACCCTAGGGAACACTCTGCTCGGACACACTTAGGGTTGCCATGAGTTGGAATCCGCTTAGTATATTCATTGGCATCTGGGTTATGGCATTAAGACTGTTAAAGCAGTCAGTCCATAGAAATGTATTTCTTTCTGGTATATCTATGTGCCTGGCACTAGTATAGGCAGCAAAGAATACAAAGAGCATTGACTATCAGTCACATCTATAAGAAGCTTAGTATTGAGTGTGTCCCGTCTCTTCAATCTATAAGCTCCTTTCCTAAAGAATAGACACACATGCTCATTTCTTTCCATCTTCTTTCACATCTGCCAATTTTTCTTCCTTTGCATCTACCTACTGTTTTGTTTTGTTTTTCTCCTCCTTCAAAATTCTTAACAAAGGAATTTAAAGTTACTCTCCCCAGATGTACAACATTTGTTGACGTTTCAAACTGCAAAATTGCCTTTTGCCTTCATCCTGCACTGAAACGACTTTACTTATAAAAATTGTCTTACTTGGCTTGACTCTGGGCCTCATTTGTTGAGTGTCTTCTCTGACTCTGAAATCTCTGCCACCCGGGTTCCTAGGTCAGTTCTCTCTAGTCCTGGAAGGCAACTTGTTAGACTAAAAATGGACAAAAGTGAAGAGTCTGGGAGACTTACTCCTGCTTCTGACACTGACTGCCTGCGTGAATCATCCTCTGTAAGCCAGAATGGTCACCCAGTGGGAAAACTTCTATTAAGAGCTCAGCTGCTAGCCATAAGGTTGGCAGTTGGAAACTCTATGGAGTAGTTGTACTCCGCACACATAGGGTTGACATTATTTGGAATCAACTCAACAGCAACTAGCAACAACAAAAGTATAAAAATATTGATCATACTGTCCTCAGATAATTATTATGTAAATTCTAGAGAATGCATTTGCAATGCCTAATAGGAAAGTGAATGTCACATAATCCATATGGCTTCTCTTCTTTTGATTTCTCCCCCCTACTTTTTGTTACTTTGAACAACCTGCTTCTCTATGCACTCTTGAGCACATCTGAGGAATTATCATCTTCCAAGGCACGAGTACTTCAGAGTCACAAAGAAAAGGGGTCCAATCAAGAACTGATTTTTACTTTTTTATATATTTTACTTTTCAAAAAAATTATATGATTTTAAGACTCACAAGAAATTGCAAATGTAGGTCAAGTGACATTCTGTGTAACTTTCACACATCTTTTCCCAATGATAACTTCTTGCAGCACCATAACAGAAGAGGGAAAACCAGGAAATTGGCATTGGTACAGTCCTATTAACAAAATTACAGACATGATTCAGATTTCACCAATTTTTACACACACACCAAGAAATGCTAGTTATTACTTTTGTACTTTCTGATAATTCACTTAACATTAAGGAGCCCTGTGATACAATGGGTAAGCATTTGACTGAACCAAAAGGTTGACAGTTTGAACCCACTAACCATCAGCAGCTACACAGGAGAAACCAGAACAAAGTCCACTGCCATTCAGTTGATGCTGATTCATAGGGACCCTGTATAGGGTTTCTGAAACTGTTAAGCTTGAAAGGAGCAGTAAGCCTTATCTTTCTCCTAGGAGTGGCTGGTGGGTTTGAACTGCTGATCTTGGTTAGCCCTCCAGTACTTATCCTACCCCCAGGGCTCTTTCCATAAGAGAAGAGATGTGGCAATCTACTTCCATAAAGATTGCAGCCAGAAAATTGTATAGGCGTCTCTGTGAGTTAGAATCAACACAATGCAATGAGCCAATACCTGACCCTTGTTCTCCACATCTACATAATAGGAATAACTGATCCACATCGAACTCATAGAATTTTTCTGAGGATTATGTGCAAAGTCTGATGTGCTAGCCTATTGCTGGTGCTCATACAACAACTACCAGAAGTGTCATCTGATCGATCACTGAGTACAGGCCCTGGAGCCAGAAGCCTCACTTTGCATCCTTGCCACCCTCAAGTTCCTGGTAAGTTCCCTCTCAGAGCCTCAGTTTCTTCACCAGAGAATAATGTTACATTATGTTAAGTTGCATCAAGGTGATTCCCACTCATAACAACTCTACATAGGGTTTCCAAGGAGCAGCTGGTGGGTTTGAACTGCTGACCCTGTAGTTTGCAGTCCAGGGCTGATCCTATAACACTACATGGACCAATGACAGTTTTAAAGAAAATTAGATAGTATTTTTAAAGTGGTTGGCATGGTACCTGACATCTAGCAAATACTGAATCTCTGGGCTCTTATTGTCACTATAGTATCAGCTGTTGTTGCTGTCAAGTGCCCCTGGGTCAGTTCTGACTCATAGCAACCTTGTGTAGGGTTTCAGAGAGTGGCTGGTAGATTTGAACTGTTAACCTTGTGGTTCCTAGACCAGTGCTTATGCTACAGGGCCATACCAGGGCTCTCTGTTGTTGTGTGCTGTCAAATCAGTTCCATCTCACAATGACCCTGTATGGGGTTTCCGAGTCTGTACATTTCTATAGGAGCAAAAGCCTCATGTCACTCCCATGGATTCGAACCACTGACTCTTCAGTTAGCAAGCAGTCCAGTGCATAACCCATCATTCCACCAGGGCACCTATGGCTCTCTAGCATTCAATAAAGAGATAAGATCATTAATATCAGCTTGCCTTTATAGTTTATTATTCTTCATGCCCTCCAAAAGTTGAGGTTTATTAGGTTCTACTCTCCGCTGTCTTTCACTGAATACAGAAAAAAATTATAAATTTTCATACTCTTAGTATTTCATTGACTGTTAGGTCTATTCCTTGATCTGATAGCTCTCCATTTACATTCAGATTTGTGAACCTCCTTGCAAATGGACATCTTTAAACAAAAGTCATTATCTTCTTTTCTTCTGAAATATTGTGGCCATATAAAAGTTCACAATGAGCTAACATGCAGGCAGGGAACGGTAAGCTCCCTCACTGCCAGTTTTTTCCATCCCAACCCTTGTTACTGTTAAGTGCAGTTGAATCCATTCCGACTCATAACAACCCGGTGTAGGGTTTCCAAAGAGCTGCCAGTGGGTTTGAACCATTGACCTTCTGGTTCAAACTGAACTTGCGGTCCAATGCTTAGCCTACAGTACCACACCAGGACCTTTAACCCTTACCTGCCCTTAATCCCTCATCTACCCCATCATTATACAATAAGGAGGAGTCAGCCAGATTAAGCAAGGGGAACAGTGAGGAGGAGCAAGCCAATTGAAAATGAGGATACAAAACAGGACTTTTGGGCAGCAGTAAGTCTTGTGCAGTAGAATATGAGATCTCAGAGGGTTTTTTTGTGGCATTGTTGATGATGCTCCAATAGCAAGAAGCTCTTCACTCTGTCCTTGAAGGAGGTGAATCACCAAGTAGAAATGAAAGTACTGCTTTATTTTTCATTCTCCTGCTTTCCAGATATCATGACCCTCTAGGAGTAAAATACCATTACTTTTGAGGCAGGGTAAACAAATACTTACATTCTATGTGTTGACATTCTTTAAGCTTCAAAATACAAATCATTTGTCTGGTGAAATAAACAGAAGAAAGGTGTTTGTATAATGAGATAATTAATAGAAGATGGAGGAAGAGACTTTCAGTGGGTGGAGGGGGTGGAATTAAGACACCAAGGCCCTAGAGTAGATCTGTTGTCAACTGTCACCCTAAATATGCCATGGCACAGGGATGAAAGAAGAGACTGCTTTGAGGAGCAGCACTTGTGTGACAAGGGAGTGTGGAAAAGATCACTGAGCTCTGCAGTTACCTCAAGTGAGTACATGGAGTGATTTATCAGTTAAGAGTGGACATTATATAAAGCAATCCTTATGCTGTTTATGCCTGATAGCCTTTCCTCAAAAATCCCTTGTCCCTAACTGGGTACTTATTCTGAACCTCTCCAGGATTATCTCGCCCCTAAGGGAAGACCCCCAATAAGATGGATTGGCACAGTGGCAGCAGCAATGGGTTCAAATGTAGCAATGGTTGTGAGGTTGGTGCAGGACCGGATGGTATTTGGTTCTGTTGTGTATAGGTTCATTATGAATTGGTACCAACTCAGTGGCACCGAACAACAACATAAGGACTCTCTGGTTGTCTTGAGGAGTGGGCTGATGCTCTCTCCTACAGCTTGGTGTTGCTCTTTAAATGTTCAAAACATATATACCTATGTGATGGTGGTATTTAATTGCTTACCAGGGATAAATGTTATATTTGATCAGAATCAGAGAAGGAATATTAAAGTATAATTGAACAATGATGAGAATTAAGTGGCAATCTCCATGCTTCCCATTTACAAGGGGCTCAGAGTCTGGTTTTACCTTCAAAGAACACTTCATGAAAAATCAGGAACTCGGGTCAAAGGCAAGTGCAATAAAGAACAACACAAGGCACAGGGCCTTTGTTACACTAATGCTCACTAATTCCCTTCCCCAGTTGATTTATTATCCCTTAAACCAGGGTTTCTAAACATAGTCCTCATAATACTCCAGTTATTGCTATGTTAATAAGTTTTATATGTAAATAGGAGTCAGTGGTTTGGCCAAATAAATTATTGGGCTGAGATCACTAGTAAAAAATATCTAGTAACATCTAGATATTGTGGATTTGAACAATTATTTTAGCCAAGTGTTGAGCTATTATTCTTCTTATAACAAGTTGTGGTGGGGGGGTGTTAATGTGAAGTATGGATAATTAAATTAAATGCCTCTCAGACAGACATAGTCCTTGGCCAAATTTCATATTCCACTGACCAGAATTCACTCAAATGTCAGAAACTCACTACAAACTAAAGGCAGCGGTTGGGAAATGTAATTTCTCAAGAAGAAGAGAACTAGATTGGTGCATAGTTACCCAATCTCTAATATTTTGCTTTCTAAATTGCCAAAGATCTTTACACTTTTTTTCATACCTAGAATACATTCACTGGTTTTCTCATGGAAAATAAAACAAACTTCCATCTGATCACTGCCTTCTCACAATGTCTCAGATCTCTGTTGCTACAAATCATATTTCAAAACCAGATTCAGCTTCTCACGATCTAGTTTCAGTGATATAAGATGATAAATTACCTGCACTACCTGTATCTAAGGAGCTCTGGTAGCGTAGTGGTTATAAGTCAGACTGCTAACCTCAAGGTCAGCAGTTCGAAACTATCAGTCATTCCACGGGAGAAAGATGAGGCTTTCTGTTCCCATAAAGATTTACAGCCTCAGAAACACTATGCAGGGTTGCTATGAGTTGGAACTGACTCCATGGCATACAACCACCACCACCACCTCTACCTACCTATGGATTCCTGGTGTGGCACTGTAGGATCATCACTGGACTGTGAACATCAAGGTCAATAGTTCAAACCCACTAGCTACTCCTTGGAAACACTATACAGGATCACTATGTTTCGGCACCAACTTGACAGCAGTTAACAGCATATAACATACATTCCAATTTTGAAAACAAATGATTGACCTATAGTGTTTTACACAAGGTGAGTCTGTACAAGGCAAAGGTACTCTTCCCTGACACTGGGGGACAGTTCTTGATTTGCTCTTAATACTGCTCTCTGAAAGGGTCTCTCTTGTCCTTCACTCTCAGTGGCCCATTACTCCACTTTCCAGAAGTTCCTTATGCTCTATTGTTTTACATGTGCTTATATTAAGAAAATCTCTATTTTTCCAAACAGATCACATTGGTGCAGAGTTAAGATTTCAACATGTCTTTTGGGGGGTACAAATTAAATCTATAGCATGTGGACACCCATAGCATTTTCTACTGTATTTAAAGACAAATTCTCAAAAAGTGAGACAATTTAGTTTTACATTTAAATGGACAAGTAGGTATATAGTAGGCATATGCACACCATTGTTAATTTCAGCACTGTTCACAACAGCCAAAAGATGAAGACAGTTTAAATGCATATCAGTGGAAGAATGGATAAACAAACTTTGGTACATACACACAATGGAATCCTATAAAATGTTGAAGACTGACAATGAATCCATTAAATACCTCATAACCTGGGGCCGTTATGCTGAGTGAAATTAGTCAATCACAAAAGGGCAAATATTATATGAGACCACATATCAAGAAAAGGTTTCATACTAAAAAAAAAAAAAAAAATCTCTAATGATTACCAGGGGTTAGAGGGGAAGAAGAACAATACAAGTCACTGACTAGGGGTCTGTTGTTAAGTGCAGTCGAGTCAGTTATGACTCATAATGACCCTGTGTAGGGTTTCCAAGGAGTAGTTTGTGGGTTTAAACCACCAACCTTGAAGCTAGCAGCCCAGGGTTTATCCCAAAGCATCACAGACACATGTTAACTCAGGCGATGTGGAGGGCAATACATTAGAAGGAAAAGGGTAACATACAAGAAGAGGGAGATTGGCAGAAGACTGATGAAGGCAGGTGAAGATGCAGGGAGGTATGAGAGGACTAAAGAAGTTAAGAGGTAAACAGTGATATCTACACAACTTGGAACAACAGTGTTATGTATATAGGTACATGGACAGAGACACAGGTTGAATGGGAATGGGAGGAACAGTGGAATATATAAACATATATATGTTGTTGTTAAGTGCTGACGAGTCATCTATGACTCATAGTAATCCTGTATAGGGTTTCCAAAGAATGTCTGGTGAGTTGGAACTACCAACCTTGCAGTTTAACCGACTTTGTGATCCAGTGCTTATCCTATAGTGCCACACCATATATACATAGATTTATATTTCACAAATATATGAACATGTGAAAGAGGATATCTGCACATGGGTATTTACCTTTCCTGTAAATGCAATTATGAATGTGGTAGAGCATACAGTGGATAAAATGATAAAAACTTCTTACATATTATCAAACATTTTAAGGAGATGAGTTGCTGGGCCTGTGGGCTTAGGACCATAGTCTCAGGGGACATTAACATCAATTGGCATAACATAGTGAACAACAACATTGTTCTACATCCCTTTTTGATGAGTTGCTCTGGGATCTTAAAAGCCCACTGTTGTTGTTGATAACAGCTGTCTGGTGGATTCCAACTCATAGCAACCCTATATAGGATTTCCAAGGAGCAACCAGTGGGTTTGAACTGCTGGTCTTGTGGTTCACAGTCCAGTGCTGATCCTATAGTATCATTCCAGGAGTCCTAAAAGCCCATTCATGGCCATCTAAGTGCGTAGTGGCTATGAATCGGGCTGCGAACCTTAAGGTCAGCGGTTCGAAACTACCAGCTGTTCCGCGGGAGAAAGATGAGGCTTTCTACTCCCGTAAAGATTTACACCCTCGGAAACCCTGTACAGGGTCGCTATGGGTCGGAACCGACTCGACGGCACTTAACAACAACAACAACAAAGGTGTAGCTACTGATCTCCAGACATTTAGAAGAAAGAATGATAAGAATTGAAGATGCTTGGAATCAATTAGTCCAGCAGACTAATGGAACATGTGGTCATCAGTCTGCATGATTCTGAGACTAGAAGAACGAACTGGTGCCCAGCTACCACAACCAACTGTTCTGAAAGGGATCACATTAGAAAGTCCTGGATAGATTGGCAGAAAATGTGGAACAAAACTTGAAATTATTATTATTAAAAAAAAAACAACCAACTGGGCTTACTGGTCTAAAAGAGACAGGAAGAAACTGAGAGTGTGGCCCTTGGCTACCCTTCAGGCCTGGAAAAGAACACACCCTCATGACCCAATTTTCAGCAGAGTAGTAGCTAGGTATATATGGGGCATAACAATACTAGCAAAGTAGTATTCATGATGGTCAATCATTCCAATCAAAAGGGCAACATTTGCCTACAGACAATGTTGAGAAGGGATGGGAAGGTGGTTGGAATGGAAATAGAAGCCACTGAGGGGAAGCAGAATAACTATTGTTACATGGAAAGGATTGTAATCATTGGGATGAAGCAAAGTGTATGACATATTGGATGTAAAACTAACTGATGATCTTGTTTATAAACCTTCATTCAATTCACAATAAATAGTTCAAAAATGTTTTTGCCTTTAAAAAAAATCAGTAAAAGAGTAGTAACTCAAGATAAATGAGAAAATATTTCCTGGTAATCACAGAAAAGTTTGGAATTTCAGCCTGTCAAAACTTAGAACCTGTGTAATGTTAAATGGTTTACCACATACACATTAGAATAGGACCATTTAAAAATAATATTAGTTTGGGAGATGACAACATCTAAATTTATATAATGCTACCCTTTACTGTAAGCCTTTAAATCACTAAATATATCAAAATACAATTGCATTCAGTATTCTAATGCTTGAGGACTTACAACAGGTCCTAAACATGAGTTTCTTAGACTTGCCAAATATATATCTAGGGGTTAGCACACATTAGAAACACTTATATTCACTCTTTCAAATGTGAGTGGGCTTTATTTTGTTATATTTGGATGGATCCAGTGAAGTATGCCATTAGTAACTAGAGAAAAATTGAAACAAATATATCAAACAAACTTGAAAGATAAGGGTTGAGCATCTTGCAAATCTTTTCTGAAGCATGAACAAGAAAAATCTAAAATACTTGACAGAGTTGAAACATGTTAACTATTGGGGGAAATGTAGAAAAGTATTGGTATAATAGTTGGTATTGCTGCTGATTTGAGATAATTTTACTCTAGATTAGTTACATGGAAATTTCAGCCACTTATGTAAATAATGTCAGTGAAATACAACTGAAAAGCAAAGCAAAGGTAATCACACAATATACACATTCAATGCAGATGTGCTACATACATATTTTCTATGTTGCTCTGAACCGTAAAACACTTTTTTAAAAAGATTGAACAGCAGTTAACAATTTGAGGACTAAGATGTACCTGGTCCAAGCCATGGTATTTTCAGTCACCTCAGATACATGTGAAAGTTGAATAATGAATAAGGAAGACCAGAGAAGAATCAGTGTACTTCAATTATTACATTTAAGAAGAAAATTAAAGTTCCATGGAGTGACAGAAGAAAAAACAAGACCTGTGTTGGAGGCAGTGCAGCCAGCATGCTCCTTAGAAACCAGCATGGTGAGACTTTGCCTCTCATACTTTGATCATGGTACCAGAAGGGACCAGTCTATGGAGAAGAACATTATGTTAGGTAAAGTGCAGGGTCGGTGAAAAAGAGGAAGACCCCAATGAGTTGGACTGACATAGTGGCAGCAGCAATGGGCTCAAGCCTAACTATTTTGTAGATGGTGCAGAACTGGTCAGTATTTTGTTCTGTTGTACATAGAATCGTCATGAATTGGAAATGACTGGATGGACCTAACCTAACAGCTTTTAAATGGGTCTTTTACATCTCTTAATATATAGGGCATGTTTTCTCTTTTGAAACTTGTTGAAGAAACCAAATTGTCTGTCCTGCTCCATTGTCTGGTTTGGATTTTACAAATTTCATTCTTATGGTGTAATTTAGCAAAAACCACTTGTTAGGCCCCCTTGTGGCCTAATCCAGTAGGAGACCCCAAAAAGATCATCAGGACTCGAGTC
>NW_006408588.1:1324866-1349028 GCF_000296735.1 Chrysochloris asiatica | reverse complement strand
AAAGGAAAACATCTGGCATCTGGCCTTGGGTCCTGTCTATTTCTTATCTAGTTCTCACTGTTGCTAGGGGTGAAAGGATATTCTAAGGCAACATGAGCTGATTTAGCACTTTCCTGGAACAGGAGGGAGGTGTTCAGGCTAATGTACATAATGGAGATTGACCTTGTCTCTGGGGGGGAACTAAAAACTGAGGACTTGTCTATTTGAAATGCTTTTCTGAGCTTGACTAGAGTTTAGTCAAGCAGTCTCTAGGTAGGTAAAATCAGTTAGGTCCTTACACACTGAAAAGGCCTAGAAATATTGATCAAGCTTCAACCAATAAATAACTCTGAGCTCTGGTAGCGTAATGGTTATGAATTGGGCTGTGAGCCACAAGGTCAGCAGTTTGAAACTACCAGCTGCTCCGCGGGAGAAAGATGAGGCGGTATGCTCCCATAAAGATTTACAGCCTCAGAAACCCTGTGTAGGGTTGCTATGAGTCGAAACCGATTCCACGACACATAATAACAACAACAACAAACCCAAATTATGATCTTTCAAACTAAGTCAAACCAGAGCTTTTTAGAGAAATGAATGCTTCTAGGTCTGGATCGTGAAATGTACAAGATGATCTTTTTCATTAGCAGATTTCAGGGAAGTTATCAAACACTATTAGAATCTTGTCAAAGTGACTTACAAGACAACATGAAGAGTCAATGATGGAATCATATGAGTATAAATAATAACAATACTAACTTCCCTAGACTGAAACCCATCAGGTGTGCTTAAATTTAATGGTACCAAACTTAATACATAAAATTTAGTAGATTTCTTTGGAAGAGGCTATGGAATCAACGCAATGTTGAAAGCTGGTTAAAAAAAAAAAAAGAAGAATCAAGCATTAAATGTGTCTTTTCTATATAACATTTCACAATTGGTAACCAATTAGTAAATGTGATAAAGTTACTAATTATAAAAGTATTTCATATATATGTAGGAGGAATATTGCTATTTGCATCCTTCGTTTGAAAAACATTGTCTTGAGCTTTGCAAAAGAGAACCAGTTAGCATGCACCACTTGACCAAAGACACACCTTCTGTGAAACAGTCTTGCCAAAAATTGAAATCTATATGAATAAGCCTCTAGACTCAACCACACATTCATAGGAAATACTGAGGACAGAGAAATATTCTTAATCTAAGATATCACTTTTTTGTTAAGAAATAATTTTCTTTTACCATTTTCCTTTTTCTTCACATCTTAATTAGCACCAACAATTGCTTTCTTTTTAGAGCACTTTTCAACCAAAATAATGCTTTCCTTTTTACTTTACACAAGTAACCATGTAAGCTGTAATAGAGAAGAGAAATGCTTCTTTGCTTTTTGGTTGCAAAAGTTATCAGCCAGCTTCATTCTTTAGGTACAACACTTACCAACTTTCCAAAATGCTTTGTTCAAAAACTCAAAATCATAAAACTGTTCTGGCTTACGGATCCAATAGAGACGGGTGGTCGTAACCCTTGGTCATCCTTCAGGTCTGGAATTATATTCATCCTGGTGGCTCAGACAGGCAATAAGTAGATATATGGTGAAATAATATACCAGTGAGATACACGCATGCACCATAGAATGGTCAACCATTCAAGATCAAAAGGGTAGTGTTTACTCAAGGACAATGTTCAGATGCATAAGGAGAGAAGGAGGAGTGGAAACAAGAAACATAGCAAGGAAGTGTAATAAGTGATGCACACTTCGAAGGGATTGGAAATATTGAGATGGAAAAAAGTGAACATAAAATTGATGATCTGCTTTATAAACGTTCACTCAATTCACAACAAAAAGATTTTTAATATTCTTTGTTCAAATTTGTATCATGGGTCAATTTATAAATCACTGCATGTTGTGAATCTTCAGGGTCACACTTCATTAGTAGAAACTGAATGTTAAATCAACAAATTTAATTAGGCTGACCTAATATCTGTTAAAGTAATAAGGCAAAAGGAGTACAGTATCATGTGTGAGAGAAAGTGGGTGTTCCTCTCCATCCTACAAAGAAACCTGAACAAATCAATCTCACTCAGTGAAGACCGTTGATAATTAATCTCATATAGACAGAGAAAAAATTAACTGATTTTTCATGATAGTCAATCTGTGGATATACATTTTGTAGTGTGTCAAAAATTAGAATTAACCAAGTCCTCCAAATCCTTCTCTCTCCTAAACCCCAGCAGTACTGTATTGCTCTCTCACTATCCATATACTAAAGAACTTGCTCTTTGGAGTTGCTTTTGAGAAGATAAAAAGGGCACAATATTGTTGGCTCTGCATTCCAAGACACTCAAAGCAAAGGTATTCATGAAAATAAGTCTCTGTGATTTATAAAAGCTACAGTCTATCATTCAATTTCTAAGTTTAAAGAGGATCAAGACATAAAAGTTTAAATTATAAGTATCCTGTTGTTGTTGTTAAGTGCCGTCAAGTTGGTTCCAACCCATAGCGACCCTGTACAGGGTTTCGGAGGGTGTAAATCCTTACAGGAGTAGAAAGCCTCATCTTTCCCCCACAGAACGTCTGGTAGTTTCGAACCGCTGACCTTAAGGTTCGCAGCCCGATTCATAACCACTACGCTACCAGAGCTCCCAGGAACAAAAAATTTGTGTTGGAAGTACAACCAGAATGCTCCTTAGAAGTTAAGATGGCCAGACTTCATCTTCCATACTTCAGACATACTATTAGGAGGGACCAGTCCCTGGAGAAGTACACCACACTGGTTAAGTAGAGGGTCAGTGATAAAGAGGAAGACCACCCCCAACAAGATGGAATGGCAAAATAGCTGCAGCAGTGGGCTTAGGCATAGCAATGATTGTGAAATTGGCACAGGACAGGGCAGTGTTTTGTTCTATTGTATATAAGGTTGTTATGAGGCAGTACCAATGCAATGGCACCTAACAACAACAACCTAGGAAAATAATATAATAAAGAGCCAAACTATATTCTTCTTTTTCTTTTGTCACCATCAATTTAAGAACATGATGCATACAATTATAGCCTATGATTGAGATAAAATTATTTCCGTAGATATGTAGCATACTGTAGTCTACCTGTAGTGATTTATTTCTGTAAACATAAAAAACAAGTTTATTTTCCTTTCTGTAGTAACCATGATAAATCATTTTTTAAAGCATGTAAGCAATTTTTTGGAGACATACAATGATAATGCTCAAATTAAAGTTTATAATAGTGAATTCAAAAGTCATGAGTACAGTTAATAAATGTATATATTATTTATTGGTTTAAATATAAGCACCAAAAACCTTAAGGCAGTTATAACAGAAAGACTAGAAGTTTTGATAATGATTGTAAAAGAGAAGATTTTGCTTGTAAGAAATACAAACTTCCAGAAGCAAATTCACACACATTCATGCTCAGCTACATCAACTTAAAAAATATTGAAATATCTTGATGCTATCTGAATTTCTAGACTTCAGGAAATATAGGCATTAAGGCCATAGTGGGTACATCCAAAGCAAAAATGTAAGGACATTCTCTCTATGACCTTGAGTCACATTACAATTCTGTCTTTTTCTATCTGCAAATCTTTATAAAAGTAGGACTATCTGACTCCTTCCAAACAAGTGATGTGCCTTCCTTAGTCAAGGATCTATCTTTGGCTCAACGACATATGATTAAAGGACCAAAGTCTCATAATGTAAAGACCTCCAAACTTTCAATCAATAAGAAAATATATATTGCATTATAGCAATGCACTCAGATTTATTCTGGAGATTGGTGTAGATTTCAGATAAAAGCATAACTATTTAGTAAATACTTTTCAGATTCTCATTAACAAAGTTTTACTTTTGTTGCTGGTCTTAGTTGCCATTGAGTTGATTCAACTCACAACAATAACTCACAACAATTAAAACAGAACAAAATATTGTCCATTGTTGCCAGTATTGTATCAGTCCATCTCATGGAGAGTTCTCTGAGTTTGCACTGGCCCTCTGCTGTAATAAAAATGATGTCCTATTCTGTTTATTGATCTTCTCTAATAATATATCCAAAGTAAGCAAGACAAAGCCTCACCATGATCTTTCTTAAGGAACATTCTAGCAATACTTCTCCAAAATTAAATCTGATTATTTTACTGGAAGTCCACAGTATATTCAATGTTTTTCTTTGTCAGTTGTTGTTGTTAGGTGCCATCAAGTTGGTACTGACTCATAGCGATCCTATGCATAACAGAACAAAAACTGCCCGGTCCTGGACTAACTTCTTTGTCAATACCACAATTAAAATGTATCAGTTCTTACCAATATTCCTTTTCCTTGTCAGATTTCAAATGGCATCTGAGGTGATTTAAAAGACAATGGCTAAAGTGACAGATGATCATGCACTATGTCATTTGATTTTTTTTTTAAATGCTACTTCCATAGGCATTGATTATTGATCTAAGTAGAATGAAAGAGTTGACAACTTCAGTTTCTTTACAATTTATCATGATGCAATTCATGGATGAAAGATCTTAATATATATTGGTTTTGATTTTGATTCTTCATTTCATTTTACCTCATTAATACACTCAAAATTTCAAAGATTACAAGAGATTATAGTTAATTCTTACCTATTTCTTTTGCCACATAATGGGTTCCTTAATGATGGAGAGTACTGTGGCTTTGTAGGATCAATCCTGGACTGTGAACCACAGGTTAGCAGTTCAAGCCCACTAGACATTCTATAGGAGGAAGATGAGGTTGTCTGCTCCAGAAAATATATACAGTCTTGGAAACTCTACACAGGGTTTCTGTGCATCAGAACCTACTTGACAACACTTCACAACAGAGTTGATTTTCTTGTACATGCTCACACCACAGAAAGTATCTGATACTGTCTCCTTGATAAATGCCTCTTTAATAAGTAACAATTACTTTTTTCTTAAATTAACAAAAAAATACAAAAATAGACATGACTAAACCCTACCTTTTAAGGTCAACTATCGCTCCTCGGAAACCCTATCCAGGGTTGCTATGGGTCGGAACCGACTGGATGGCACTTAACAACAACAACAACATGGCATAGTATATTACCTAATGAAGTGTGGGCAATCCAACAAACAACTCCAGCTAGATTTTCAGCTGACAGGAATCAGCTAATATAAGATGTATTCGTACATGTGACTTCAGATGAGTCCAACCATTTGTCTTTGACTTCTCCTAAAACCCCAGACATTTCAAAGCAATAAGACTAATCCTTATTGTTGTTGTTAAGTGCTATTGAGTCAGTACCAACTCATAGTGACCCTATGCACAACATAACAAAACACTGCACAATCCTGTGTCTATATCACAATAAATGCTACTCCTGGGCCCATTGCTGCTGTCATTGTGCTAATCCATCTCATTTGGGATCTTCCTTTTTTTCTCTGACCCTCCAACTTTACCAGACATGCTATCCTTCTCCAGGAACTGGTTCCTCCTGACAATATGTCCAAAGTATGAGAGATGTTGGCTGATCCTCACTGTTAGCTATATGAATTTCTGACCCACAGATATTCACATATGATAATAAATGATTTTCATTGTCTTAAGCCACTAATGCTAGGGATAATTTGTTATATGGTGATAGATAAATGCATTTATGCTTGAGGGAAGTTACTTGTGTTTATATTAGCTTAACCTATGTATCATCACCACCTAGGACAGTGCTTTGTAGAGCTAAAAATACATGGAGGTGTCACTAATATGGAGTAAGACAATTTATGTACCTGACTTTGAAAGAAACATAAAAACAAAAAAAGCAAAAACTTTCAGACTTTACTTTGCCAAAACTCTGGTAAACAGTCAATGTTTTTCACAGACAATAATAATAATGATAATAACACATAAATAAGAAAAATCCAGTGTCCAGAAAACAGTATGAAAGTTCTGCAATCTTTTGTTACTGGAATGTGCACTTTCCCCAACCTTGCCCAGCAGGTGACTTGAAGAAAACCCACTTACCAACTTGAAACCCTGATCTTATTGTTGTGATTTTCTTTATAAACCTGTCAGAGTGTAATGTCAAGATGTGAGGCAAAGTGTGGTCTCTGTTTTTTCTATCTTGGCGGTATTACAGGGAAGAAAGCTATCAAGCACTCTATGGTAGACTGAAAGACCTGTACTTGCCTGGACAAGAGAAGAAGTGTATATTTCAAAGTTGATCTCCAAATATCGCTAAGTATTGTTCTTTGACTTACCAAAATGGTTTGGAAAAGTCACTAAACCGATAGACTACCACAGACTCCACAATAAAAAGGAAAGCAGCCAGGAGACCCAGAGAAAGGGGAGAATCCAGAGTTATCACATTAAATTATTCAGTGGGATACATACAAAAGAAAATGATGAGAGACACAGATATTATTCTTGTGAAAGTAAAGGCACTGTACTTAGTAAAGGCTGTAAAACAGCTATCTTAAATATATGCAAAGTGTTCAAGGAAAACACAGACAAAAAAGTAAAAGAAACCCGAAAAACAATCTATGAGCAAAAGGGAATAGCAATAAACATGCAAATTATAAAAAGAAACCAAAGATAAATTTTTTTGAGATTAAAAAGTACAATATCTGAAATGAAGAACTCACTAGAAGGAATCACTGACAGAGTTGAGCTGACAAAAGACAGAAAGAGTAAGCAATGCTATTTTTTAAAGAGGGTTAAATTTACTTTTGTTGTTGTTGTTCGGTATTGTCCAGTTGGTACCACTCATAGTGACCCTATGCACAACAGAATGAAACACTGCCTGCTCCTCTGTCAGCCTCAGAGTACACTTGAACCCATTGGTGCTGACGCTGGTCAAATCCATGTCATTGGAGTTCTTCCTGTTTTTCATTGACCCTCCACCTGTCCAATCATAATGAATTGGTCCCTCCTGATCATGTGTTTGAAGTAGGAGAGACAAAATCTGGCCATCCTGGCTTCTAAGAGCATTCTGACAGTACTTCTTCCAACACAGATTTGAGTGTTCTTTTGGCAGTCTATGATAATTTTAATATCATTCTCCAACACCATAAATGAAATGCATTAATTTTCCTATGGTCTTCCTTATTGATTGTCCAAAATTAATATGCATATGAGGCTATTGAAATTACCATCGCTTGGAAAAGGAGCATCTTGCTCCTCAAACTGATATCTTTGTTCTTTAACATATTAAAGAGGTATGGTGCAGTAGATTGGCCAAATGCAATGTGTCATTTGATTTCTTGATTGCTGTTTCCATAAGTGTGGATTGTGGATCTAAGCAATATGAAGTCTTGGACAACTTCAGTCTTTTCTTCATTTATCTTAAATTTATTTATTTGTCCTGTTGTGAAGATTTTTTTTCCTTTACATTGAGGTGTAATCCATAATAAAGGCTGTCGTCTTTGATCTTCATCAGTATTTTAAGTCCTCTGTGCTTTCAGCAAGCAAGGTTGTATCATCTGAATATTGCAGATTGTTAATGAGTCTTCCTCCAATCCTGATACTCTGCTCCTTTTCATATAATACAGATTCTCAGATTATCTGATCAGCACACAGATTGAATAAATAGGGTGAAAGAATACAACTTTGGCATGGACCTTTCTTGATTTTAAACAATTCATTATGTCTTTATGTGGTTTAAATGACTGCCTTTTGGTCTATGTTAAGGTTCCTCATAGGCACAATCAAGTGTTCTGGAAAACTCATTCTATTCAATATTATCCAACTACCAGGAAACCCTTTTTTATTCTGATGGTGTGAGTTTTATTCTTTGTTAATGCTGATCTACCTAAGTAGAATTCAAGAAAAAAATTTAAGCCTCAAGTTGCAATAATGAAAGACTCTATGGGCAAAATATTAAATTATGCAGAAAGCATCAGAAGAAGATGGGAGAAATACACGGAGTCACTGTATCAAAAAAGAAATTATCTGTGTTCAAGCATTTCAACAGGTAATATATGATCAAGAGCCAATGGTACTGAAGAAAAAAGCCCAAGTTGCACTGAAGGCACTGACAAAGACCAAGGCTCTAGGAACTGATGGAATGAATGCATATTTGAATCTTTCAACAAACTGAGGTGGCGCTGGATGCACCCATTCAGTTATGCCAAGAAATTGGATGAGAGCTACCTGAGCAAGTGCTTAGAAGAGAGCCATATTTGTGCCCATTCCAAAGAGAGATTACCCAACGGAATGTGCAAGTCATCAGACAATATCATTAATATCCCATACAAGTAAAATTTTGCTAAAAATAAATTTAAAATGGCTGCAACAATACCTTGACAAGGAACTGCTAGAGGTTCAAGCCTGATTCACATGAGGGTGTAGAATGAGGGATATCGTTGCTGATGTTAGATGGATCTTGGCTGAAAGCAGAGAATACCAGAAAAAGGCTTCCCTGTTCTTAATGGACTATGCAAAGGTTTTTTGTGGAGTGGATCATGACAAACTATTTTAGAGAATGAGCATTCCAAAACACTCAATTGTGTTCAAGAGGAACCTGTACATAGACAAAGAAGCAGTCATTTGAACAGAATAAGAGGACTCCGAATGGTTTAAATTTAGGAAAGGGGAGCACAAGGGTTGTATTCATCCACCATAATTATTCATTCTGTATGCTGAGCAAATAATCTGAGCAGCTGGATTATATGAAGAAGAATGTGGCATGAGAATTGGAGGAAGACTCATTAACAACCTGTGATAGGCAGATGATACAACTTTGCTTGCTGAAAATGAAAATGACATAAAATACTTCCTGATGAGTATCAAAGACTACAAACTTTGGTATGGGTTACAACTCAATGTAAAGAAAAAGAAGTCATCACCACTGGACATCAAATATTGTTGTTGTTGTTAAGTGCTATAACGTTGGTTACAACTCATAGCCACTCTGTGTAGGGATTCTGAGTAGTGGCCAGTAAGCTTTTGCCACCAACCTTGTGGTTCAAACCAACATTGCAGTCCAATGCATTAACCCACAGTGCCACACCAGGACTCCTGGACATCAAATATCATCATGATAAATGGAGAAAGGATTGAAGTTGTCAAAGACTTCATTTTGCTTGAATACATCATCAATAGTCATGGAAGCGGTAGTCAAGAAATCAAACAATGTATAGTGCATTTGGAAAATCTTCTGCACAAGATTTCTTTAAAGTGTTCAAGAGCAAAGATGTCAGTTTGAGAACTAAGGTGTGCCTGAATGAAACCATGATATTTTCAACAGCCTCATATGCATATGAAAATTGGACAATGAATAAGGAAGACTCTAGAATAATTGATGCATTTGAGTTACAGTGTTGGAGAAGAAAATTAAAAGTATCACAGACTGCCAGAAGAACAAACAAATCTGTGTTGGAAGAAATACAGTCAGAATTCTCCTTAGCAGTTAGCATGGCCAGACTTTGTCTCTTATAGTTTGGACATATCAGGAGAGACCAGTCTCTGGAAGTCATTTTGTTTGTTAAAAGGAAGAAATCAATGAAATGAAATGGCACAGTGGCAGCAGCATTGGGCTCAAGCAATTGTGTGGTTGGTGCAGGACTGGGCAGTGTTTCATTCTGTTGTTCATAAGATTACTATGAGTCGGAAACACCTCAATAGCACCTAACAACACCTGAGTGTTGTCCTTTATTATATGGCATAGAACTTATTCTAGAGCACACTTCTTACTTCAAATGCATGACCTTTTTGAGACGTCTGACTGAATGTCCAAGGTTTCCAGTGAGTTCCCTCCACTCTGGCTGAGTCCGAATTCCAATGTCTCTGAAGTACAGCATGCCAAAACTTTGTGGTCCTCACAGGTTCTATGCAATTTTGAGATAGCATGAAAACCGTTTGGAAAATCTCATATAGATTGCTGGATAAACATCACTTTCTTCTGATCAGAGCATGAACATACATTAGTGCATGGAAAATTGTTCTTATTGCTTACAAAATGAAGTCGGCAGCATAGAATAAGTGAGTGGTCCCCCTAGCTCAGAAGTTAATGGGTGATGATAAATAACTCCCACGTAGACCCAACTTCATGTCATGGGTTAAGACTGAAATGGGACAGTTATATGACACACCAAGGTTGAAATCTGTGCAGGGGGCTGCTAAGAACTCTTTCACATTAGCACTCCTCCTGGCTTTGAGGTTCAAATAATCAATGGAAGCCATCATATTGCTGCCTCCCTCTGGCCAGAGAGGTCCATTTAGGGACAAGGAGGCCCTCCACCAGTCCAATTTTTTATGCTACAAAGACCACTTGACATACTATTTGTGCACGCCTTGAGTCTCAGAGAGTCGGGGACAGTGCAGAACTTGTCATCCCTCTTTCTTCTCTGAGGTCTGTTCCCAAGAAATTAAGTTGAAGGCTCCAGGTTTATACACATATTTTAAAATGTTGCTTGACTGTTTTAGGAAGACAAAACACATGTGAATTCCTCAGGTTATTTTCAGGAAGTAGATAAAAAATCTAACATAGTTCATTGCATCATAGTCTCTCAGACTATGCAACTTCTGGCATCTCTTATTAGGTTTCAGAACCATTCTCTGCTAGGCTTTGTAGAGTCTCAGCCTGAACATGTGCCATTCAGCTCTTGGCCATGATCATGTTTTCTTCCCATGGAGACTTCTAAGCCCATCCCTCTGTGTAGCTACCTCATTTTTGTATTATGGTCCAAAAGAATTCAGCACTTCAGTAACTGAAATTCCAATTCCCACTTCTTCAGTTCAGAAAGACTACTATTCTGTTTGATTTATAGCTCCCTGTTGAAAGTACAAAAAAATTCTCTATTCAGAAAGATGAGCAAATGCGGCTATTATCTCCTGTGTTTGCGTTCTCTCAGATATGACAACTCTGTTCTAGCTGTCACTTAATGCACTAAAAAAAAAAAAAAAAAAAAAAAAAAAAGGTCTGATAAGTTTTTAGAGTTTTACAATATAGGGTTCACCATTTGTCTGTCAGCTTGTCATACTGTGGTGACTTGCATGTAGCTGTGATGCTGGAAGCTAGGCCACCGGTATTTGAAATAGCAGCAGGGTCAGTGATGGTAGACAGGTTTCAGTGGAGCTTCCAGACAAAGACAGAATAGGAAGGAAAGGCAGATAATTTCTGAATGTTTTGCCACTGAAAACTATATAAATAGCAGAAGAACACTGTCACACATAGTACCAGATGATGAACTGTAACAGCAGCAGTACATTGTCAAATACAGTGCCAGAAGATGAGCCCCTCAGGCTAGAAGACACTCAAAACACAACTGGGGAAAAGCTGCCTCCTCAAAGCTGATGGAGCACAATTCCAAATAAGGAGAAACAAGAAACATCCATTAATCAGGATTCCATAGAATCTAGGAAAATTGGAAGTTGTAAAAATTGAAATGGAACACATAACTATTGACATCCTAGGCATTAGGGGACTGACATGTAGTGGTATTAACTGTTTTTGAATCACAAAATCATATGGTTTACTATGTCCACAATGACAAATTGAAAATGAATGTAATCACATTCATCATTAAAAGAACATTTCAAGATATATCTTGAAGTACAGCACTGTCTGTGATAGGACAGTGTCCATATGTCTACAAAGTAGACAGACCAGTTAATACCACTATCATTCAAATTTACACACCTACCACTAAAGCCACGGATAATGAAGTTGAAGAATTCTACCAAGTTCTTTAGTCTGAAATTGATCAAACAAGCAATCAAGATACATTGGTAATTTCTGGTGGTTGGTATGCAAAAATTGGAAATTATCCCGGAAATAGCATAATAGAATTTTGCAAGACCAACATCTTAATCATTGCAAATACCTTTTTTAAACAACATAAAGGGAGATTATACATATGGACCTCACCAGATGGAATATGTGGAGTCAAATTTCCTACATCTGCAGTAAGAGATGTTGGAAAAGCTCCACATCATCAGTCAATACAAAGCCAGGGGCTGGATGTGTAACAGACCATCATTTGCTCAAATGCAAGTTCATACTGAAGCTGAACAAGATTAAAACAAGTGCACAGGAGCCAAAATATGACCTTGAGTATATCCCACCTAAATCTAGAGACCTTCTCAAAAACAGATTTAATGGATTAAACTCTAATGAATAAAGACATCAAGAACATCATAGAGGAAGAAAGCAAATGATCATTAAAAAGAAAGAAAAGACCAAAATGGATGTCAGAAGAGACTCTGAACCTTGTTCTTGCTCATAGAGAAGCTAAAGTGAGTGAAAGAAATAATGAAATAAAAGAGCTGAAAAGAAAATTCCAAAGGGTAGTTAGTTCTAGATGATAAAGCAAAGTATAATGGAATGCACAAAGACCTGGAGTTAGAAAACCAAACAGGAAAATCAAATGTTTAGCATTTCTCAAGCTGAAAGAACTGAAGAAAAGTTTCAAGCCTTGACTTACAATATCGAAGACTTCCATGGGTAAATTATTGAAATGATGCAGAAAGCATCAAAAGAGGATGGAAGGAATACACAGAGTCACTGTACCAAAAATAATTGATCGATGTTCAGCCATTTCAAGAGGTAGAATATGATCAGGAACCAATGGTCCTGAAAGAAGAAATCAAATCTTCACTGACAGTACTGGAGAAACACAACGCTCAAAGAATTAACAAATATAAAATGAAGGCATTCAACAAACTGATGCAGCACTGGAGACATTCACTCATCTATGCCAAGAAATTTGGAAGACAGGTACCTGGCCAAACAATAGAAAGAGATACATGTTTTTGTCCAATTCAAAGAGATGTGATCTAACAGAATGTGGAAATCATAGAACTTTAACATTAACATCACAGGCAAGTAAAATTTGGCTGAAGATAATTTTATAAAAAAGGTTGCAACAGTACATCAACAGAGAACTTCCAGAAATCAAGTCAGATTCAGAAGAGGCTGAAAGCAGGGATTAGAAAGATGTTCACTTGTGCTTAATTGACTAAGCAAAGCCTTTCAACTGTGTAGATTATGACAAAATTTGGAAGATATTGTAAATAATGGGTATTTCAGAACACTTAAATGTACTCATGGGAACCTATACATAAAGCAAGGGACAGTTTTATGACAGCACAAGGAGATACTGAACGGTTTAAAATCAGAACATGTGTGCTTCAGGGTTTTATCCTTTCACTGTACATATTCAATTTATATGATGAGCAAATAACTGAGAATTATATAAAGATGAACATGGCATCAGGTTTAGTGAAAGACTCATTAACAACCTATGACATGCAGATGTTACAACATTTCTGGCTAAACACAGAAAATGTTTACTTATGAAGATTAGAGACCATAACTTTCAGTATGGATTGCACTTCAATGTAAAGAAAACAAAAGTCCTCACAACTGGACCAGCAAATAACATTGTGATAAATGGAGAAAAGATTGAAGTTGTCAAAGACTTCATTTTGCTTGGATCCACAGTCAGCATTCATGGAAGCAGCAGTCAAGAAATTAAACAATGCTTTAGGCAAATCTGCTGAATAAAACCTCTTTAAATTGTTAAAGTATAAAGAACTCAGTTTGAAGACTAAGATGCATCTGACCTAAACCCTGGTATTTTCAATTGCCTCAGATGCATGCTCAAGTTGCAAAATGATTAAGGAACATCTTAGAAGAATCAATGCATTTGAAATATGGTGTTGGAGAAGAAACTTGAAAGTGCCATGGACAGCCAGAAGAACAAACAAATCTGTGTTAGAAGAAGTACAGTCAGAATGCTCCTTAGAAGCTAGGATGGCAGGACTTCTCTCATACATTGGACATGTTGTCAGGAGGAACCAATCCCTGGAGAAGGACATCATGTTTGATAAAATAGAGGATTGGTGAAAATAAGGAAGTCTTTTAACACGATGAATTGACGTGGGAGCAACAATGAGTTCAAACTTAACAATAATTGTGAAGATGATGTAGGACGGGGCAGTGTTTAGTTCTGTGGTTTGTAGGGCCCCTGTGAATGGAATCAACTCCACGGCACCTAACAATGACAACAACTGCTCTCTTCAAAGAAAGGATGAGTAGACTTTGCTTCTCATACTTTGGACACGTTGTCAGAAAGGAGGATTCCCTGGAGGAGGACATTGTGCTTGGTGCAGTAAAGGATCAGGGTAAAAGAGGACGATTCACAATAAGATTGATTGACATAGTGGCAGCAATAATGGGCTCAAGCAAAGCAACAATTGGGAGGATGGCACAGGATGGGCAGTGTATCATTTTGTTGTACATAGGATCACTATAACTTGTAATCAACTGTATGGCGCTTAACAACAACAATGATAACTGTTCTCTTCTCTTTATGGGAATTCTGATGGTGCAAATATTTGCTGTGCTCAGCTGTTAACCAAGTTTGGTGTCTCTAGCCCACCCAGAAAAACCTCAGAAAAAAAGGGTACATTCTGCCCTGAAAAACTCAACCACTGAAAACTCTGTGAAACACATTTCTATTCTGATAAATATGGGGTCATGCCTAATACAAATTAACCCAACAGAGCTGTTTTTTATGTGCTCTTGTGTATATATATATATATATAATTTTTTTTTTTTAACTATCTTTGTAATATAAATAACTTCACTTAGAATGAATAAACCTTTAGAGAGTAAAGAATTCTTGTCTGTGGTGGCTTTTGAGTTGCTGTGATTCTGGATGTTATGCCAAGGATATAGCAGGGTCCCCCACAGTGGACAAGTTTCAGATTAGCTTCCAGACAAAGACAGACTAGGAAGAAGAAGAGACAAAGTACTTATGAATATTTAGTTACTGAAAACCTTATGAATAGCAAAGAAACATTGTCAGATACAGTGCCGGAAAATGAGCCCCTCAGGTTGGAAGGCACTCAAAACGTGACTGGGGAATTGCTTCCTCCTCAAAGTAGAGTTGACCATGATGATGCAAATGGAGTAAACCATGTTGGACTACAGACCTTGGGACCTTCATTTGTTGATGGGGCACAACTCAAAATGAAGAGAAACAGCTATAAACATCCATTAATAATCAGAACATGGAATGTATGAATTATGAAAATTAGAAATTGTCAAAAAATGGAATGCAAAAACATCAATATCTTAGACATTCACCAGCACAAATGGCCTAGTATTGGACATTTTTAATCTGAAAACTGTATGGTTTACTATATCGGGAATGAAAAATTGAAGAGGAATGGTGTTGCATTCATCGTCAAAAAGAACATAGCAAGATCAGTAATGAGGTACAACTCTGTCTGTGATAGGATACTGTCCATGCACTTAGAGGGAAGACCTGTTAATACCACTGTTATTCAAATTTACGCACCAACCACTAAAGCCAGTGAGGATGAATTAGAATAATTCTATCAACTTCTTCAATTTGAAACTGATCAAACATGCAATCAAAGTGTATTGATCATTACTGGTGATTGGAATGCAAAGGTTGGAAACAAAAAGGAAGGATCAATAGTTGGAAAATATGGCCTTGGTGATACAAATGATGTTGGAGATTTCATGATAGAATTGTAGAAAACCGATGATATGTTCATTTCAGATACCTTCTTTAGATACCATAAGAGATGATTATACACATGGACCTCACATATGGAATACACAGAAATCAAATGGGCAGAATATGGAACAGATCATCAATTGTTAATATGAAAATTCAGACTGAAGCTGAAGAAAATGAAAACAAGAATCCACAATAAGACCTTGCATATATATCCCACCTGCATTTAGAAATTATCTGAAGAAGAGATTTGATACATTAAACACTAAAGACCAAACCAGAAGAGTTGTGGGATGACATCAAGAACATCATACAGAAAGAAAGCAAAACATCATTAAGAAGACAAGAAAGAAGGAAAAGGTCAAAATGGATGTCAGAAGAGACACTGAAACTTGCTCTCCACCATAGATATGTTAAAGCAATTGGAAGAAATGAGGAAGTACAAGAGCTGAACAGAAAATTTCAAAGGTCCGCTTGAGAAAACAAAGTCAACTATTACAATGAAATATGCAAAGATCTGGAGTCAGAAAACCAAAAGGGAAGAACATGCTTAGCATTTCTCAAGCTGGGGGAGCTGAAGAAAAAAAATCAAGCCTTGACTTTTATTATTGAAGAATTCTCTGGGCAAATTATTGAATGATGCAGAAAAAAGAAAATGGAAGGAGTACATAGAGTCACTGAACCAAAAGGAAATGGTTAATGTTCAACCATTTCAAGAGGTAGCATGTGATCAAGAGCCAATGATCCTGAAGGAGAAGTCCAAGGTGTATTGAAGGAATTGGCAAAGAACAAGGCACCAGGAATTGATGTAATAAAAATTCAATTTTTTCAAGAAAGTGAGGTAGCACTGGAGGCACTCACTCATCTCTGCCAAGACATTTGGAGGACAACTATCTGGCCAACTGATTGGAAGAGATCCATATTTGTGCCCATTCCAAAAAGGGTTGACCAGCTGAATATGGAAATCATCAGATAATAGCTTTGATATCCCATGTGAGTAAAGTTTTACTAAAGGTAATACAGAAACAGCTGTGAGCATACATTGACAGAGAACTTCTAGAGGTTCAAGCCCGATTCAGAAGTGGCTGTGGATGAGGGATATCATTGCTGATGTCCAATGGATCATGTCTGAAAGCAAAGAATATCAGAAAGATGTTTACCTGTGTTTTATTGACTAAGCAAAGGCTTTCAATTGTGTGGATCATGACAAGCTACGGACAACATTATGAAGTATGACTATTTCAGAACACTTACTTGTGCTCATGAGGAATCTGTATGTGGACCAAGAGACAGAAGTTGGAACAGAACATGGGGAAACTGAGTGTTTTAAAATTAAGAAAGGTGTGCGACAGGGTTGTATTATTTCACCATACTTATTCAACCTGTATGTTGAGCAAATAATCTGAGAAACTGGGTTATATGAAGAAAAATGTGGTATCAGGAGGAAGACTCATTAATAACCTATGATATGCAGTTGATATAATTTACTAGCTGAAAATGAAGAGGACTTAAAATACTGATGAAGATCAAAGATCACAGACTTCAGTATGGATTGCATCTCAATGTAAAGAAAACAAAAATCCTCACCACTGGACCAACAAACAATGTTCTTATCAATGGAGAAAAGATTGAAGTTGTCAAAGATTTCATTCTTCTTGGATCAACTATCAACATTCACGGAAGCAGCAGTCAAGAAATCAAATGATGTATCGCATGAGGCAAATCTGCTGATCAAACAATGTATCGCATGAGGCAAATCTGCTGCACAAGACCTTTTTAAAGTGTTGAAGAGCAAAGATGTCAGCTTGAGAACTAAGGTGCACCTGACCCAAGCCATGGTATTTTCAATAACTTCATATGCATGCAAAAGCTGGACAGTGAATAAAGAAGACCATAGAAGAATTGATGCTTTTGAGGTATGGTGTTGGAGGAGACTATTGAAAGTGTCATAGGCTGCCAAAAAAAACAAAGAGATCTGTGTTGGAAGAAGCGCAGCCAGAGTGCTCCTTGGAGGCCAGGATGGCCAAACTTCATCTCTCATACTTCAGACATATTGTCAGGACGGACCAATCACTGGAGAAGGATATCATTTTTGGTAAGGTGGAGGGTCAGAGAAAAAGAGAAAACCCCAAACTAGATGTATTGGCAATATGGCAGCATCAATGGGCTCATACGTGGCAACAATTGTGAGGTTGTCCTAGTCTAGGCAGTGTTTCATTATGATGTGCATAGAGTCACTATGAGTCAGTACCAATTTGATGGCACCTAACAACAACAACCTAATATTGTACTTTGCATGAGCATGAAAGTATACATTTATACTCTGGTAGCATAGTGGTACTGTTAATCTCATGGTCAGCAGTTCGAAGCTACCAGCTGTTCTGCGGGAAAAAAGATGAGGCTTTCTGCTCCACTAAAAATTTATAGCCTCAGAAACCCTGTATAGGTTCGCTATGAGTTGGAACCGATTCCATGGCACATAACAACAATAACAACTCTAATTATTAACTGGATTTTGCTCCATTATTAAAGTATGATTTGAATTAATACTCTCAAATGACTGTAAAAAAAAAAAAAAAATAACAACAATAAGAAACAGAAACAAATCAGTTTCCCTTTTTGATAACATCAAATTTGAACTTGATTAAAATTTGTTTATCTGGAAATTAACATAGATAATGAAACATCAAATCAGAAAATACTATAGACACATATGTACTTTGTAGAATGTCTGCTTACTTTTTGTTGTTAAGTGCCGTCGAGTCGGTTCCGACCCATAGTGACCCTGTACAGGGTTTCCGAGGGTGTAAATCTTTACGGGAGTAGAAAGCCTCATCTTTCTCCCGCAGAGCGGCTGGTAATTTCGAACCGCTGACCTTAAGGTTCGCAGCCCGATTCGTAGCCACTACGCTACCAGAGCTGGTAAAAAAAGTACTTTCTGTTCTAATGTATAATAACAAGACAAAGTCATATGCTTTTCAGTACATACCCTGATTTTTTTTTTTTTCCTTTTGGGTAATTGGACAAATGTAGCATTCCTATTCTTTCTTTGAATATTTTAAAAATGGGGTTCAAGGATGGCATTCAGAATGTTATGGTTGTGTAGTATCACCAGCTTTTATGGAGCCATGGCCACAAAGAAGTAAAGAAGCTGCAACAATAATATCAAAGTTATGAATGTGGCCTCAAATTTGATTGTTCTTGTATCCTTCCCTCAGATTGACTAAGACAAATGCATGTTTTCTAATAATTTCTACCTTTTTAATATAATCTACCTTCAGTCAGTTTGGTATTTGGCAACCACAAATCTTGGGTGGAGAGATATTTCTAATATTCTCCAAAAGAGTTCTGGTAGCATAGTGGTTATGAGTTGGGCTGCTAACCTCAACATCAGTAGTTCAAAACTACCAGCCATTCCATGGGAGAAAGATGAGGCTGTCTTGTCCCATAAACATTAACAGCCTCAGAAACCCTATACAAGGTTGCTATGAATTGGAACCGACTCCAAGGCATACAACCACCAGCACAATTAGGTTATTAGGAAATTTAATAACCGTATTTAATAACCAAACTTAAACATTATGAAGTCCCACTAATCATTTCCCCATGCTTATTTATTAACTCACTCTGTTATCAAGTGTATTCCTACTCATAGCACTTCTACAGGACTGCTCCGTGGGGTTTCTGAAACTAAATCTTTATGGAACAGTCTCATCTTTCTCTCAAGTAATAGACAATGAGTTTGAACTGCCAACCTAGAAGTTAGTAATTCACTAGTTATCCACTTCTGCCACCAGGACCCTTTTCTTAACTCAAATCTGTTTCCTTTTCACTGTTTCTAAAGATGGTCCATATATTTATTTAATAGACTGTGCTTAGAAGTTTGCAGTACTGCAAAGTTCACTTGTTCTTATTAAGTGCGGTGGAGTCAGTTCTAAGTCATAGCAACCCTGTATAGGGTTTCCAAGGAGCGTCTGGTGAGTTTGAACCATGGACCTTGTGTTTCAAACCAACCTTTTGGTCCAGTGCTTTGTCCAACAGCACCACCAGTACACCACAAAAACCAGTACTCCATCAATATAAGATACAGTGCTGACCAAGAACATAACACTGAATCTTTATTAGTGTTAAAATATTTAATAGTAATTAAGCAACGGCTTATTCTGTCTGGTCCATTCATGTGTAGTTTTAGATAGAGCTAAATTATAATAAGGTTATTTGTCTTTTCCTTACTTCTGAATCTTATATAAATTTGTCATGGTTCAGAAGAAGTGATGAGACACTCGATTTTTATAAAATCACTTATACAGTCTGGTCACAAGCAATACCTAGTAATCAACCATGTGGAGTGCACTAGAAAACTTCCTCTAGCAAGGATGGTTTAAAAATAAGAAAAAATAAATAAAACAGATGTTGTGCTCCCATTTCTTAATCTTTTATGTTAGAGACAAATTTGCAATGTAGAGATAGAAAACCTGGCTCTACTTTTACTGGTCATATCTGCTACTATGGGCCAATATAATAGCATACTTATATCAAATAAAATACCAGCTAGCATCCCTTCACGTGCTTGATGTAAAAATTATATGATATAATGTATAACATGCAAGATATTTTATAGTAAGAAAAATAATTCCAATTATGCAAATATTTGCTATGATGGCCGGCCCCGATGTTTTCAGTTTGCATAATATGTATTCTTAGTTTCTGAGCAGTGCTTTCTCCAATACCAGTAAAGAATAAAATACTAGTAGTTGAGCATAGGAGTCCTGGTGTGGCGCTGTGGGATAATGCACTGAACTGCAAAGTTGGTTTGAACTGCAAGGTCGATGGTTCAAATTCACCAGTCACTCCTCAGAAACCCTATCCATGGTCGCTAGTGGGCTGGAGCCAACTTGGCGGCACTTAACAGCAACAACGGTTGAGCTAAGCAGCCTTAAATTTTCTTTTGCAATTTGTTCTTACAATTACACTTGATATTAATAGCTCTACAATAACAATGTTAGAAATTTTGAGTATCCACTCTGTAGGGGGAATCTATGATATCATAATGAACTATAATTGTAAGAAATCCCTTTGAATAGCTTTAGAAAACTGCCAGTAATTACATGAAAGAGCGTAAGGCATCTTGGGGCCTTTTACCAGCTGTTTCCTGTCATCTTGTCAGTCCTTGGAATTAGAAAATTTTAGATTCAAATGGATTTGATCAGACAAGGATATAGTGAAACAAATGGAGACTTTGAAGACTTCTCTAGTGGTGACACTGATGAATTTCAGTCTTGCCACAAGAACTCACTCAATTATATTCCAGACAAGCTGTGACAGGTGGATTCAAATTCTGTGCTACAGCCTAATACAATATTGGAAAAGCACAATGTCTTGTCCAACATTAATCTTAATACAAATATATTACTCATCCATAGTAATAAAGCATACTTATGCAAATAATATTCCTGATCATAAAAGAGAAGGCAAAGTACTAAATGTTGTTGTTATTGTTAGGTCCAATGGAGTCATTTCCTGTACACATGACCCTACGCATAACAGAACAAAACACTGTCCAGTTCTGCACCATCCTCACAATGTTGTTGTTGTTGTTAAGTGCCATCGAGTCGGATCCGACCCATAGCAACCCTATACAGGGTTTTCGAGGAAGGACTGGTGAGCTTGAACCACGAAACTTGCAGTTCTTTAATACTTTAAAGGGATTGTTTACAGAAGATTTGTTTAATGCAATACATCTTTCGATTTTTTGACTGCTGCTTCCATGAGCATTATTGATTGTTAATCTAAAGCAAAATGAAGTCTGTGATAGCTTCAATCTTTTCTCCATTTATAGTAATGTTATTTATTGGGGCAATTGTGAGGATTTTAGCTTTCTTTACACTGAGGTCCAATTCATCCTAAAGGCTGTAGTCTTTTATTTTGATCAGTCCTCTTTACTTCCAGCAAGCAAAGTTATGTCAACTGAAGGTGATTAATGAGTCTTCTTCCAATTTTGATGCCACATGCTTATTCATATAATCCAGCTGCCCAGATTATTTATTCAGAAAAAAAACTGAATATGTGTGGTGAAAGGATACAATACTGATGCACACGTTTCCTGATTTGAAATCATTCAGTATCTCTTTATTCTGTTCTAACAACTGTCTCTGGTTCCTCATGGAGCTCTGGTAACATAGTGGTTATGAATTGGGCTGCTAACCTCAGGGTCAACAGGTCAAAATTACCAGCTGTTCCGCAAGAGAAAGAGGAGGCTTTTTGCTCCTGTAAAGATTTACAGTTCTGGAAACCCTATACAGGGTCGCTATGAGTCAGAACCAACTCCACGGCACATAACAACAACAACAACATGAGTACAATTAAGTATTCTGGAATGCCCATTCTTCACAATGTTATTCATAATTATTTTTATGACCAATGCATAACCAAGTCAAATGCCTTCACATAGTTAATATGGCACGAAGTTGTGGCTGTTGTTGCTGTTAAGTGCCATCAACTAAGTCCCCATTCATAATGACACTGTATAAAGTTTCCAAGCAGTGGCTAGTGGGTTAGATCAACCAATCCTGTAGTTAGCAGTCTTGTGCTTATTCTACACTGCCATTCGAGGAAGACCGGTTAATACCATTGTTACTCAAATACATGCACCAACAAATTGTTGTTGTTGTTGTTAAGTGCCATCGAGTCGGTTCCGACCCATAGCGACCCTGTACAGGGTTTCCGAGGGTGTAAATCTTCACGGGAGTAGAAAGCCTAATCTTTCTCCCGTGGAGCGGCTGGTAGTTTCGAACCGCTGACCTTAAGGTTTGCAGCCCGATTAGTAACCACTACGCTACCAGAGCTCCCAGTGATAATGAAATTGATGAATTGTGTACCAACTTCATTCTGAAACTGATCAAACATATAATCAAGATGTGTTGGTAGTTATTGATGATTGGAATACAAACGTTGGAAACAAAGAAGAAGAATCAGCAGTTGGAAAATATGGTCTTGGTAATAGAAATGATGCTGGAGATAGCATGATAGCATTTTTTATGACCAATGACCATTTTCATTTCAGGACACTGACAGCTGTTGTTTTTGAGTGACCTTTTGTCAGATCTGATTTATAGCCACCTTGTATGGGGTTTCTGACTCCTGGTGTAGCACTGTAGGATCAGGACTAGACTATGAACCTCAAAGTTGACAGTTCAAACCCACCAGCTGCTCTCAGAAACTCTATACAGGGTTGCTATCAGTCAGAACCAACTGAAAGGCACTTAACAGCAACAACATGTGGTTTCTAGCATATAACAGGTTGGTTGATAATTCAAGCTTGCTTTTGCTGAAAGTAAAGAGGACTTAAAAGACTTACTGATGAAGATCAAAGACCACAGCCATTGGTATGGGTTGCACCTCATTGTAAAGAAAACAAAAATCCTCACCACTGAACCAGTAAACAACATCTATGTAAATGGAGAAAGGTTGAAGTTGTCAAAGACCACATTTTGCTTAGAACAACCATCAACACTCATGGAAGCAGTAGTGAAGAAATCAAACCATGTATTTCATTAGGCAAATTTTCTGCACAATATCTCTTCAATGTGTTTAAGAGCAAAATGTCAGTGTGTTGGAAGAAGTACAGCCAGAGTGCCTTAGAAGTCAGGATGGTCAGACTTCATCTCTCATACTGTGGACATATTGTCAGAAGGGACCAGTCCCTAAAGAAATACATTATGTTTGGTAAAGTGAAGGGTCAGAGAAAAAGAGGAAGACCCAAGCAAGATGGATTGGCACAGTGGCAGCAGGAATGGTCTCAGGTGTATTAATGATTGTGAGGTTGGCCCAGGACTGGGCAGTGTTTCATTCTGTTGTGCATAGGGTCGCTGAGTTGATGTCAACTCGATGTCACCTAACAACAGCAATACATGCATGCATATGAAAGCTGGATAGTGAATAAGGAAGACCATAGACAAATTGATGCATTTGAGTTATAGTGTTGGAAGAAAATATTAAAAATACCATGGACTGTCAAAAGAATAAACCAATCTGTGTTGGAAGAAGTACAGTCAGAGTTAAATGTGTATGCATTTTGAAATGCTTCATCAAGACTATAAATACAATCCTGTTTCTAATGTAGCATTAAGAAGACTTAGTGAAGCAGTGGTTAAGGGCTCCCTTGCTCATCAAAAGATTAGTGGTTCAAACCCATCCAGTGATCCATGAGAGAAAAGGCCTGGGGATCTGCTCCCATAAATATGACAGTCTTGGAAAAATTGAGGGGCATCTCTAGTGTGTCATATGGGGTTGCTCTAAGTCAAACTGACTTAAAGGCACATAGCAGTAACACTAATAGAGTGATGCCTTTTGTTAGGCAGGATTGCATTATGTTTTACAAAAGATATAGCATGCTTGGCAGTCTAGCAGATGAGGGTCAAGCAGAACTGTTCACTAAACAAAAGCAAAGATTGGTCATCAATTATTTTTCATGGTTTTGACTTCTTTACAGAACAGTGACAAACAAGAGACTATTTAGAAACTGCTTCAATTCATCATTGCATTTATAGTTTGAATACATTTAATATTATTATAACTAATTTACATCTAAGGAGCTCTGGTAGTGTGGTGGTTACGAATTGGGCTGTGAACCTTAAGGTCAGCGGTTCGAAACTACCAGCCGCTCCGCGGGAGAAAGATGAGGCTTTCTACTCCCGTAAAGATTTACACCCTC
>NW_006408588.1:1315513-1324766 GCF_000296735.1 Chrysochloris asiatica | reverse complement strand
TCGAAACTACCAGCCGCTCCGCGGGAGAAAGATGAGGCTTTCTACTCCCGTAAAGATTTACACCCTCGGAAACCCTGTGCAGGGTCGCTATGGGTTGGAACCGACTTGATGGCACTTAACAACAACAACAACAACAATTTACATCAATGGCCTTTTTTTTTTTTTGTTATTGCTCACGCATCCTATCTATAGACCCTGAAAATACTGCTAGACAGTTTGTCATAGAAATACCCAACATAACAGGAATTACAGACTTCCAAATAGGTTCAGAAGGAAGGACATGGGATAATCTGAATTAAGCATCTCTCCTTGGTCACTCCCAGACACCCTGTTCTGAGTATGCAAGTTCCTACAAACTCCACTGCCTCTTACAACAACAGAGCAGGAAGCCTATCCCATCATCTTTGGTTTGTCTTCCCCTATACAGCCTATAAAAGGCTACTTGATATGCGTGGACTTTAAGAAGTTATGGCAAAAGGAATAAAAAGACAATGAAATGCAAACTTTTTTAAAGTACCCTCAAATTTTGGAACGCAATCCTATTCATCTCTTAGTAATACAATTCAGTTGATGTTGGTGATTGCCAATAAGTCTGCTCTGAATCATAAGGACCTGTGTGTATACCACAGCAAAAGACCACCAGGGCCTGCACCACAGCCTCGCTGCCAGTTTGCTGTACTCTGATAGCTTACGTGTCTTCCAAATGCCAGCAGGGTTACCCGTGGTGGACAAGTTTCAGTGGAGTTTCCAGAATGACAGAGATAAAGAAAAGTGATCTACTTCTAAAAATTAGTTAGTGAAATTCTCTGGATTACACTTCAGTACCATGGTGTCCAAGGAACTTTGGTAGCATAGTGGTTATGAATCGGGCTGTGAACCTTAAGGTCAGCAGTTCAAAACTACCAGCTGTTCCACGGGAGAAAGATAAGGCTTTCTGCTCCCTTAAAGATTTACAGCTTCGGAAACCCTGTACAGGGTCGCTATGAGTCGGAACCGACTCCATGGCACATAGTCACTATCACCACCATGGAGTCCTGGTGTGGTCCTGCAGGATAATACTCTGGACTGCAAGGTAAGTTTGAATTGCACACCATCACTTTTTGGAAATCCTATACAGATTTGCTATGAGTCAGAATAGACTCGATGGCACTTAACAATAACAACCATGGCTGAGGAGTCCTGGTGTGGCATTGTAGGATACACACTAGATTGCAGATGAGTTTGAACCAAAAAGTTTGTGGTTTAAACTCACCAGTCTTTCCTTGTTGTTGTTGCTAAGTGCCATTGAGTGGGTTCTGACTCATAGTGACCCTCTATAGGGTTTCTAAGGAGCAGCTGGTTCAAGCCAACCTTGTGGTTCAAACCAACCTTGCAGTCCGGCACATTCACCGGCAGCACTACACCAGGACTGTAACTCAACAGTTGAACCAACTCAGCAGCACTTAACAACAACACTATGACCTAAATATTTTAGGCTTAATCTTGGCATGATAAATTTATGCTTTTTGCCCTAGTCAAAGACAAAATAATGTAAGCTCAACCCAGTTGCTTTTGAATTGATTCAGACTCATGATGAGCCCACATGTGTCAGAGTTGTGTTCTGTTCTGTAGGATTTTGCTGGCTGATTTTTTAATACATGATCACCAGAAGTTTCTTCTTGGCATCTCTGGGTGAACTCAAACCTCCAATTTTCGATTAGCAGCAAAACACATTCACCACATACATTACCCAAAGATCCCTGTTGTTGGTGTTAGGTGCCATCATTTTGGTTCTAATTCATAGCAGTGCTATGTACAATTGAATGGAACACCGACCAATCCTGTGTCGTTATCACAATTGTTACTGTGTTTAAACCCATTGTTTCAGCCACTAGATCAATCCATTTCATTGAAGGACTTGTTCTTTTTCACTGACCCTCTACTTTACCAAGCAGATATCCTGCTCTAAGAACTGGTCTTTTTGACAACATGTCCAAAATATGTAATATGAAGTCTTGCCTTCCTCACTTCTAAGGAGAATTTGGGATGTATATTTTCAAAGACAGATTTGTTTATCCTTGTGGCAGTCCATAGTACATTTAATATTTTCCACCAACCCCAATAATTCAAATAGTCAATTATTCTTAATTCTTCCCTACACATTAGCCATCTTTCACATAATTGTGATAGATATATAAAGGGATTGAAGATACCATGGCTTGGGTTAAGTGTAATGTGGTCCTCTAAGAACTCCATTTACTGGGCAAGCAGTGTTGTTGGAAATGAGTCTGTTCTCTTCATGAAGTTTGCATACAAGATCACCCACAGAATTGCTAACTCAGTAGTCACTTTCAAAAAGATATTATAAAAGCCTGGGGAATCAACAAAAACAATGATGTTACAATTACTAGTTAATGTATTAAAGAAGTGTGAAGTTCTGTCAATTAAACCACATCCCTGGAATGTCCTCCTCCTAATACTGGGATACAGTGGGAGGTTTTAGGCTCTTCCTTTTTCATTTGAAGTGGTTTTTTTCAATTGGTGGCATAGGTGTTGGTGAAGTGATTCCCACAGAAGTACATCCAAAGTAAATCCAGTCCCTCCCATTAATGATGATCTAAGAGTTGACCAAGAAAGGGCAGAAGGCTTTCTACCACTCAGGATTCAGGGAGCATGCCCTGTGTTTGCTGTAACCTTCAACACTAAACAGCAAGAGAAAGGAATGTCAGGTTGTTTATGTCAAATCTGAAAAACCCTGTGGGCAAGTAGACTCCTTAACTGGAAGAATTGTTGTCAGTCAGCTCCAACTCACAGTGACCAGTATAGGATTTTGGGAGCTTCTGGTGGGTTTGAACAACAGGCCTTATGATTAGTATTCCAGCGTTTATCCTACAGTACCACTCCAGGATGCTAACGTTTAAATATTTTATGAATAAAATAGAAAGAAACACTTCCAAAGATTAATGGGGGGTGGGGGTGGGATCTAAGACAAACGAAACCTCAGTGTTCTGAGCTGAAAATGGGAGAGGTGTGCCATGTATGGGAGGTTCACAGTGTATTTCTCAAAGGTTCTGCATTGGGTCACAGGCCTATTAACAAATATAATTGTCCTCTTTACATATCAGGTTTTCAATAAGATTTAATTTGCAAAACCAAATGTTACTACAGCTTCAGAAATTGTAGTGTGCTAGCTTAGATGATTTCAATGTTTTCATCTTACTTTAAAAGTCTGCAATTCTTAGAATAAACAATGCAACAGCCCCTTCTGGCCAATTTTTGGAGTTATATGAAAATCCTTTGTTTCTTAACTTATAATTAATGAGAGAAAATTATTAGCCCCTCATTAGTCTAATTTAAATCACAGTGTGAACTATTTCAAACGAATAGAAATACCTACTAACATAGAGTCTTTAGTGTTGAAAGCAATTAGTTATAAGCAGAGGCATTCATTAAGCAAACATTCAGCTTGTCTATGCTGGAGTTCTTCCAGGATGAGGTGTGACTCGTTCCTAAAGGCAAACTTAATTATTTAATGGGGCAATTAAAAGTCGTGGATGGTTTAGAGTATGATTTCAGAGGCATGAAGTTACATTACTGTACAGCTATATATCTAGCAAGGCATCCTCCCGTCCATGTTTTTTGTTTTGTGCCATTGAATCAGTTTTGACTTATAGCAACCTTCTCTAGGGTTTCCAAGGGAGCAGCTCATGGATTTGAACTGCTGACCTTCTGGTTAGCAGCCCAACACATAACCCACTACACCCCTAACACACCTCATAAGGGGTAATAAAATGTGTTGATGCCTTCCACAGTCAAAGCTGTGGAAGGAAATGTACTCTGCCCTCAAAAAATATCATATAGATTTCAAATTGCTATACATTTTCATCTGTATAGGCTGTCGTTTGTGTCTTTAGGCAGCTAATAATCTTTCATATACTTTTTAAAATAATTAAAACAGGAAAACAAATGTGCTGCATCTTTCTGAGATGACAAATTGAATTACAAATTTGCTTTAAAATTGAACTCCACAGCACACACAGACACAATTCAAAACAAGCTTCTATAAAGATCTTTTCTGGTAAAACACATGAGAAAATATTGATTGGCTTTTATTTTTAAAAAATTGGAACTCACACATAGAGGAACATAAGCAAATATTAGAAACAAAAGGAGAAATTGATACCTTTCTCCAGTCTACCTAACCCATACTACCTCTAGCTTGTTTTTGGAATTCTCAACTATGTCTTTTTAGTGAAAGGAGGTGTCCATTGTGTGCCTGGTACTGGCTTTTGCACATATGATTGATATACTTCACTTCAATAAACTAAAGGACAGCTCAAACAAAATAGTCATCCAATAATCTAATCAATCAGACTCTGATCCCCTTCCCAATTGCAAAAACCTAGTGGAGACTATGTCTGACTTCACCTGGCTTCACAGAGGGAGAAGGGGTGGCGAAGAGAATTAAACTAAAAATCTGCCCAAGGCCAATTCCCACAAAGCTGAAGTCAGACATGCTTCCTCCCTGCAACCTTCTGACACCAACAATCCCTCCCACAGCAATCTCTGCATAACATCTGGGTTCCATAATGCATAACAATGGTCACACAGAACTTATAACAATACTCACAGTTATGGGGTTATTAGGGAAGTGAGCAGGGAATTCAACATCAAAACCAAATCACAGACACAGTTCTCCACTTAGTTATGAATCGGGCTGCTAATCTCATGGGCAGCAGTTCGAAACTTTTAGCTGTTTCATGGGAGAAAGATGAGGCTTTCTGCTCCCGTAAAGATGTACAGCCTCAGAAACCCTCTGCAGGGTCGCTGAGTTGGAACTGACTCCACCGCAACACCACTACCATCACCATTGTCTGCCATTTGGCAGGCACACTTCACTCTTATCTTCACTTTCTCAGTCATGTAGCCCATTGACCTATGCTCTGCTTGGGCAAGTGTTATGAACTGTGAATGCCCAAAGGGTACATTCTGCAAGCAAGTCTCCTACCCATAGGTATTAGCTTTATTCAATCCATGGGCCTAGAACCTGACACTGCTCTGTCCCTCCATGTCACTACCTCCAGCACCACTTCTGCAGTTACCTCTGCCATCCTGTTCTGCTGTTGCTGTTTCTCATGCTCCACTCATGCTTTTCCTTCTTGATGAACCTGGGATCTTTGGCTCATGCTTCTGAGATGACTCATTTTAAGCCTAACTGGAGGGCAAAACTAACCAATTCTGTGTTGTTGTTTATTGTTATGTGCTTTAGATCCCATACCAACTCATAGCCATCCTATGCACAACAGAAGGAAACACTGCTCAGTCCTGTGCCAATCTCACAATAAATCTACACTTGAACCCATTGCTGCTGCCACTGTGCCAATCCATTTCTTTGGGTGGGTGTGTGTGTGGGGGGGTAGTCTTCTTTTTCTGTGGCCCTCCACTTTACCAAGAATTATGTCTTCTACATAGACTGGTACCTCCTGATAATACATCCGAAGTAGGAGAGATGAAGTCTGGCAATCCTGGCTTCTAAGGAGCTTTCTTGTACTTCTTCCAACACAGATTTCTTTGTTCCTTTGGAAGTCCATGATACTTTTAATATTCTCCTCGAATGGCAAAATTCAAATGCAACAATTCTTCTAAGGTCTTCCTTATTCATTGTCCAACTTTCATATGCAAATGAACCTATTGAAAATACCATAGCTTGGGACAGGTGCACTTTATTCCTCAAACTGACATCTTTCTTGAATACTTTAAAGAGGTCTTGTGAAACAGATTTGCCTAGTGCGATACATCATTTATTTATTGACTGCTGCTTCCATGTGTATTGATAGGTGATCTGAGCAAAACGAACTTTTTGACAACTTCAGTCTTTTCTCTATTTTGATGTTATTTATTGGTCCAGTTGTGAAGATTTTATTTACATTGAGGTACAACCCATACCTAAGGCTGCAGTAAATATATTAAGTCCTCTTCACTTTCAGCAAGCAAGGCTATATCATCTGTATATAGCAGGCTGTTAAGGTGTCCTTCTCCATTCTTATGCTAAATTCTTTTTTATATATAATCCCAGATAATTTACTCAGCATACAGATTGAATCAATATGATGAAAGAATGCAACCCTGAGGCACACCTTTACATATTTTAAATGACTCAGTGTTCCCTTTTTTTGTTCAAATGACTGCCATGTGGTCTATGAACAGATTCTCATGATCACAGTAAAGTGTTCTGGGATACTCATTCTACACCATGTTGTCCATAGTTTATCATGAGTCACATAGTTGAAAGCCTTTGTATAGTCACTAAAGCACAGATAAACATCTTTCTGGGATTCTCTGGTTTCAGCCAATATCCATCTGATGTTAGCAATGATAATCTTTAATGCCATGTACTCATCTGAACATCTGGCAATTCCCTACCAAAGTATGGCTGTAGTCATTGTTTAATTATCTTTAGCAAAATTTTAATTGCATGTAATATTAATGATATTATCCTATGGTTTCCACATTCTGTTGGGCCACCTCTCTTTGGAATGGACACAAATATGAATATCTTAAATTCAGTTGGCCAGGTGGTTGTCGTCCAAATTTCTTGGCATAGGTGAATGCCTGCCTGCAGTGTTGCCTCTGCTGAAAATTTTAAATTTGCATCCCATCAATTCCCAAGGCCTTGTTCTTTGCCAATGCCTTGGATTTCTTCCTTAAGTATTATTGGTTCTTGATCATATGCCATTTGTTGAAATGGTTGAACATCAACCATTTCCTTTTGGTACTGTCACTATGTGTATTCCTTCCATCTTCTTTTTATGCTTTCTTCATCATTCAATATTTTGCCCAGAGAATCCTTCAGGATTGCAAGTCAAGGCATGAATTTTTTCTTCAGTTTTTTTCATTTTGAGAGGTACTGAAGTGTGTTCTTCCCTTTTGGTTTTCTAACTCCAGGTTTTGCACATTTAATTGTAATATCTGACTTTGTCTTCTCTAGCTGTGCCTTGGAATTTTCTGTTCTGCTCCTTTACCTCCTGATTTCTTCAATTTGCTTTAGCATTTCTATGCTGGAGAGCAAGTTTCACAGTCTCTTCTGACATCCACTTTGGTCTTTTTCTCCTTTCTTGTCTTCTTAATGACCTTTTGTTTTCTTTATGATGTTCTTAAAGTCATCACACAACTTTTTGGGTTTTTGGACATTAATGTCTAAAGCATCAAATCTATTCTTAAATTGATCTCTAAATTCTGGTGAGATATGTTCAAGGTCATATTTTGACTCCTGTAGACTTGTTTTAATTTTCTTCAGCTTTGGTGTGAACTTGCGTATGAGTAATTAATAGTCTATCCCACAATCTGACTATCTGACTATGGCCTGGATTTGACTGGTAATGTGAAGCTTTTCCACATTCTTTTTCCATAGATATAGTCAATTTGATGTCTGTGTATTCTGTCTGGTGAAGTCCATGTGTATAGTTGTGTCTTATAATGTTTACTAATGATATTTACAATGAAGAAGTCATTGGTGTTGCTGAATTCTATCATGTGATCTGTGACATCATTTCTATCACCAAAGCCATATTTTCCAACAATCGAACCTTCTACTTTATTTACAATCTTTGCATTCCAATCACTAGTAATTATCTTGACTGCATCTTGATCTGCATGTTTGATCTGCATCTTGACTGCATGTTTGATCAATGTCAGACTGAAGAATTTGGTAGAATTCTTCAAAGTCATCATCACTGACTCTAGTGGTTAGTGCATAAATTTGAAAAATAGTTGTATTAACTGGTCTTCCTTGTAGGCATATGGATATTATCCGATCACAGACAGTATTGTCCTTCAAGATATTCTTGAAATATTCTTTTTGATGGTGAATTCAATGCCATGCCTCTGTAAGTTGTCATTCTTTGCATGTAAACCATGTGATTATCAGATTCAAAATGGTCATTGTCAACCCGTTTCAGCTCAGTAACACCTAGGATTTCAATGTTTATGCATTCCTTTTCATTTTTGACAACTCCCAGATTTCCTAGATTCAAACTTGGTACATTCCACATTCTGGTTATTAATGGCTGCTTACAGCTGGTTTTCCTAAGCCTGAGTTGGCCATATCTACAAGTGAAGGTTCCTAAAGCTTTACTCAAGTTGTGTCATCATGGTAAGCTCTACCTTGAGGAGGTAGCTCTTTCCCTGTTGTATTTTGAGTGTCTTCCAACCTGTGGGGCCCATCTTCTGGCACTATATCTGACAATATTCTGGTGCTTCATCATGTTTCAATATTCAATATTCTGATGCTATCTGACAGTGCTCCACAGCTGCTCAGATGGTTCTCAATGGCTAAATATTCAGAAGTAACCCGCCTCTCCTTCTTCCTAGTTTGTCTTAGTCTCGAAGTTCAGCTGAAACTTGTCCACCATGGGTGACCCTACCTATATTCAAAGTACCAGTGATATAGCTTCCAGAATCACAGCAAAATGCACGCCACCACAGTATGACAAACTATGAGATGAGTGGGGGCCAAAGCTAGAAGGAGTTAATTATTACACCATTTTACTGTTGATAAAATTTACAATAAAGTTAAATAAATTGCCAAGAGTTTCACAGGCAGTATAGAACTAGACACCAATTTACTACAGAAATAAAAAAAAACCTCATTCAAACTATATTATTCACTCTATAATAAATTGCCTATGAAGAATAGCCCTTAAAATAGCCATCTGTGTCTGTACTAATAAATAAAAATATGCATGACCAAATTTGCATAATTTAAGTAGTTTTGTAATTATTTAAAGAAAAGGTGTTTAAGCACATTTTATGGTAAAAATTCAGTTTTCAGTTGTAAAAGAGCATAGAATTTGGAACCCTCTCTTTTGATTGCAAAAATTTCCATAACATTTGCTAATTTAATGGTTTTCACACATACACTTTAGTGACATCAGTGATATTAATCATGGTATGCAACTATCATAAGTAGTATTTTTTATGTACCATGTTGTTATTGTTAAGTGCCATAGGTGCCACCCAAATGAAATATTACCTGATCCAGCACCATCCTCACAATCGTCCCTAAACACATCTGTCAAAATTATATGCCAACCATTAATCATACTTTTATGTACGAATAGTCTATTGTATGTTACTGTTGTCATTGTTACATGCCATGGAGTTTGTTCAGATGCATATAGACCCCATTTAGGGTTTCCAAGGAGCAGCTGGTGAGTTACAAGTACCGAGATTGCAATTAGCAGTCCAATGTTTATTCTACAGCATCACACCAGAA
>NW_006408588.1:1310463-1314983 GCF_000296735.1 Chrysochloris asiatica | reverse complement strand
TCGGAAACCCTGTGCAGGGTCACTGTGAGTCGGAACCAACTCCGCGGTACTTAACAACAACAACAACATAATCCCTGATATCAGTCCTCCACTCTCTCACCTCCCAGGGTTCTGTAATATACTGCAACAACTCAACAGAACTCACACCTTTCAAGAAAATGGCTCCCACAATTGTGGAAACTGATAAATCACACTTTCATAGTTCAGAGCTCAGTATGGAGGATTCTCCTCACCCACATAGTCTCAGGAACTGAGGAAACCAAATTGGCATGCCAGACAACAGGCTTTTGATGTGTGAGACAGCCGAAGCTGGTGAATCAAGTCAGATGATAGACCATAAGTCCCATGAACTGGAGGTCAGATATAATGAGCCAAATGCAAAATCCAGAACAAGAGAGCCGACTTTGCCAAAGCATTCTTATGGATTGGACTCAGACCAGACCCACAAGGAAAATTAAGGGTGGTGACTTGAGTCACAACCTTTAGTAAGGTGGTGCCTTCTTAATACTTTGTTGTTGTTAGATGCCCTTAAGTTGACTGCAATTCATAGGGACCCAGTGAAGAACATAACAAAATACTGGCTCGTCCTGTACCCTCCTCACAGTTGTTGTTAGATTTGAGCCCATTGTTGCTGGAACTGTGTCAACCCATCTCATTTGGTGTCTTCTTCTTTAATTGCAGTTCTTTCACTTACCAAGCATGATGTCCTTCCATACGGACTGTTCTCCCTATTGACAACATGTTCAAAGAACAAAAATTGAAGTCTCCCAATCTGCATTTCTAAGAAAATTTTAGACTATACTTCTTCGAAGATAGATGTGTTAGTTCTTCAGACACTCCATGGTACTTTTAATATTCTTTTCCAACACCATGATTCAAATGCATCAAATTTTCTATAGTCTTATTTATTAACTGTACAACTTTCATATGCATATGAGGCAATATAAAATACCTTAACTTGGGTCAAGTGCACCTTAGTCCTTAAACAGTTATCTTTGCTCTTGAACGCTTTAAAAAGATCTTGTGCAGATGTGTCTAGTGCAATTCATCATTGGATTTATTGACTGCTGCTTGCTTCTACATGTACTGATTATGGATCCAAGCAAAATGAAGTCTTTGACAATCTCAGAATTTTCTCCATTGATCACGATATTATTTATTGGTCCAGTTACAAGGATTTTTGTTTTGTTGAGACTTTCTGCTCCTATAAAGATTTAGTCTTAGTAACCCTTTACAGGGTCACTATGAGTCAGAACCGACTCCACAGCACGTAACCACCATGCAAATATGGTATACAGGACTCTAATGCTGGGATTGGTTAGTTTTGAAATGCTACTAGATTTAAAAGGAGCCATCTCAGAAGCAGAAACGGATGATCCCAGGAGCATTGGGAGAGAAGCACATGAGTGGAGCAATAAAGCCTTACCTAATGATGGAAGAGGTGGCGAGACATAGCAGCTAAGGGCGTTAAGGTCCATGGACCATGTAAAACTGGGTGCCTGTTAAGAGGAGGCTGGTTTGCAGACTGTGCCTTTTGAGAATTTACAAATTGGTTAAAAGACCTCTAAGTGAGAACAAGGGGCAACCGTGGCTGAGCATTCAAAGAAAAGAACGAGACATGCCCGCAGGATGGCACAGAAAAGACGTTCTGATTGGAGAACTCTTGCCTCTTGAATCACTTCTGATCCTGAGCACTACCCTGTTCACCTCCCTAGTAAACTCCATAATTGTGAGTATTGTTATGAGTTCTGTGTAGCCATTGCAATGGATTATCTAACCCAGATGTAGAGAGTGCTGTGTATGGTGTGACTGGTGTCAGAATAGGGTAAAGAAGGTTATAGGGTAGAGGCATGTCTGACTTCATCTTTGAAAGAATCTGCCTTAGACCGATTTTGAGTTTGATTCTCCTTTCCCCTTGTGACATGCTCTCCAACATAGTTTTTGTCAGAAGCAGGACTCAAAGAGATATAAATTGTTATGTGGTTATTTTGTTTTTTGTTACGTGTAAAGGCTAAAAGGAATATAAGAGATAAACTGTTACAGCTGAAGAAAAAAGCAGCCTGGAGTTGCCTGGAGCAGAAACCAGAAGCCAAGTTACTTAAGTTACTTAAACAAGAAACCAGGGCCTATTGTATCAACCCTGCCCCAGGCCCAATGTATATGAATGGAGATAGTCCAGGAGTGGAGAAGAAAAGATTGTACTTAAGTATTTTACAGGGTTTATGTGTTTGACGAAGCCAATATGTCTTATTAGTATTGGTTTTTCCTAGCTATTATTATAAAATACAACATACATGGGTGATGGAAATAAATATTGAAGGGTATGATTAAAGAGCACTTGTAAGCCTGTCTTCAGCCTAAACTTGATTAGATTTGCTAAAAGAGAAGTTAGATTTTGCACAGAAGAAATAGGTTATTTCTTTTAAGCCTGTGTAAAGTATGGGACCTTGTTGTTGTTGTTAAGTACCATGGAGTTGATTCCGACTCATAGCGATCCTGCACAAGGTTTCTCAGGCTCTGGTAGGGTAGTAGTTACGAATCGGGCTGTGAACCGCAAGGTCAGCAGTTCAAAACCACCAGCTGTTCCGCGGGAGAAAGATGAGGCTTTCTGCTTCCGTAAAGAATTACAGTCTAGGAAACCCTGTACAGGGTCGCTATGAATTGGAACCGACTCCATGGCACATAACAACAACAAATCTTTACTGGGGACTAGGACTGAGAGAATGAAGGGTCCAGCTGGTCTGAATGTAGGAAGGTGTGTGTGAACTCCCGAACTTGCAGCGGATACACATTTGACCAAGCTTGGATGACTAGGGCTCAGTTGACCAGAAGCTGACTAGACAAAGACAAAAGATGTTTGATACTGTGAGCTGGTATAAATTGTTTCAATTTGATGGACTGAACTTTCACTTATGGATGCAGTTGCTCAAAGTTCCAAACAGAATGGAAGATTTTTTAGGTCTAGGTACATGATTGGCTCTTCAGAGTAGTCAGTTGATAGGGACAAGCGATTTAGAAATGAGCTATTAAAAATGGAGAAGATAAAAGCTATTAAAAATGGGAGAAGATAAAAGCTTTCATGGTGTGTTAGTCTCAGAATTTGGGAAAAAGGAGAATCCCCAGTAGTTTCCTCTTTTCCAGGTGGGTTGCTTCTTATCCTCATTTGTACCCTGTTCACTTCCCAATAATTCCCGTAATTGTCAGTATTGTTATGAGTTCTCTGTGGTCATTGTAAGTGTCAAAATAGGGTAAAGCAGTTTTAAAGGCGGAGGCATCTCTTACCTCCACTTCATAAGAATTGGCCCAGAGCTGGGCTTGAGTTTGATTGTCCTTCCCCCTTGTGAAGCCAGAGGAAGTCAGACAAGTTCCCTCACACAGTTTTTGCAGTTGGTCAGGTAATTAGGGGTCTTCCAAATTTCTTGGCATAAGCAAGTGATGACCTCCAGTGCTGCATTAATGTGTTGAAAGATTTCAGTTTATATTCCAACAAATCTTGGAGCCTTACTTTCACCAATTATTTCAGTGCAGCTTAGACTTTCTTCAGTATCACTGGTTCTTGACCACATGCTACTTTTTGAAATGGTTGAACATTGACCAGTTATTTTTGGTTCCGTGACTTTGTATATTCCTTCCATCTTCTTTTGATGCTTTCTGCATTATTCAATATTTTGCCAATATTGTTAAGTGTCATCGAGTGTGTTCCAACTCATAGTGACCCTGTATAGAGTTTCCAGGGAGCAGCTGGTGGGTGTGAACTACCACCTTGTGATTCATATAGACCTTGAGGTCCATTGTTTATCCTAAAATGTCATACCAGGTATATTCCTCCCATTTTCTTTTGATGCTTTTTGTATCATTCAATACTTTGTCAATAGGCTTGAGTTTTTCTTCATTTCTTTCAGTTAGAGAAAAGCTGAAATGTGTTCTTCTTTCTGGTTTTCTAACTCAAGGTCTTCATACCTTTCTTTCATTATAATTCTTTGTCTTCAAGAGTTGTCTTTTGAAATTTTCTATTCAGTTAGTTTATTTCCTCAGTTCTTCCATTTGCTTTAGCTTCTCAGCATTCAGCAGCAAATTTCAGAATCTCTTCTGACATCCTCAATTCTTAGTTTCAACTTGTTCCTACCTCATTAACACCTTACTTCAAAATGGGCCCTTAATCAGAAGCAGAGACGCTAGGATTCACAATATGTCACAGAACAAAACAGGATGGCTTCAAGATACATAATAAGCAATTGCTGTGTGCTGTGGAGTCGGTTCCAACTCATAGCGACCCTGTATAGGGTTTCCGAGACTGTAAATCTTTACCGGAGCAGAACACCTCATCTTGCTCCCGCGAAACAGCTGGTAGTTTCGAACTGCTGACCTTGCATTTCGCAGCCGATTCGTAACCACTACGCTACAAGCAATTAGCTGCTCTGAACTCAGACAAATATATACAGATCTGAAGTACAATTAGTTAATAATGATTGGCTATGTGGCGCTCTGGTAGCGTAGTGGTTACGAATCGGACTGCCAAC
>NW_006408588.1:1304319-1310173 GCF_000296735.1 Chrysochloris asiatica | reverse complement strand
ACTGGAAAGCCATTTGAACTGTAATGTAAAGTCAGCAGGTCAAGCTCGCCAGCTGCTCCTCGGAAACTCTATACAGGGTCACTATGGGTCGGAACCAACTCGATGGCACTTAACAACAACAAAAATATCACAGATGGAGTCCTAGTGTGGTGCTGTGGGTTAATGCATGGGATTTCATAGTTGGTTTGAGCCACAAGGTCGGTGATTCAAGCTCATCAGCTGTTCCTCAGAAATCCTATACAGGGTCACTATGGGTTTGAATCCACTTGACTGCACCTCTAAAAAATGGGTTAAGTATTGGGGGGAAAAAAACAAACACTCAAATAATATTTGATTCATTTAATTCAACTTCTGCATCCACGTATTAAGAAATCTACTTATACAATAGCATTATTATTTTGTTGTCATTGTTAAATGCTGTCAAGTCAGTTCCAACACATAGCAACCCTGTATAATGTTTCTGGGAAGCAGCTGATGGGTTTGAACCACTGACCTTGTGGTAGGCACTACAGTGCATATCCTACAGTGCCACACCTGTGCCACAATACACGTGTAGGATATTCATTTAATACAAAGATGGACTGAAGAAGAACCTGTTTTACTTCAAGATAATGCTGATGATTGCAGTTCCTGCCATCTGGCCAGACTGTTATATGTTAAAAGCTCTGGCAATAAGTAACCCCTTTTCAAGGTTCTGAAAAAATTGGAGAAGACTTTTTCTATTTGATGTTCTTATTTTTCACAGTCATCTTTTAAATGCCAAGAGGGCTAGAATGGGCATCAGAATATTAAGACTTCTATTTGCATACATTCTTTATTCTCAGATGTTTGTTGACTCTTCAAAGGTCAAACAATGCTAAACAAGCCTTTTGACCCTTAGCCCTTTTCTGTCCATATCAGTCTGCAAGGTTTCCACTCTTAATACAGCAAATGTTTTTCTTTTCTCCCAACTCTCCAACCTCTGCTTGCATGCTTTAATGTTATTACCACATGGCTTAAAAGAAAGAAAGAAAGAAAGATTTAAATCTTCTCTCTACACAAATCCAAACAATTCTTGGAATTTACAACAATTTATAGTATTTTTTGTTTTTCTTGTTTCCTTTTAGTAAAGTTAGACATTGGAGAATTTAAAATATAAACCAACCATTTCTTTAATTTTTAATTTTTATAAGTACAAATCCTATGGCCTTTTTTTCTTTTTTGCAATCAGCCAGTCTAATTATCAACTCTAAAAAATTGTGTTTATTTCATGCTTAAGAAACTCTTTAAAGATTTGATTTTTAAGTGTTTCCAATGGCATCCATTACAATTTCCTTGCTGTGTTTAAGATGGAAATTCTTTGACAAGTATCTGATAGTGTTTGCCATTGTAAATATGTAGTACCAACAAGTCTCTGGCTTTAAAGATAAACCAAAGTGCTTACTAAATTCTTGAAAAGTGATAAGAAAAACAATAGAAATTCAAGCAACTCAGACTTTTTGTCCTTTTCCTTTTTTTCATTTAGCTGTTAGCCTATCACACCTGGGTCACAGAAACTACTCAGGTGAAGCAAGTCCAGAGTCAGCTAGTTGTTAAAAGGAAAATAAAATAAGATGGCATAGTGAAAATAACCTCAAATTAAAGTCCATCTAAAAGCAAAATAAGCCCCCAATCTTAAAACTAAATAAAAACTTAGTGACATTAGGATCATTTATTTGCTGACAAATTTATCTAAATCCTATAACGTTAACTTTCAAATCAGATCACATAAATGTGATTTTTCTCTTTGTTCTTGTTAAGTCTTTCCTGGTTATTTTCTTGAACTAAAAAGCATATCATTAACTGTTTGCCAACTAAAAGCCTTATCTGCTGCCAATGATGGCATTGATAATTTCATAAAAGAAATTAGTGCGTAGAATTTTTTTCAGATGCCTGTAGGTTCTTAACACAGGTGCTTCTAAATTGCGGATCTCTTTTATTTTCCTAGATATGATAACTAGTCTGTATTTATGTAATAGCCCCCCTTTTTTTAAAACTAGTGATTAGATCATAATCCCTAGATAGGATCCTAAATGCAAAAGCAGCAGTTACTTTTCGAAAGGGCAGTAAATGATAAAACTGATAGCACATTCAGTAATAGTTTTTTTTAAAAATATAAACAGCCAATCTAGTATATCAGTACTAACTGTGATACAAGCATTTATTCAGATTCTTAGAGTAGATTTTTTTTAAATCAGTTATTAAATGTAAAGTTGCATATAAATCTACTCTTAGAACAATATACTCCTTTGTGTTGTTGTTAAGTGCTGTTGAGTCAGTTCTGACTCCTAGCAATTCTGTATAGGGTTTCTGAGAAGCAGCTGGTCAGATTGAACAGCTTACCTTGCATTTCAAACTGACCTTGCAGCCCAGCGCATTAACCCACAGCATTACACCAAGACTCCATATTCCTATGTAAAGCACTCGAAAGTTCCACTTCATGCTCAATCGCCTAATAATTTTCTGGTCAGTCTTTCTCTACACCATTTAGCTAATAATTTGGTTACATATTTAAGAAGGAAAATACTATTAGAAGCAAGTCTTATCTATACTCATTCCACAATGAGTTTTATTTATTTATTTGTTTGTTTGTTTATTTATTTATTTATTTATTTTTATGTTCTCTACAAACAAATAGTCCAAACTGCATTGAAGGCACTGCAGAAAAACAAGGCTTTTGGAATTCCAGAATACTTATTTATGCTCATGCAGAGCCTGTACATAGACCAAGAGGCAGTCATTCAGATAGAACAAGGGGACACTATGTGGTTTAAAATTAGGGAACTCATGAGACAGGGTTATATTCTTTCATCATATTTATTCACTCTGCATGTTGATCAAATAATCTCAGAAGCTGGACTATAGGAAGAGGAATCCATTATCATCATTGGAGGACAACTCATTAACCACCTGAATATGCAGATGACACAGCCTTGCTAGTTGAAAATGGAGAGGACTTGGAGCACTTACTGATGAAGATCAGGGACTACAGTCTTGACTATGGATTGTTGTAGTTGTTAAGTGCCTTCCAGTTGGTTCCAAGTCATAGTCACTTTGGAAAAAAGAGGGGCTGATAGGTTTGAATTCCTGAACTCATGGTTAACAGTCCAATGCTTATCCTACTGTGCCACACCTGAACTCCTGAGTATGGATTACATTTCAGTATAAAGAAAGCGAAAATGCTCACAACTAGAGCAATAAGTGACATCATGTTAAACAGAGGAGATATTGAAAAGTCATTGGGGTTTTCATTTCACTTGGAATCACAACCAATGCCAATAGAAGCGGCAGTCAAGAAATCAAATGACATACTGCATTGGACAAATTTGCAGCAGACCTCTGGAAAATTATTAAAAAGCAAAGATGTCACTTTGAGGACTAAAGTGCACCTGCCTCAAATCATGGTATTTTCAAACATCTCACATATACGAATTGGGCTGTGAACTGCAAGGTCAGCAGTTTGAAACTACCAGCTGTTTCGCAGGAGAAAGTGGAGTCTGTTTGCTCCCGTAAAGATTTACAGCCTTAGAAATCCTGTACAGGGTAGCTATGAGTCAAACTGACTCCACGGCACATAACAACAACAACATATATATGTGATGTCTAGACAATGAATAAGGAAGACCAGAAAAAAACTGATGTCCTTGTATTATGATGTTGATGAAGAATGTTGAATATACTTTGGACTCACAGAAGACTGAACAAATTTGTTTTGGAAGAAGTACAAAGAGAATGTTCCTTAGAAGGGAGTATGACAAGACTTTGTCTCATATACTTTATGCATTCGGAGGGACAAATTTCTGGAGAAGGACACCATGATTGCAGCAATGGACACAAGCCTACCAATGACTGTGAGGATGGTGCAGGACTGGGGGGTGTATCATTCTGTTGTATAGAGGGTCACTATGAGTTGAAACCAACTAGCAGCTTGCAAAACAATGACTATTATAAAGAAAAATAGACAGACATTATAGAATATATAAATATTGATCAAATTTTTAGCTTCTCTTTAAGGACTTCATAGACTAATTAGAACACATGGTGTGGTGCTGTGGGTTAATGCTCTGGACGGCAAAGTCGGTTTGAGTCACAAGGTTGGTGATTCAAGCTCACCAGCCACTCCTCAGAAACCCTATACAGGGTTACTTTGGGTTGGAACTGACTCAACAGCACTTAAAAACAACAAAGCACACATAATTAACTATAATATAAGCCAGATATTTGTAAGTAACATATACAGGCTCACCAGTCACTCCTCAAAAACCCTATACTGGGTTGTTATGGGTCAGAATCGACTGAATGGCACTTAACAACAACAACAACATTGTAATGGTGTGGCACTGTGGTCTAATGTGTCAGAATGCAAAGTAGTTTGAACTGCAAGGTCTGTGGTTCAAGCTCACCAGCTGCTCCTTGGAAACCCTATACAGGGTTGCTATGGGTCGGGATCAACTCAATAACACTTAACAACAACAATTGTAATGGTAAAAATGTAGGTTTCATCTATAGGCAGTAACCACCCCACGTACTATGCCAAATCAAAGTCATCCTATAGAGAACAGGAAAAGGTAAAAACATTCACTGTCCTCTCCACCTACGAGACAAGCTAAAATATTAATCAGGTTGTTGAGTGGGACCAATCTCCCCACCCAGAAATCAAACTAGAATGTTAATCAGGTTACTGAGCGGAACCAATCCTCTGGTTCCATCCTGTCTTCAAACAGGTCCGCAAGCTAATCCCTCCCTGATTCTGACCCCATATAAATCTGCACTGCCCTATATCCAGGGCTCAGAATCTAGAAAAGGTAGCTCCTCCGCTCCAGCCAGCTTAATAAAATCTGAAACTCCTCTTCACCTCTCTGAGTGGCCTTAGTTTCTTCTACAAAGGATTGAGAGCTGCTGTGACACCCTCAGGCCCAGGGCTGCTGCGTCACTCCCAGGCACAGAGATGGTGTAACACTCTCTGACTCTAAAACTGCTATAACATTAGGGCAGAGTTGAACTATTCCATAGGATTTCCAAAGCTGGAAATCTTTACCAATGCAGACTGCTACATCTTTCTCCCACCAAAGAAGTTGTTGAGTTAAAATCACTGACCTTTTGGTTAGCAGCAAAGTTGCTAGGTAATATTATAATCTTCACAGTGAAAGGCATGTGGTTTTTGAAAGATACCACAAATCAAAAGTTGTTGTTGTTGTTCAAACTGACTGCACAACACCACACCAGTCATTGACAGATGCAAGCTATCACTATCCATCTCTTCAACCTTGGCTGATTTACATAACCCTTATGAGTTTCAGTTTAATCAGTAAATTAAAGAATTGGATTAGATCACCTCTTACCGTCTATTCAGTCCAAATATTCTATGTTTCATGAACAGACTCTAGTTTCTAGGTGACTAAAAGAAGTCCTAGTGTGGTGCTGTGGGTTAACGCACTGGACTGCAAAGTCTATTTCAACCACAAGGTTAGTGGTTGAAGCTCACCAGCTTCTCCTTGAAAACCCTACTCAGGTTTATTATGGGTCGGAACTGACTCAATGGCACTCAACAACATAATGACAGTAAAATGATGCTTTTCCTGGCATATATGTCCATAATATATCCATCCAGAGATATATTTTGTTTTTAAGTGCCATCTAGTCAGTCGCTACCGCTTATTGTGACTTATGCACAACAGACCAAAATATTGCCCAGTACTATGTCAACTATACAATTGTTGTTACGCTTGAGCCCAGTGCTGTTGTGACTGTGCCAAACCATCTTGTCGGGAGTGTTCTCTTTGTTGCTAACCATCCTTCTCCAGAGACTGGCCCCTCCTGATAATATGTTCAAGTG
>NW_006408588.1:1292727-1302224 GCF_000296735.1 Chrysochloris asiatica | reverse complement strand
TGCTCATTGGAAGCCAGGATGGCCAAACTTCATCTCTCATACTTCAGACATATTGTCAGTGGGACCAGTCACTGGAGAAAGATATCATGTTTGGTAAGGGAAAAAGAGGAAGACCTCCACCAAGATGGATTGGCAAAATGGCAGCATCAATGGGCTCAAGCATGGCAACAATAGTGAGGTAGGCTCAGGATTGGGCAGTGTTTCATTCTGCTGTGCATAAGGTTACTATGAGTCAGTCCCATCTCAATTGCACGTAATAACAACAACAACATGCTACTACTGGTAATGTAGTGGTTACAAATCAGACTGCTAATCTCATAGTCAGCAGTTTGAAACTACCAGCTGCTCCACAGGAGAAAGATGTGGCTTTCTGCTCCCATAAATATTTATAGCCTCGGAAACCCTGTGCAGGGTCATTATGAGTGAACTGACTCTTCAGTACATAACAACAACAACAACAACAAAATGCTACTACATTGATTCAAGTCGGAACCGACTCCATGGCACATAACCACTACCACCATGCTTCTCCAAGGCATTGTGGTGTGGCCCTGTGGGCTAATGTGCTGAGTTGCAAAGTTGGTTTTAAACCATAGTTTGCCTGTTCAAGCTCACCAGCTGCTCCTTGGAAACCCTATACGGGGTTGCTATGGGTCGCAACCCACTCCATGGCATTTAACCACAACATGCTAGTAGGGCTCCAAATTTCGAAGATTAGGTTTTATAAATTAGATATCTTAAAAAGCTTCCTTCTTTTTGGAAAAGGGACTAAACTGATGATGGGATATACCATGTAAAACACCCTTGAAAACTGAGACATCTTCCCCCAGCTGCTGACGTTTTTCCAGAAGAATCCTCCATTTCTGAGGACTTGTCTCAGTCCAAGGAAGCTCATCCATGGCACCAGTCTACATTCAATGGCTGGGGACTTCCTTTGCAGGAGTACAAAACCCAGATAGCTTGACTCTGTGTTGGCCACTTAAACGGCATTATAGGACTTGTCTTTCCAATGCCGTTTCACTCTCCCCTTCCCATACTTACTCCAAAGAGCACACTGCAAGAAACCTTCTGCACGTAAATCTCTGGCTTCTAGTTTGTTGTTGCTGTTTAGTGTCATTGAGTTGATTCTGACTCATAGCACCCTACATAGGGTTTATGAGGAACAGCTGGTGAGCTTGAACCTGTGACCTTGCAGTTCAAACTGACTTTGGCAGTTCAGTGCTTTAACCCACCATGCCACACCAGGACTCCAGTTCCTAGTATATTCCTGGCTAATTTGACCAGCAGTAAACTCCAACAAACTCTGAGGATTTGGAGCTATCTCTGAACTTTTCTGGAGTCCAGTGTGATACTGCAGGATAACACACTGCACAAGGTAGGTTGGAATTGAAACGTCAGCGGTTCAAACTCATTAGGCACGCCTCAGCAACTCTGTATAGGGAGGCTATTCATAGACTCTGACTTGACGTCACTTAGCCATTGAACTTCCATTTCTGGTTTTTGTTTGACACTGACAAAAAAAAACAAACAAAAAAAAAAACTCAGATTTCTCAAAAGTCATTGAAAAAAGTGGTGATCTGACTAAGAAGTACCACCAGTTTTGTAAAAATGACCTCCAGAAAGTATATAATTTTTTATAAGATTGTTATGTGTATTTGTTCCAAATGATACCTTTAAACATGCATGATCAGATGAAATTAAGTTTCAAACACAAACAGTTTTAATGCCACCTTGTCACTAATCAAATATTCCATAAAACCAGTATCACAGATGCAAAAGGGTTTCAAAAAGTTAGTGGGGAGATTCCATTATCTTTTAATTCTGTTTCTCCAGAAACTTTTTGAAGCCCCCTCTTATGAATTGAGTTTATGTATGGATTGTATGCTGAATTCATATAGTACAAGTGCAAGTAATACATAAAAACACCTTGATCTTTGATGATTTTCTTCTTGAGCTTTCAATTAATTTTAGAAATGGATTTTTTCTTTAAGTATAAAATAAAATGTACCTAGGCAAAGGCATTTGTAGCCATTTGACCATTGAGAATGACAATATTTGAGGTTGGTTTTTAAATTTGATCTCTAAGTATTAATCCTAGTAAAATCTCATGTACATTAGGTTAATAGATATTTTATTCCTGGGACTTTTCTGAAATCACATAGATATATGACATTTGTAAAAACAGACTTTTCTTGAGCCTTACCTTTTGCCATATGCCCCTCCTCCTTTTGAGGAGCCATAACCTGCTTTTCAGGCTTGCTTGATGTCTAATTCTAAGAGAGCTTTCTAATATCTTCTGTCAAGATAAAGATACATTTGAGAATTTTTAGCATGCTGTAAATGGTGCTGTGGGTTAAACATTGGCCTGCTAACTAAAACTTCAGAGGTTTACACCCACTAACCAATTTGTGGGAAACAGAAGAAGCAGTCTTCTTTTGTGAAGATTTACAGTCTCCGAAGCATATGGAGCAGTTCTACTGGTCCCATTGGGTCATTATAAGTTGGAATTGGAATCAGTTCAGTAACAGTGGATTGATTTTTGCTGTCTTTTGTCTTTAAATGGCAGCATCAGAATCCTCCAGCTTCACTAGAGAAACCTGATCATTTGAGGCAGACATCGGTCAGACTTCTACTCTCCAAGCCTCTTACCAATTCTGACATCAGCTGGTCCTCTGATAGCACTTTCTACTTCTGCACTGACCTCTATCATTTATTGCATTGGCCACAGGGAACTCAAAGACCATACTCACAGTTATAGGGTTTGTTAGGGAAACAGCAGCTTACAGTTTAGGTTTTGGATCAACCTGGAAATAACAGAAACAAGTTAGGGTACAGTTCTTCAATCAAGACAACTTTAACTTTGGCTGTGCCCACAAATCTCTGCTGCTGGCCCTGCTTGGGCCTGACCTGTCACCTTCAGCTTAAGCCCTCACTCTACACTTCAACCCCCACTTGGGCCTGGTCCCTGTGCTGTTCAGGTCAGTGTTACATCTCTTTCTTTAGTTCCATTGATAAAGTGCTTACAGGGATCCTACTTCACCAAGACACCGCCTACCCAGTAGTGCTCAGTTCTCTTGTTTCATGGATCAACAAATCTCTTTCAACTGTCTTGTTCTGTGAGCCAGGAAACCTATCAGATCAACCTGTGCCAATCTCCAGGACCTGTTAATGATATTTCTCTGATTCTACACTCTGTAGTTCTTGCTGCTGGTTCTCATTATCTCATAGCATCTCCAATGCTATAATTATCTCTGTTTCATGGGTATAGGGGTCTCTAAGTGCAGGAATCTTGGGTCTAGAGGACACACTCCACTCCCAATTCTTCTGTTTGATCGTGAGACCTTCCCATATGAGCTAGTGATAATGACTGTTTAAGCCCCACTTGCCCATCAGTTTGTTGTAATGAAATGACTTGCATGTTGTGATGAGGCTGCACTTGATGCTATTGGTGTTTCAAGTACCAGCAGAGTCACCCATGTTAGATGACTTTCAGTGGAGCTTCCAGACTAAGATAAGACCAGGAAGAAGGATTGGTCATTGACTTCTGAGGGATAAACCACTGAGAACATGAACAGCAGCTGAATATTGGGTGATATTGTACCAGGATATGAGCCTCTTAGGGTTGGAAAACACTTAACATATGATGAGGGAAGCCTCCAAAAAGTAGAGCCAACTTTAATGCTGCAGATGGAGCAATTTCAGGACCTTCATTTGCTAATGGGACATGACTAAAATGAGAAGAAAACAGCAATAAATATATATTAGTAATTGGAAAGTGGACTGTAGGCAGTTTGAACATGAGGAAATTGGAAGTCCTCAAAAAAATAGAAAGTACAAAGATTGCCATTCTAGACTTTAGTGAATTGAAATGGACAAGTACTGGTCTTTCTGAAATAGACAATCACATGGCTTACAATGCCAGGATAGACAAAGAGAAATAGTGTTTTGCACTCATTGTCAACCCGAACATGTCAAGATCTATCTTGAAATACAATGCTATCTGTGATAAAATAATATCTATACATCTACCAGGAAGACCACCAGTTTACACAAATTGTATTCAGATTTACATACCAATCACTAAAGCCTATGATGAAAAAATTTAAAAATTCTACTGACTTCTTAAATCTGAAACTGAACAAAACTGCATGGATAATTACTGGTGATTGGAATATGAAAGTTGGAAATAAAGAGGGAGGATCCTTAGTTAAAAATATGATGACTTTGGTGATAAAAATTATGCTCTTCATCACTAAAAGGAATACACAGGAATAAAACTGACTGCATCTGTGGTAAGGAATAGTGAAGACACTCAATATTATCAGACAAAATAAGTCCATGGGCAGTCTGTAGAAGGAGACCACCACTTTCTCATATGCAAAATTCAGACTGAAGCTGAAGAACATTAAAACAAGTTCTGAGAGCCAAAGCACTACCTTAGGTATATACCACCTTAATTTAGAGACAATCTTGAGTGTCAGTTTGATACATTGAACACTAAGAACTGAAGACTACAAGACAAAGATCATCATACATGAAGAAAGCAAAACATCATTAAAAAAGAAAAATAGAAAGAAAGACAAGACCAAAGTGGATATCTGAAGAGACTGAAATTGTTCTTGTAGCTAAAGTGAATGGAATAAATGATGAAGTAAAAGAAGTGAACAGAAAATTTCAAAGGACCGCTTGAGAACACAAAATATTATAATGAAATGTGCAAAGAACTGGAGTTAGAAAACCAAAGAAGAAGATGCACTTAGCATTTTTCAAGCAGAAGCAACTAAAGAAAAAATTAAAAGACTCAAATTGCAGTACTGAAGGATTCTGTGTGTAATATTTTGAATTCAATGCATTAGAAGATGGAAGGAATCATTAGATATTCAACCATTTCAGAAGACAACATATGCTAAAGAAACAATTTTATTGAAGTAAGGGGTCTATTAGGCAAAAACAAGTCTCCAGGAATTGATGAAATACTAATTGAAATGTTTCCACAGCAATGGAGATGATCTCTGTCAATGGCAAGACATTTAGAAGACAGCTACCTGAAAAACCAACTGTAAGAGATTCGTATTTGTGCCCATTTCAAAGAAAGATGACTATATAGAATGCGGAAAATATTCAATAATATCACCTGCAAGTAAAATTTTGCTGAATATAATTAAAAAACAATTGTAGCAATACATGGACAGGAAGGTTCCAGAAATTCAAGCTGGATTCAATGAGAACTTGGAACATGGGGTATCATTGCTGACATCAGATGGATCTTGACTGAAAGTAGAGAATACCCAAAAGATGTTTACTTGAGTTTTATTGACTGTGCAAAGGCATCTATGTGGATTATAGCAAACCATGGATAACAAAGTGGAAGAATGAGACTTCCAGAACACTTAATTGTGCTCATAGACCAAGAGGCATCCATTCCAACAAAACATATAGCTACTACATATTTTAAAATAAGGAAAGGTATGCATCAGGATTGTATCCTTTCAACATGCTTATTTAATCTGTGTGCTGAACAAATAATCTGAGACTGCTTTATTAAAGAAGAATGTAGCATCAGGAAAAAGGAAGACTCATTAACAACATGTAATATGAGTTGTCCACCACTCTTCTGTCAGTTGTTGCACTGCAATGGCTAGCATCGTGCTGTAATTTTGGAAAGTATGCCACTGATTTTTTGAATGCTAGCTGGGTTACCCATGTTGGACAGGTTTTAGCTGAGATTCCAGACTCAGAAATATTTGGAAGAAGAGACAGGCTACCTCTGAATGCTTAGTCACTGAGACCCTTTATGAAAAGCAGTGAAACGCTGTCAGAAAGCACCAGAATATTAAATATTGAAAAATAATGGATAGCACCAGACTATTGTCATATATAGTGTCAGAAGCTGAAAGGTTGAAAGGTTGAAAGGCACTCAAAATATGACTGGGGAAAAGCTGCCATCTCAAAGTACAGTTGACTTTGATGACATGAATGGAGTAAAGCTTTCAGGTGTCAGTTTGCTGATGAGACACAACTCAAGATGAGGAGGAACAGCCATAAACATTCATTCCTAATTGTAACATTGGAATGTATGAAATGTGACTCTGAAAAATGGATATTCTCAAAATAGAGATGGAACACATAAAAATCAATATCCTAGGCATTAGTGAACAGAAATGGACTGGTATTGACCATTTTGAATTTGACAGGTACATGATGTACTATGCTGGGAATGACAAACACATTCATCATCTAAAACAACATTTCAGGATTTGTTTTGAAGAATAAGGCTGCCTGTGATAATATAATACATCTATAAGGAAGACCATTTAATACCACTATTATTCACATTTATGTACCAAGAAAAGCCAGTATTGATGAAATGGAAAATTTTTTTGTGATGGAAATGATGCTAGAGTTCTCATGATAGAATTTTGCAAACAAATTATTTCTTCATTGAAAATACCTTTTTAAAACAACATAAAAGACAATTTATATACATGGAATTCACCAGATGAAATATATGGAAATAAAATTGACTATACCTGTGGAAAGAGACTATGAAAAGCTCCGTATTATCAGCCAAAACAAGGCCTAGGGGCAGAGTGTGGAACAGACTATCAATTGCTCACATGAAAGTTTAGACTGGAGCTGAAGAAAATTAAAACAAGTTCATGAGAGTGAAAATATCACCTTGAATATTTTCCACCTGAATTTAAAGATTATCTCAAGAACAGATACTGATGCTTAAGAGACTAATGATCAAAAACCAGAAGAATAGTTGGATGACATCAAGAATATCAGACAGGAAGAAAGTAAAGGGTCATTAAGATGACAAGAGAGAAAATAAAAGGTCAAAATGGATATCAATAGACACTCTAAAACTTGTTCTCCAGCATAAAGGTGCTAAAGCAAATGAAAGAAATAAGAAGGTAAAAGATTTGAACAGAAAATTTCAAAAGGCAGCTAAAGAAGACAAAGTCAAGTTTTATTATGAAATGTAAATAGATCTAGAGTTAGAAAAACAAAAGGGAAAAACACACTCATTACTTCTCAAGTGGAAAGAACTGAAGAAGAAATTCAAGCTTCAACTTTCAATATTAAAGGATTCATTTGCCAAAATATTGTATGATGCAAAAAGTACTGAAAGAAGATGGAAGGAATACACAGAGTCACTGTACTGGAAAGAAATGGTTGATGTTGAAACTTTTCAAGAAGTAGCGTATGATCAACAGCCAATGGTACTGAAGGCAGAAGTCTAAGGTGCACTAAAAGGCACTCTCAAAGAAGAGAGTTCCAGGAAGTGATGGAATATAAACTGAAATGATTCAACAAACTGATGCAGCACTGGAGGCACTCACTCATCTCTGCTAACAAATCTGGAAGATAGTTAACTGACGCACTGGTTGGAAAAACTCCATATTTGTGTCCATTCAAAAGGGAAGTGACCCAACAGAATGTAATTATCATCAAACAATATTATTAATATTACATGCAAGTAAAATTTTGCTAAAGATAATTGAAAAATGCCTGCATTGGCAGAGAACTGCCAGACATCCAAGCTAGATTCAGAGAAGGACATGTAAAAATATGTAGATGACACAACCTTGCTTGCTGAAAGCTAAGAGGACTTTAAGCACTAATGATGATCAAAGAATATAGCCTTTAGTGTGGATTACAGCCCAATATAAAGAAAACAAAAATTCTCACAACAGGACCTATAACCAGCATCATGGTGGACAGACAAAAGACTGAAGTTTTCAAAGATTTCATTTTGTTTAGATCCATAATCAGTGCTCATAGAAATAGCACTCAAGAAATCAAATGACATTTTGCATTGGGAACATTTGCTGCAAAAAGCCTGTTTACAGTTTTGAGATGTCTGTGCACTAAAATAGTTTCAAATCTGGATCTTTTAGCTGCCAGCTCTGGCCCATCATGTAGTGCTGCAATTGGGGGGAAAATCACTTACCTGTTTTGAAAGGTGTGCATTTCCATGTTGATTTCCTGGAAGTCCATCTACTGCACTGGTCAAGATAAACTCCACTTGCATGAAGAGTGCACACCTGCAGCTTTCATCTTTGTTGCAAAACTAGCTACAGTAGAGAAACAAAGCAAAGTCTTTTGTGTTCCCCAAGGAAAGGGGAAAATTTCTCAGTCGAAAGACAAGAAGTGAAACCCTGGCCTTAAGATCCCCAAAGATGCCTTTGAACAACCTCAGATCAGGTACACACCATCTCAAGACTTAGATTTCAAGGCTTGCATTTCCATTGGAAATGAGAACTTTGAGGTGAAGGCTGATGATCTGGAACCTATAATGGAACTGGGACAAGGGGCATGTGGATTGGTGGAGAAGATGCGGTATGTGCCCAGTTGGCAAATCATGGCGATGAAGCAGATCTGGGCCACAGTAAATAGCCAGGAGCAGAAAAGTCTACTGATAGATTTGGAAATATCCATGAGGACAGTGAACTGTCCTTTTACGGTCACCTTCTATGGTGCATTCCTCCAGGAGGGTGATATGTGGATCTGCATGGAGCTCATGGGCACATCACTAGATAAATTCTACATGCAAGTCATTGATAAAAACCAAACAATTCCTGAAGACATCTTAGGCAAAATAGCAGTTTCTATTGTCAAGGACTTAGAATATCTACACAGTAAGTGCTCTGTGATTCATCAAGATGTCAAGCCTTTGAATGTGTTGATCAATGCTCTGGGCCAAGTAAAGATGTGTGATTTTGGAATCAGTGGCTACCTTGTGGACTCCGTTGACAAAACAATCAATGCAGGATGCAAATCCTACATGGCTTCTAAAAGAATAAACCCAGATTTAACCAGAAGGGCTACAGTGTGAAATGTGACACTTGGGTCTGGTCATCACAATGACTGAGTTGACCATCCTCTGGTTTCCCTATGACTCATGGGAAACTCCCTTTCAGCAGCTCAAACAGGTGATAAAAGAGCCATCACCACAACTCCCAGCTGACAAGTTCTCCTCCAACTTTGTGGACTTTACCTCACAGTGCTTGAAGAAGAATTCCAAAGAAAGGCCAATGTATCTACTACTTATGCAACGTCCCTTTTTTGCTCTCCATGAATCCAAAGCAACAGCATGGCATCCCTTGTAAAACTAACTCTTCGAGATTGGAAAACAATGGACTCCTATCAATTGTCCTTCCTGTGGATTAGTGGGTTTAAGGGGTAAATTGAGTTCACAAAAGCACCAAAGGAAACTCTTGATTGAGACTATAAATCCGAGAAGCTGGGTTATATGAAGAAAAATGTGACATCAGGATTGGAGGAAGACTTATTCACAACCTGCAATATGCAGATGATACAACCTTGCTTCCTAAAAGTGAAGAGGACTTAAAGCGTTTACTGATAAAGATTAAAGAGCACAGCCTTCAGTATGGATTACATCTCAATGTAAAGAAAACAAAAATCTTCAACACTGGACCATTAACAACAGTCTTATCAATGGAGAAAAGATTGAAGTTGTCAAAGACTTA
>NW_006408588.1:1280316-1292364 GCF_000296735.1 Chrysochloris asiatica | reverse complement strand
AGGAGGGACCAGTCACCAGAGAAGGATATCACGTTTGGTAAGGTGGAGGGTCAGAGAAAAAGAGGAAGACCCCCCAATGTGATGGATTGGCCAGGTGGCAACATCGATGGACTCAAGCGTGGCAACAGTAGTGAGGTTGGCCCAGGATTGGGCAGTATTTTGTTCTGTGCATAAGGTCACTATGAGTCGGTACCAACTTGATGGCACCTAACAACAACAACAACCTCATCCTCGCAACAAGGGAGTCTTGGAGTCTGTAGTATAGAATGAACTGTCTAGCTGGATGAAATGTGATGAAGGCTTAGGACTTTCAAAAGGTGATTTAATATTTAATGATGTGTCTTATGATTCCAAAACTTCTCAGAATTCTCTTATTCTTGACAAAATCAATGCATTGGCCCTGGTTTTAAGAAAACAAAATCAGAGGAGAAAGTTCTATAGTAGTGATGGAATTGTAAGTAGATTTATAGTTTCTCGTGCTTACTATTTTAATGTTTATATTTCAACGCTTGGTTGAAAAGTTTCCATTTTATGAAAGCTGGGAAATACAAAAGGCAAAGCTGGGTTGACAGTATTTATAGACCTTTGAATTTTTAAGTTCAATTGTATCTGTGGTCCAGAAGACATTATTTAATATGTATCTTTAAGAGTAGTATAAAAGTGCCACCAAGGAGCTCGACTTGTGTAATGTCTGATCCAGCTGTTGTGGCTACTGCCATCTCTCCAAACTTCTACTCAGCCCTGAATCATCACATTTATGGGAAGCAGGCATGGATCCCAGTCAGAGTCCTTTTCCAACTTTGGAAAACATGAAGCTTATTTGTATCCCAGCTCACATGTTTGGTTCTCTAGGCATTCATGGCATTGTACTTAGTAATTGTGACTTGCAATGTGATTTGATACCTGTTTGTCTAACTGTGTGAATATGTATTTGATAAATCTCCAGGTCTGCCATGTAGTTTCTGTGAACATATGTATTTCATAAGGAGGACGTGTGTTGTTTCTTGAAGAGAAATATCACATCCAAACCATACAGGAATCTGGTGTCTTCTTTCTTGCTTTTCCCTCCCCACAAACAGTCCCAAGAATTGCCTTTGTAGTTTCTGTGCTGTTTTGCTTGCCTTTGTTTTCTTGTGAAAGGAAGGACCTTTGCTATTCATGGAAGAAAATAAAAGCTGGTTAGTAGGGACTAACTTTTAAAAGGCAGTTAGTAAAAACAAAAAGACCTGTTTATAGTTTCAATGAGCATAGATATTAGTTTAAGGACTAAGGTGTTCCTGATCTAAACCATGGTATTTTCAATCACCTCATATGTATGTAAAGGCAGGGCAATGAATAAGGAAGACTGGAGAAAAACTGGTGCATTGGAATTATTGTACTGATGAACACTATTGAAAGTGCCAAGGACTGCCAGAATACAAAGAAATCTGTCTCGGAAAAAGTACAGCCAGGAAGCCCCTTAAAAGGAAGTATGATAAGTTTGTCTCACATACTTTGGACATGTTATAAAGAGGGGCCATCCCTAGAGAAACACTTCATGTTTGGTAAAGCAGAAGGACAATGCAAAACAGGAAGATCCCTCCCAGTGGTATGGATTAACACAGGCTGTAACAATTGGCTCAAATACAGCAGGAATTCTGAGGACAATGCCGGATGTAGTGTTTCTGTTCTACTGTGCATAGTGGGTGCTATGGATCAGAACCAACTCCAAAGCACCTAACAACAATCTAACAACAAGCCTAGTAGGGTGGCAAAACTGGCCAATCCCCTAGAAGGAGCTCATGTGCCTTATATGCTTATAAAGGAGCTCTGGTAGCATAGTGGTTATGAATCAGGCTGCTAACCTCAAGGTCAGCAGTTCGAGACTACCAGCTGTTCTGCGGGAAAAAGATGAGGCTTTCTGCTCCCATAAAGATGTACAGCCTCAGAAACCCTGTACAGGGTCGCTATGAGTCGGAACCGACTCCAGGGCACATAACCACCACCATATGCTTATAAAGGAGCTCTGGTAGCATAGTGGTTTCGAATCAGGCTGCTAACCTCAAGGTCAGCAGTTTGAGATTACCAGCTGTTCTGTGGGATCAAGATGAGGCTTTCTGCTCCTGTAAAGATTTACAGCCTCGGAAACCCTGTACAGGGTGCCTATGAGTCAGAACCAACTCCATGGCACATAACAACAACAACGATATGCTTTTAGCAACCCCACCTGCCACACAAGTTTCCATATATCTTATTTGCATTAGCAGACTATCCAATCCCCTTGTGGGCTGAGAACATCTTATTTACATAATCTGATCTAATCATTTGTGGGAGTACAAGACCATAGGAAGAAGGGTTTTGTAATAGAAATTATTGCTCTACACAAAAAGGATGATCTGCAAAAAAAAAATGCATTTCAAGGTTAAAGATATGAGCAAGTTTCATTTTTAAGAAAATTTAAATATGTTGTCCTTGTAAATGAAAACACTTTGACATTCTTTAAAAGGTGGCAGACTCAAGGTGTACCTCAACTGTTCCTATGCAATATTGCGGTATGGAGCAATATATTCATGAATAATGTTCCACTTCAGTAATTTTAAACATCCAGATATATATCTCAGTATGTGTATAAACATGAAACAACTCAAGAATTTCAGAAATGTATCTGCCTGTATAGATAACAAGCAGATAAGATTGGGGTGAATCATGTTTATAGTTGCCTTGTTTCTCAGTTCATCTTAATAATTTTTAAAATATATGAAATAGTAACAATGCCAAGTTATGTGTGTATGTGTGTTTCTATTACACAAAGTATTCCTGACTTTTCTGCCCCTCCTTTCCATCTATCCTAGACTAATTATTTTAAGATCTGGCCTTGGCTAAAGAAAACAAGCAAATGTGGCAAGGCTATATGGAAAGAGATTTTATATAAAACAGACCTTCTATTTTTAGGAATCTGGACATTTTTGTAGCTTCCCTGAAGAGGTAATATATTCTTTATACAATGAAAACAGTGGGGATGGTAGAGAGAATAAAGTGGGAAAGTATACAAGAGGCAATGCCACTTGTCAAAACATGACAAGCCTGAACTTTATGCCAGCAGTAAATAAGAGAAAGAAGCTTCCCCCCCTCCCCCACCAAATTATACTTGTTAGACAATCTCATGACCTAGGGCAAATTCGCCTATCAATTTGGGAGTCCCTTTGTTCTACCGTGTATAGGGATTACCTCTGATAAATTATGACAAGTCCCCAATGGAAACCTAGTCATCCAGGAAGGGCATCACCCCTTTTGGCATGTGCATTCACATTACTTTGGCACTTTTATTATCATTTAAATTCAATCTCACCTTATAAGAAGAAAAAAAAAAATCCCCCTATTTGCTGCTGACTTAAGCCTGACAGGGTAATTGAAATAACTTATTAAGGCTTCTAAATGAGAGCCTCCAAATATTAGAATCAGCAACGTTGCAGAACTGAAACATTACATGCCTTTCTTAGTGACATAACCTCATTAAACTATACACATACACACACACACACACAATAAAGGAGTCAGATCATGTTTGCACTGCTAAACATCTAGAGTGGAGCCATACACCACCACACCAAAAGCAATCTGGCAATTTAGACAGAAGAGACAGGAAAAGGGGGTGGGGGGGGGTGGGGAAGAAACAAAACAAAACAATTACTGTTTGTCTGTCTGTCTGTTTGTTTGTCTGTTTGCCTGTTTGTTTGTTGTTGTTAAGTACCTTGGGGTTGGTTCCAACCCATAGCAACCCTGTACAAGAGAACCGCCTGGTAAACTTGATCCACTGACCTTGTGAATCAAACCAACCTTGCAGTCCAGCCACACCAGGACTATGTAAAGACATCTTGTTAAAGGGTTTTCTCTTGTACTGACACTCTACTGTACCATGTCTGCTATTTTTCTCCAGATACCAGTGGCCCCTCAGAACATATGCAAAAAAATCTCATAATCCTCCCTTTTAAGGAACATTGCAGCTATTCTCCCAAGATAGATTTGGTAATTTGTCTGACAATCTATAGTATAATTAATATTCTTTGCCAACTCTAAAATTCAAAGGCATCACTTCTTCTCTAGTCTTTGGTATGCATTGTCCAGTTTTTGCATGCATCTGAGATGACTTGGGTCAGGCACAAAGCTTTGCTTATGAACACTTTGAAGGGGTCTCTTACAGAAGATCCATCAAAACAATACACCATTTGATTTCTTGACTGCTATTTCAAAGGACATGGATTGTGGATCTAAATAAAATGAAATCCCTGAAAACTCCAATCTTTTCTCCATTTATCATGATGTTGCGTATTTGTCCACTTATGAGTTTTGTTTTCTTTTTGTTGAGATGTAATCCACACTGAAGGCTGTAGTCTTTGATGTTCATCAATAAATACTGTAAGTCCTATTCACTTTCAGAAAACAAGGTTTTATCATCTGTATATCACAAGTTGTTCATGAGTCTTCCTCAAATCCCGATGCCACATTCTTCTTCATATAGCCCAGCTTCTCAGATTATTTGTTCAGCATACAGATTTAATAAGTATGGGGAAAGGATACAACCCTAAACACACACATGTCCATATTTTAAACCATGCAGTAACCCCTTGTTCTGTTTCAGTGCCTCCTCTTGGTCAATTTATAGATTTTATGAGTACAATTAAGTATTGGAATTCCCATTCTTCATGATATTATCCATGATATGTTATGATTCACACAGTTGAATGTCTTTGTGTAGTCAATAAAAAACAGGCAGAATTGACAAATTGACTTCTAATTAGAAGTACAAAGTTCCAGGAATTTTCCCCTTTTCCACTTAATTTTTTTTTTTTTTAATCCCGCTTTTCTTTGTCCTGAGAGAGTGAAGTGATAGGAGGTAGATCTGTGCTGTCATATCATTGTCTCCAAGGAAGAGATCACTCCAAGTCTCTTTGAAGTATCTGCCACAGAGTGGGACTCTTTAAACTGAGTGCTCGGCAACCAGAGACCTTATCACTCTACACCAACTCTCTAGACTGAAATCAGAGAAGGATCTCTAACTACATGCAGAAAAGTTATCTGTGGCAGCTTAAACAACTGCTTCTTTTATCTTCTAGGTAGAGCACTGGAGCCAAGTCTAATATCTACAAGCTGTTCATTCATTATTAGAATGGCATCTGTTTATCTCTTCAAAGTTTGGAGATTTATTACAAAGCTCAATGGCTTCTAATCACATGATAACAGCTCTTCAAAGGTAACTTTTTCTCTTTTCTTGAAAGTGTTTCAAAGTTGGACTTTCTGGTCTTCTCCTATCTCTGTGAAGTTCTTTTCTAAGGAGTCTTGTGGATGATGGAACAAATGTGAAACAATGCAATGATCAATGGGTATTGTGTGTCTACTCTGTGTAAGATAGCACAATGGATATGATGGTATTGGTCAAAGAGGAGAGGAACTAAAGGTGAATAGAGAAGTATGTGAAGATACTTTTTTATCATGGAATTTATCTTAGAACATACCTTTCTAATTTTAAAATGTCGCTGTTTTATTTTATTTAAAATCCAAAATTCCCAGTGATCAAAGCTTACTCTGCTACAGTTATCCCCTTGATTGCATAGTCTATTAAATACTGACTATGTGTTGATGACTTCCAAGTATCTATCTGCAGGGTAGGACTTTCTTCTGAAGTCCAGTTGCCTATTCATTATTTCTAGGTGAAAATACAATAAATAGCACAAATAATTGACCAAAATCTAACTGCTTATCTTCCTCTCCAAGCCTGATCTCACAGCAGTCTTCCTCACTCATGCAAACATTACCTAGTTCATAGTCCCTCCAACAGCAAAATCTCTCCATTGCCTTCCCATTTCTCACCATCTGCAGTTCCTACCCTAGTTCAAGCCTCCAGTGTCTTCCCTGTGAAACACAAATAACATCATAGCTAGTATTTCTAACTATCTGTGATGCCTACAAATATCCAGATCCCATCAAAATATCCAGAATGATCTTCTAAAAACTAAATGAAATCATATAACTCATCTTGTAAAAACCTTCACATACTCATCCTTTCCCTAAAAGTAAAAGCTAAATGCCTTTCTGTAATCTTTGGAAACTTTTTCCTGTACCATTCCCTGCCCTTGTTTCTTGGATCTCATCTCCTATTATTTGCCTTGTTACTCATTTTTATCTTCAAATGCAATAGTCTTATAGTCTTCCCTCTGGCTATTCCTGTTACCTGGAACCTACTTTCTCCACATAGGGAGCATGAGAATTCCCTTAACTGTATGATTTGCCTAAAAGTCATTTTCTTAATGATGCAAGTCCTGACTGATCGTTCTATTAATGTTTCATCTCCCACTCATCTTTCCTTCCTTCCTTCACATTCCCAATTCTCATTAACTTGCTCACATTTTTTCTAGAGCACTGTTACGTGCCATCGAATCAGTGCTGACTCATACTGACCCTGTGTAGGGTTTCTGAGGCTGTAAATCTTTGCAGGAGCAGAAAGCCTCATCTTTCTCCCACAGAAGGGCTGGTGGGCTCGAACCACCAACCTTGTTGTTCACAGTCCAGTGCTAATCCTAGAGAGCCACCACACTGCACTCCTCTGTTGTAGCACTAAATTTCTGTAGTCATTTATTTTATTATATTCTTTTACTCTGTTTTTAGTTATTTGGTGGTGGTGGTGGTTGTGGTGTGCTGTGGAGTCAGTTCTGACTCATAGTGACCCTGTACAGGGTTTCTGAGGCTGTAAATCTTTACAGGAGCAGAAAGCCTCATCTTTTGCCCATGGAGTGACTGGTGGGTTTGAAATAACTTTGTGGTTAGTTCAGTGCTTAGTCTTCAGATTCACCAGGACTCCTACTTCACTGTTGTTGTTTTTGTTATGTGTGGTCGACTTGGTTCCCACTCATAGCGACCCTATATAGGGCTTCTGAGGAGCAGCTGGTGGGTTTGAACTTCCAACATTGTGGTTAGCAGTCCAGTGCTTATCCTAAAGCATTACTACAATGATGTCCAGCATACACTTGATGCTCAATAAATGCACACTCAGAGCCACAGTTCACATTAACTCCTTGTGCACATACCCATTAAGTGGATGTTCCTCGCCATGACACATAATTTGATTTTTTAACTACAAATTGAGCCTTAGATTCATATCACAAAAATTCTACCCTTTAACTATGAAAAATATATAAATTTATTTAACATATGAAAATAAAAGTGTTTTTTTAAATGAAGGAGCTGTGTTCCAAAAACATCCCAATAGTGGTTCAGAGACACAAATAAGAGAAGTCAGAATTCCAATCTTAAGAGCTTGTGCATGTTCCCACTCATATGCAACTATTGACTATCTCACAAGTAGGCAAACTCTCTGGAGTATGTCATATACTTATAAAACTGTGCATGTCCCTCCCTCCTTACTGATTCTGTCCCTGAGGGGAGACTTTTGGTACATTCCTCATAGTTGAATGTAGGCAAAGCTGTGTCAGTAGCTTTATCCTGTGTAACATGAATAGAAATGATACTTGTCATACTTGATGGTTTCACCATTAGCCATATTTCCTCTACCACAAGAACACCAATTTTCCCAATAAATGTTGCTCCTTTACCTTGAATCCCAACATGGAAGGTTTATGGATAAAAGTCAAGTTTGACTCGAGAACATGAAATGCGATTAAAGAATAAGCAGGTTTGAACCACAAGGCCAGTGGCTCAAGCTCACCAACTGCTCCTCGGAAACCCTATGCAGGGTTGTTATGGATCGGAACTGACTAGAAGGCACTTAACAACAACAATAACATTATGAACAAAAAACTAACAAATAGACTATAAAACCCACAACTATTAAGTACCATTTCTTTAGTGTTGTTGTTGTTAGGTGCCATCGAGTTGGTACCAACCCATAAAGAAACCATTTCTTTAGTGTTTCCTATATCCCAGGAGCTTGACAAGCATTATTTTCTTAGATTTTTTCAACTCTTATGAAGGAGGTCTGGTCACCTATTTTTTTCCAGGACATTGGAGTATGGGGAAGGTTACATTACCAAAGCTACATAGTCAGAAAGTGTCAGAACCATCATGGAAACCAAAGTCTCTGTCTATTAAGCACAAGGTCTTTATTTTTTCTAGTAACACAAGATGCTAAATTTTTAAAAAAGTGAAACCTGGTAAGCTGGTATAGACACAGGAAGTGATTGTACAGATAGTGGCTGAAGTCCATATGTCAACAGTTTGCATCTTTGCTGTCCCCTGTTCATATTTTTCAAAGAAATCTGTGCAGAGCCTGTAGGAGACTTTAGACTAATCACAGAAAGCTCAAGTGGAAACGCCTAGCATGGGTGGCCAAGTCTTGGGATTTTGTTTGTTTTACAATATGCTTGAACATTGCCAGCTAAGATTTTTAAATTCCTCTTTTTCCTTTTAGCCAAACCAGTTCCAAATGTTTGAAAAGCTAAGTTGTGGAAAGAACTAAGGGTAATTGACAGTACAGATATTTTTTCTTTTCTGAATAATAAACATTTTGGAGAACGGTAGGATTCAGCCCTTTATTTAATGGGGAAGGAAAACCAGCATCCATCCTAACCATCAAAATGCAGAAATCACGTTTTTTATTGAATTTTTATAGATGTCCTAGACATTGGAATTGCTGTGACTCAAGTTGCCATTAGTTCTGTTGAGTCAGTTCTGACTCACCGTGACCCCATATGCGCAGAATACAACTGTTCCTCTGGGTTTTCAAGGCAGTGAGTTTTTGCAAGCAGATCTCCAGGTCTGCCTGAGGCCTTCCTGTCAGACTGGGTTCAAACCACAAACCTTCCAGCTGGTTGTTGTGTAGTAGTGTAGCTCTTAACTGTTTGCCCCACATAAAGTAGGTATTAATTCCAGTGGAAAGTGGCTTGCATCTGTATTTATTATGAACACTTTTAGTTAAAATTAAATGTGCTAATTCTTCACTCCTCCCTGTGTATGTACACTTTACCATATAACTTCGTAGTTCCCTCACATTCAGGGTAGGACATACTCCTTCCCTTAACTTCCTTGTAATTTACTTTGATCAGCAGAAAGAAGAAGTACCTGTGTGCGTGCTCTCAGGCTAAGCTCAGGAAAATTTCTTTGTTCATTTGTTCTTGAGCCTCAATTTTTCAGCTGAGAAGAATCTGTCCAGGCTAGCCTGCTGATCCCAGTAGTAGGTCAAGAAACATTAAGAAGCATGAGGCATTTCCAGCCCAACCCAGTCTGGATTTGCCCACTCCTGGTTAACCTTCATTTTCCTGAAATAAACTATAATACTGAATGTCACTTGCTCCTGATGATGATATAGTTGATATACAAAAGTAGATGCAAAGAAGTTCTATAAAATAGAATATTTGTTGGAAGGACACAGGGAGGTCACCAAATCTAAAGAAGAGTAATAAGAGAATTGGTTCTATGGTACCTGATCATTAAGTGTAATGGCCTTTCCCCATAGAAATATGCCATCAGTGTGTCTCAGCTGCTGACACGCTATCTCTGGTATTACAGCTTCTCAGAAGAGTGGATCTCATGGTGCAACTTCATTCATATGACCTCCCTTGTCTAGCAGCAAAGATGTTGACTGTTAAGTGTCACCCATTGGTGGTGTACAATTCCAGGAACCTGCTCTTATGAACTGTTGAGTCGATTCCAACATAGAATGATCTTACAAGACAAACTAGAACTGACAATAGTGTTTCCTAGGCTGTAATGACAAAGGGAGAAGATCACCAGGTGTTTTCTCCTGTGGAGCCATTGGGTAAGTTTGAACCACCAACCTTTTAGTTCATAACTGAGAATGTAATCATTGTGCCATTAGAGCTACTTCAAGAACCTAGTTACTGGAAATGTATGGCAAAAGTGGTTAAGCCTCATCATTGAAAATGAGAACAAAAACTCTGAGTTTCTTTAGGGCTTCTTTTTTGGCTGTCCTGATTCGGAAAATCCTTTCCATCACAGCATAAAGAGAAGAATTTTCCTATTTTGTCTTTCTGTATATCTTGTAAATTTTAGTAGACATATTTTGAATGCACAGTGAGTAAAATAAGAAAGTTAGATAGATAATCCCTGCAATGTTTCTCAGTCCAGTTGCTTTCCTTTCAGAATCTTTTGAGTCGATCAATTCATTTTTTATCGCAAGTGCTGAATAGACAGTAGACAGCTGAGGTTAAAAGATGAGTAAGTCATTTGTCAATTACAAGAAATCCACATATGAAACTATGAGTTTATAGTACATAAAGTATTTTTACTACTTTGACAGCTTCCCATTTGTAATCCTAGTCTGTAATCATTTAGGAAGAGGATCAACAGTTCTTTTCTCCTGTGAAGCTGTTGGGTAGATTCAAACCAGAATATGTATATCCTGGGCAGAATCTACCTTTGAGAACATGGAATATGGGAACCAATTTTGATAAGGTACTTAATTAGGGAGATTATATTCTTTATTATCTGTATCCATATGAAGTAGTTTAATATTAAAGAGTTTATATAAAATATTATAATGCATACTAAATTTAGAATAAATATTATTAGAATTACCATCCTATATAATAACAGATAACATATACTCAGGGATTACCAGGATATATAAGCACATTGCCAGCATTATCTCAATTAATTTTAGAACAGTCTACAAGGAGGGGATTGTCACTATTGACATTTTCTAGAAAAGAAACTGAAGGCACAGAGAGTTTAACTTATTCATAAATCAGTAGCTAGTGAATAGTAAAATTGGAATCAAATATGCATTTCATAAAATATAAAGCAATGTGTACATAATTTGCTTTTAGAATCTACACAAGTGTATATTTAGTTAAGGGGTCCTGTTGTGGGGCTGTAGAATAAGCGCTGTAGGATAAACACGCAACGGCTAATCACAAGGTAGGCAGTTCAAACTTACCAGCTGCTCCTTGGAAACCCTATATAGGGTCACTATGGGTCAAAATCAACTCAAGGGCACTTAATAACAACAACAACAACAACAACAACAATGAAGGAGTCCTAATGTGTCACTGTTGGTTAACATGCTGGACTGCAAGGTTGATTTGAACTGTAAGTGCCAGGTTGACTTATCAGTCACTTCTCAGAAACCCTATACAGGGTGGCTGTGAATTGAAATTCACTTGACAGTACTTAACAACAACAATGACAGCATATAAAGAACCTTGGTGGCACTATAGAATAAACACTGGAATGCTAACCACAAGATTGGTTGTTCAAACACACCATTTGCTTCAAGGGAGAAAAATGGGGCTTTCTCTTCCCTTAAGGATTTACAGTCTTGAAAACCTTTTACAGGATCGCCAGGAGTCACAAACAACTTGATGGCAGTTGCTTTTTGGTTATTGTGATACTTACGGTTTGTGTTAACTTGGTTAGGTAAGAATTCTTAGTGGTTTAGCAGGAAAAGATGAGATCTAAAATGATGCAATGTTTCCCATGATCTGATTTTATGTGATCAGCTCTGATCTGATGTGATATGCTATGTGTTGCAAATCCTCACTCCTATTATGTTAATGGAGCTAAATACAGAGATGATTAGATTGTATCTGGAAGGAGAGAGGTGAGGAGATCCTAGGGGGTCTACTAGCGCTAAGACAGAAGAGCAGGGAGTAGATTTTGTCTTTTGGACCAGGTGTCTCTGCATTGTGAAGTTCTAGATCCAGGGGGAAATTGATATCAAGAAGTGTGGAGATCACTAAGCAATACTAGGTCTACAGATGCTGAAAGAAACAAGAACCATCCCCAGAACCAACAAAGAGAAAGCCTTCTCCTAGCGCTGGTACCTGAATTTGAGCCAGCATTCTGAATTCGGACATCTAGCCTTCTAAACTGTGATAGAATAATTGTCTTGTTGTTAAAGTCATCCATTTGTAGTATCTCTGTTAGAGCAGCTTTGAGTAACTAAGAGATTATATATAGTTGTTGCTGTTAGTTGCTGCCAAGACAATTCCACCACATGCTATTTCATGTGTGCAGAATAGAACTTCTCCATAGGGTTGTTCATGGCTGCTTTTTCAGAAGTAATTCCCCAGGTCTTCTCTCTCTCTCTCTCTCTCT
>NW_006408588.1:1248784-1280156 GCF_000296735.1 Chrysochloris asiatica | reverse complement strand
GCAAGGTTAGCAGGTCGAAACTACCAGCTGCTCCATGGGAGAAAGATGAGACTTTCTGCACCCATAAAGATTTACAGCTTCAGAAACCCTGTACAGGGTAGCTATGGGTCAAAACCGACTTGATGGCACTTAACAGCAACAACATATACACACACACACATATATATACACACACACATAAAATGATGACAAAGACGAAGATATGTCTGTAGTAAAGGACAAACAGTGTTTCTATGGACTTTTATGAACACAGCTGACCCATTAGTGAGTACATAGGGTTCACACTTCCAACTGAGTGTCAAATGGTTAGAAGGTTGCAGGAAATTACTTTCTACAGTACAAGCTAGGGAAGAAATTAGCATTTCAAAGCTTATGTGTATCTGCAAGGGAAATCACTAAAACAGATCTGCACCATGCTGCACCAGCTGCTGATTGACATCCAATGAAATAAACAAGTTCAGTGATCCTCAGAGACTTTTCACATACAATCTTCCCAGCCTAACCATCTTCTCCATTCCCCTCAAACCACTATCTCTTCACTCTTTCAATTCCCAATCCAAGCTTGCCCTCAGTCATAAAGCTTTTAGCACACACTGAGATGAGTTTATATGAGCCATTTTTCCACAACCTACAGAAATTGTTTTTCACATTGTTGAAACACTAGATCTAATATTTCCACAACCCTCATTTTCTAAAGCATCTACCCATACATTCCACATTTAAGTGCTCAGGATATTCCAGTGAAGTACAAATAGAAAAGTAATTCTTTTATTTTATACTTGAGAAAATGCTGCTTTAAAAGTTTTCACAATACAATGGCAATATGCTTCTGCAGCCTCATACCCTAATCCACCAACATCAGTACCAGTCAACACAACAAATGTGTGACCTCTCTTCCTTTTGGCCTGCTGACCCAAGAGCTTTCCCCTCAAACATTCAAACTATAAATCTGGATTGATGTTCATGGAAACATGAAGGACTCTCAACATGAGTGATTGTCTAAGTATTTACATTTTGGGACAATTAATGATAAGGATTATACTTTGTCTTCACCCTTTCAAGTTCCGTGTAATTTCAGTATCCATTATTAAAGGTGAAGTCATAATGTGGCACTGTAGGATCAGCATTGGACTTCTAACCACATGGTTGGTGATTCAAACCCTCCAGCTTGGAAACTCTATTCAGGACCCCTATTACTCAGAACTGACTTTATAGAGCTTAATTTACAGCCTCAGAAACCCTGTACAGGGTCACTATGAGTCGGAATTGACTCTACAATACTTAACAACAACAATAACAACACAAGGATTTTTAGCCTCTGAAACCCTATTCACGGTCACTACGATTTAGAATCAACTTGACTGCACTTAACAATATCAATCTAGGGTGTCTATAACTCGATGGTAATAGGTTTTGACCTCCAGAGGTATTTCTAAGAATGATGAGTTACATCTGCAGCACATGAGATTTTATGAAGGAAAGTGCATCTGTATAAACAATTCATGTTCTTATTCAGTGTTCCTGCCTAAAGTTTCATCGCTTTAACTATTTGTCCTTTGGTGCAATGCTCACTGCCTCTCATAAGGATGTGCCATTTGACAGATTTAGAGCCAGCTGTGTAGGCAGAGTAATTCAAAGACACAAATAACTTTGTTGTTTTTTTCTCTTTTTAAAGGATATTCTAAACTTTTCCTTAATTATAATAGATCTCTAACGTGAGGATGCAGTCGATATGATAATGAAATGCCCTATTAGTGTATTCTCTGCTGCTATAGACCCAAGATCTAATTCTATTCATTTTATTCCACCAGGGGTAGGTGACATAGATAGTAAGTCTGATTTTCCTTACGCTCTCTAAATGAGTACAAATGATACATTTCCTGGAGTGCAGAGAGAAATCAAGAGACGAGCAGGATCTTGGAAACTCCCTTTCTGGGTTTCAACAACCTAAAAACAATGAACTTGGTTCAAGTAGAGAGTGCATGTCTAATTGTCAACATTCTTCACACACTCATTAGTGGATCTTTACAGACATTGAGTTTAGATTTTTAGTTTAATGGCGCTCAGGAGACCTGGTATCAAACTCGTAAGTGCTCAGTTGCTAACCAAAGGTTGCTGGTTTCTAGGAACTCTGTCAAAGAAAAGCCAGGTGATTTGATTCCATGAAAAATGCTACTGTGCTATGGAACTTTGAGTCAATTCTTACTCAGAATGACCCAATGTAACAAACTAGAACTGCCTCATAGGTTTTAGGGAACCAAGAGTCCTGGTTTCTGGACAACATATTAGGAGTTCTAGTATGTTGCTGTAGTATATGCACTAGACTACTAACGTCAAGGTCAGCCCTAGTCAAACCCTGTGCAGGGCTGCTCTGAACTGGAACCAATTCAACAACACTTAACAACAAGAATGATATTTACAGGAACAGATGGCCAGCCAGATCTTTTGTCCCACAGTGCAGCTGGTTGGCTCAAACTACTGACTTTTTAGTTAGCAGCCAAGTGATTTTGACCATCAAAACACCTTTTGTAAAGATTGTTGTTGTTAGGTGCCCTTGTTGTTGTTGTTAAGTGCCGTCAAGTTGGTTCCGACCCATAGTGACCCTGTATAGGGTTTCCAAGGAGCAGCTGGTGAGCTTGAACCACCGACCTTGCAGTTCAAATGGCTTTTCAGTCTGGCACATTAACCCACAGTGCCACACCAGGACTCCTAGGTGCCTTTGAATAGGTACTAACTCATACCAATCCTGTGCATACCAAAACAAAACATTGCCTGGTCATGAACCATTGTTACAATTGTTGCTATGTTTGAACCCATTGTTTTCAGCCACTGTGTACATCTGTATCACTGAGGATCTCCCTCTGTGGAGATTACAGTTTAGCACACTATATGAGGTTATTATACTTAGTTACATGGGGACACTAAAAGTCACAGTCTACTGGATATTACTTAACAACAATCAAGTAGAGCAACTCCTTTTTTTTTTTTTCCTTTCTTATCCCCCTCTCTTCCAAGGATGAATCAATCTAATTATAAGCTATGACTACAAACATTTACTGTGCTGAATGTTATTGTTCATTCATCACTAAGGTATAAACTGATCAATATTTAACTGATAGTTAAAATACCCCTGGAGAGTAAGTCACATTTAAAATATGAGAAATTTGCTCATGCTGTATTGCAGAACCAATCACCAGTAATTGGCAATTCATCTTGACTGAATGTTTGATCAGTTTCAGACTATAGAGTTTAGTAAACATTTTCAATTTATTCTTTTTGACTTTAAAGTTAGGATATAAGATTGGCCTATTAATTGATCTTCCTTGTAGGTATCTGTATATTAACTATCACTAACAGTGTTGTACATCAGGAAAAATTCGAAATGCTATTTTGAATGAATGTGATGACATCACTCTTTAATTTGTCATCCCAACATAGTAGACCAATTCAAAATGATCAAAACCAATCCTTTACCTTTCTTCAAGGCCTAAAATATCAATCTTTATGTGTTCCATTTGAATATTGAAGACTTACAATTTTCCTAAATTCATACTTCATACATTTCACATTCTTATTATTACTGTGTGCAGCAATTTCTTCTTATTTTGGGTCATGCCACACCACATCAGTAAACGAAGGCCCTAAATGTTTTACTCCATTCACAGCATTAAGGTTGACTCTGCGTTGAAAAGAAAGTGCTTCCCTATTCATATTTGGAGTGAATTCTAAAATGAGGCTCATCTTCCAGCATTATGTCAGATGATATTCTACTGCTAACATAAAGTATTTGTTTTGTTTGGGTTTGCTAGCAAATTTTTAAACTAGTAATTAGAATATCAAAATTATTCTTAAAAAAATGATTGGTAGTTTGAAAATATGGTCCTGTGAAAAAAATCACACTGGAGATCACTTGATAGGATTTGCAAAACCAACACTTTATTCCCTGAAAATACCTTTTTTCAAAAACATAAGTAGTAACTATATATATATATATATACATTTCCAGATGAGTACAAAGAAATAATATCAACTGCATCTATTGATAAAAATATTATTCAAAAGAAAACTACAGAGCAAATACAGAAGAGACCAATAATTGTACATATACAAGTTCAAGTTGAAGCCAAAGAACAGTAAAATAAGTCCATGATAGCCAAAATACAACCTGGAGTATATCCCACTTGAATTTGGAGACCCTGTCAATAATAGATTTTACACATTAAATACTAATAGCTAAATATCACACTCAAAATATGGGAAGAACATGCTCAGCATTTTTCAAGCTGGAGGAACTTAAGAAAAAACTCAAGTCTCGGCTTTTGTTATTGAAGGGTTCTCTGGGCAAATTACTGAATGATGCAGAAAGCATCAAAAGAAGATGGAAAGAATGCACAGAGTCTGTACCAAAAGGAAATGGTTGATGTTCAACCATTTCAAGAGGTAGCATATGATCAAGAGCCAATGATACTGAAGGAAGAAGTCCAAGGTGCATTGAAGGAATAAGCAAAGAACAAGGCACCAGGAATTGATGGACTAAAAATTGAAATCTTTCAAGAAAGTGAGGCAGCACAGGAGGCACTCACTCATCTATGCCAAGAAATTTGGAAGACAACTATCTGACCAACTGATTGGAAGGGATCCATATTTGTGTCCATTCCAAAGAGAGGTGACCCAATGGAATGCTGAAATCATTGGACAATATCTTTGATATCCCATGTGAATAGAGCTTTACTAAAGGTAATACAGAAATGGCTACAAGCATGCATTGACAAAGAACTCCCAGAGGTTCAAGCCAGATTCAGAAAAGGACATAGAACAAGGGATATCTTTGCTAATATCTGATGGATCATGGCCTAAAAACAACAGCATGGACAAAATACCAAAGGACACACAAAGCATCAAAAGAAGATGAAAAGAATGTACTGAATGACTGTACTAAATAGAATTGGTAAACGTTTAACCATCTGAAAAGATAGTATGTGATCAAGAACTTATAGCACTGAAGGAAGAAGTCCAATGTGCACTGAAGACATCGGTGAAAAACAGGACTCCAGAAATTGACAGAATAACAGTTAAATCATTGTTGCAGCCAATGTTTCAACCGATTCAATGTTGGAAGCCTTCATTTGTATATACCAAGACATTTCAAAGACAGATACTTGGTCAACTAATTGGAAGACATTCATTCTTGTGACCATTTCTAAAGGTTATTCAGTAGAATGCAGAAATTGTTGAGCAACGTTCTTACTCACATGGAAGTAAAATTTTGCAGAAAATATTCTAAAACAGATTCAAAGACATATAACAACAGTTACTTTCATACTTATATGCAAAGTTATATATATTTGTATCTATCATGACAAAAAGTCAGTAAATTATCAGGTCAATCATGATAATACAAATTATTTGTGGATGTGAGAGTGAAATATATGTAGTATATATATTACAAGTTATATCATTTATTTCAAAGAGCCTCAAAATTCAGTTTAAGGAACTGTATCCTAACCTTTGTCTTTTGTGCTGTTTCTTTATGTTTTTCTGTTTCAATTTCCTGAGCTTAAATATTTGACTCTTAATAAGAAGTGTCTTTAATGTCCATTCCTTCATACTTGCTTGGAGATATTTGTTTATGTGTTGTGATAAAGTATATTACCTTTCTCTGGGATCATCAGGTTTTCTTGTAGAATTCTGTTTTATTTGGTTTTGCTTTTCTTTCAGAATGTGGGGCTTTTCATCAGCGTTCAGTAAATTTCCCAATGAAATTTATGGCTTGAATAAAATGAGCTCACCCAGTGGGTGCTATACAAGTAGCTTCCTGTGAATTCTCACGGCCAATTATTTTCAATGTACCAGAAGATCATAAATCTCAAAGCCATAAAAATGTTTCTTCTCAAGTTATGCTCCAGTCCGTAAATTCCACTGTGGATAGCCTTCACGTCAAATTCTAAAAGTTCATTTTATCTGACTTCTTTTATTTTTCACCATAAATGATATCTTAGTGTCTGAGAATTGTGTTAAAGGAACAGTAACAAATCTTGAAATTTTCAGTTTGTCTGCACCACGTAAACATTATGAAGAGTGAGGCTATCTAAGCTTTGCTTTCTGTGTTTAGGTACCAGTAGTGACAGGACCTCAGTATGGAGAAGGGAATGATTCAGAGGAACTAAAAGAAGAAGAGGGCAGGAAAACAAATTAAATATCCCATCAATTTTTCTAAGGTTGCATGGGTAATCAAGGCATCTCAACAATAATGATCATAATTCCTTATTTTCAAAAAGCAAAAAGGTTTTTAACTGGTAATTTTCTGAAATCAGAATATATCTTAAAATGAACATATATTTTCAATGTGTTTCACTCTCCCAGAAAGACTTACTAGAAGGAAGACTTTCCAGAGACGGAGTCTTAATACAGAAGGAATTTTGTATTCAAGCTCTACTTTACTTTTTCCTTACTATTTGGCCAGTAACTGAGATAGATAGAATATCAATACAGGTCTTGTGAGCCTGAATGTCAAGTCCAGTGTTTATATTTATTTGTACATGACATTGAACCAGAAATTTTATATTTTAGGAAGGAAACATTTAAGAAGGAAGCAAATATGATAAATCCCACTCTGTAAGGTTGTTGTTGTGAAGTCATAAACAAATACAAATGTAGATATTTTTACTCTATCCTTATTTACTTCACTTTCACTTAGTTGGTTATGTTACTGTTGAGTCAGTTCCAAATCATAATTACCCCATATAGGGTTTCCAAGGAGCAGCTGTTGAGTTTGAACCATGAATCTTGTGATTCAAATGACCTTTCAATCCAGCGCTTAGCCTACAGCATCATGCTAGTACTCCAAAACTGGTTATACTGTGGCAATTAATTTCCAGTGGTCCTATGAGAATTATTTAAGGATTTTTTTTAACCATCATTTAAAAACAGATAATTCTTGGAAGCCAGGATGACCAGACTTCCTCTTTCATACTTTGAACATATTGTCAAGAGGGACTGGTCACTGGAGAAGGATATCATGTTTGGTAAACTGGAAGGTTGGAGTAAAAGAGGAAGATCCCCAGTGAGATGGATTAACACAGCGGCAGCATCAGTAGGCTCAAACGTACCAACACTGAGAAATCAGCCCCAAACTGGGCAGTGTCTCATTCTGCTGTGTATAGGGTCACTAATAGTCAGTACTGACTCGATGGCACCAAAAACAACAATAACAATGGTTATTACTGTGAAATGTGCTTCACAACTTAGCAAGAGTAAAGTATATTAGCAATTACTTTTTTTTAATGTTTTATTGTGAATTATGTGATAATTTTCATGGGAGAACATTAGCTTTAGCAATCACTTTTAATGTGCAACATTAAAAATACTTTTCTTAACAGGACAGAATATAAAAAATACTATGAAGATTGTAGGTTCACTCTTAAAAAGCAAGAAACCAAAGTATTGCAGGAACATAGTATTTCTTTATCCATTTAGATCTGTTTGTTTAACTATTTATTTTACTTTTTCATTTAATAATAGTTGGGGTTGATGAACTCAGATGACAGTTGAAACCCCTTCAAATAGTTAATGATTCAAATAATTATGCATTCTGAGCATAATTGTTGGAATCACACTACCAGCCTAATATATTTTTGATTGTTGAATTGCAAGAAGCCGCTGCTAAATTCTTTCTAGAATTCAGCTGGGAAAATCATGACAATACTTAGAAAAAAGAAAGAGAAGAAAGAAAAGCAAGCAGAAAAGCAAGCACAGATCTCACAGCTGGACCTCTGGAGCTCTTCTGCTCTGTTTTGCTGCCAGTTGGGAATCAATCTGGAATCCCACTGGTTAAACTGATCCGCCAGAAGAAGGTCTTCTCTGTTCACAGTGCATGCAAATACGTTACATCCTGGTTAACAACACTCCTTAAAGGAAAAGAGAAGTGGACGATTTTTTAACCAATTGTTACTCATGTTCACACATACTACTCTAAGTCTGTTACATAAATTGCCACCTTAAATATCATATACAACAATACAGAAGATAAAAATATAAATAAAGATTTGCCACTGTGAAGTGCATACACATCTGCTTACTTCGTTTACATTCTAGAATGTTATTGTAGATTAACATATGGTAACTCCTCAAGATAAAATAATGTGCTAAAACAGGAAATGGAGTACCAGGTTCTCAAATCTAGCAGATGCTGTTTAAAGCACAGGGAGCTCTTCCTAAAAGCAACTCTAAATTAAACAATAAAATCCTTTTAAAAATAATCTTAGAGTATTCCTGACTTTCAAGTTCATCAGAGACTCAGTGACAGCAGAAAATATGAAAGATGCAGCTTGACCTTGAGGACTTGCTCACCCTTAAAAACTTGCGATGGAACAATCACTATTCCAAACCCTGGGAATTAGCAATGAAAATTGGCAAAAAGCACTGTTCCTTCAACAGTATGTTGTTGTTAAGTGCCATCGAGTCGGTTCCGACCCATAGCGACCCTGAATAGGGTTTCTGAGGCTGTAAATCTTTACGGGAGCAGATCGCCTCATCTTTCTCCCGCGGAGCAGCTGGTAGTTTCGAACTGCTGACCTTCCGGTTCACAGCCTGATTCGTAACCACTACGCTACCAGAGAGAAAATCGACAATATAATGATTGCTGTATGGTATATTGGAATCTTGGTGTGGCACTGTGGTCTAATGTGATGGACTGCAAAGTCGCTTTGAACCATAAGGTCTGAGGTTCAAGCTCACCAGTTGCTCCTCCAAAATCCTATACAAGATAGCCCAGGGTTGGAGCAGACTTGATAGCTTCTAGACAACAGCATATGGTATATTAAGGAGCTCTGTTATCATAGTGGTTACGACTCAGGCTGTTAACCTCAAGGTCAACAGAAAACTACTAGCTGTTCCATGACAGAAAGATTTTTCTGCTCCCGTAAAGATTTATAGCCTTGGAAACCCTATGCAGGGTCACTATGAGTCAAACCAACTCCACAGCACACCACCACCATTATATGGTATAATGTTGTTGTTGTTATGTGCCGTGGAGTCGGTTCCGACTCACAGCAACTCTGTGCAGGGTTTCCGAGGCTGTAAATCTTTACGGGAGCAGAAAGCCTCATCAACTACCAGTGAAACAGCTGGTAGTTTCGAACTGCTGACTGTGAGATTAGCAGCCCGATTCGTAACCACTACGCTACCAGAACTCCTTCATATGGTATAATTGTTGTTGCTGTTGGTAACTACCGTGGAGGCAGTTCCGACTCATAGTGACCCTGCACAGGGTTTCCTAGGCTGTAAATCTTTATGGGAGCAGAACACCTCATCTTTCTCCCGCAGAACCGCTGGTAGTTTCGAACTGCTGACCTTGAGGTTGGCAGCCCGACTTGTAACCACTACACTACCAAAGCTCCTTATGGTATAATAGATGATATTAAGTATTAGGTAGAAAAATAAATCTAGCCTGGATCAATCTATCATAATAGCCTTAGCCTTAAAGGTAGAGAAAAAAAATCACCAATATGACCATCTATATAAAGTGTTTAGGGAAGAGATGTGAGGAATGAATCTTAGAGTATTAAAATTATACCAGGTAAGAGAAACGGAAAGTATCCAGAAGATGAGATTGGGAATGAAGAAGGTAGCTTGTACACAGGAGAGTGTGGCATCTTTAAAGTCAAAGATTAAAGGAGAACACAGTGATCTTCTGTGTCAAAAGCCATGAAAAGTTCTGGTAAATGAATACTGATATCAAAAAGCCTTTAGGTGGCACAAATAATAAATATTTACTATAGTCCTGGTGTGTTGCCCTAGGGTAAGCACTCAAACTTAAGGTCTATTTGAATCTCAAGGTCCACAGTTCAAACCCACCACCAGCCGCTCCTCGGAAACCCTGTACAAGGTTGCTAGGACTTGATGGTACTTAATAGCAACATTATCCAAACAGTCCGTGTCTTGATTCCAACCAGAAGTACCTCAGAAAAAGGCCTGCAAACCAACTTCCAAAATGTCACAACCACTTAAGATTCTGTGGAGTACAGTTTTACTCTGAAACAGAGTCAGAATCAGCTTGATGGAAACAGATTTTGTTTTGAGTTTCTTTAAGTAAAAAAGAATAAAGCCCATGACATCTAGTCAATTTTGACTCATAGCTGCCCTATATAGAAGAAGCTCCGGTAGCATAGTAGTTATGAGTCTGACTGCTAATATCATGGTCAGCAGTTCTAAACTACCAGCAGTTCCATGGGAGAATGATAAGGCTTTATACCAAGAGTCAGGTGAAAAAAAAAATTAGTTTTGTCTATGAGTCAGATGAAACAAAAAATAGTTTTATCCACTAAAACTGGCATCTTTCCACTCCAGTAAAGATTTACAACCTCAGAAAATGTATACAGGGTTGCTATGGGTCAGAACCAAGTCCATGGCATATAACCACCAATAGCACCACCACCAGCAGCCTATATAGAGTTTCCAAGTCTGTAAATCTTTACTGGAGTGGAAATCTCCTCTTTCTCCTGAGAAGCAGCTGGTGGGTTTGAACAAGTTAACTTATGGTTCACAGTCTAGTGCTTATCTTGTAGCATCACAGGACTCCTCTAAAAAAGGCAAGAGCAAGCTGGTGTTGTTAGGTGCCAGTGAGTGGGTTCCGACTCATAAGACTTGGCGCACAACAGAATGAAACACTTCCCTGTCCTTCACTTTCTTCACAATTATTAACCTCAGTCCCATTGCTCCTGCCACTATGTCACTTCATCTCCTTGGGGTCTTTCACTTTTTTACTGACCTTCTACCATGTATGATGTTTATCTTCAGAGACTTTCCACTCCTGATAACATTTCCAAAGCACAAAATTCAAAGTCTCACTATCCGGGCTTACATGAAGCATTCTGGCTGTGCATCTTCCAACACATATTTGTCCTTCTAGTTGTTGTTAAGTGCCATTGAGTTGGTTCCGACCCATAGCGACCCTGTATAGGGTTTCTGAGGAGCAGTTGATGAGCTTGAACTGCCTATTTAATGGCTCATATGGCTTTGTGGTCTGGAGCATTAACCCACAGCGCCACACCAGGACTAGTAGTCCATGATATATTGAATATTCTTTGCCAACACCATAATTTAGAGGCATCAGTTCTTCAGTGTTATTTGTTGTCCAGCTTGCACATGCATATGAAGTGAATGAAAATCCCATGAATTGGTTCAGGTAGATCTCAGTTATCAAAGTGACATATTTGATATTAGCACTTAACAAAGGTCTTTTTGGAACAGATTTATCCAATGAAATATGTCATTGTATTTCTTAACTACTGCTTTCATAGGCATTGTGGATCCAAGTCGAAGGAAATCCTTGACAAATTTAATCTTTCCTTCATGATTAAATTTGGGTGTTTTTTTTAGGTTGATTTTATGAATTTTGTTTTTTTTTTTTTTTCACTGAAAGCTCGTCTTTAATCTTCATCAGCAAATGCTGTACATCCTCTGCTTTCAGCAAGTAAACTTGTATCATCTGCTTATCACAGATTGTTAGTGAGTCTTCCTCCAATTCTAATGCTGCAGGTCTTCTTCATATAGTTCAGTTTCTCATTATTTACTCAACATACAGATTTAATAAGTATAATGAAAGGATACAACATTAATTCACAACTTTCCTTTATTTGCTCAATACTTATTAAGTTGTCTTGGGCGAAGTGAGGGCTTGTTAATGGCTATTAAAAGAAAGAGGGGAAAAAGGAGAAAGAGGCAGTGGTAGGGAAGAAAGAGAGCCAAAGGAGAGGGTGGAAGAAAGAGAAGGAAGATGGAAAAAAAAAAAAAAAAAAAAGTTTTGTCCACTAAAACTGGCCTGAAGCCAGTTTACACAACATTTGGACATCTGGAGTATTCTTTAGGGAAGCGGAGAATGACACGGAGAAAAACACACAGATTTAAAGACTGTCCTCATTCTCAGCTAATGGTCATTTGTTATCTACTTTATAGGAGTTCCCCTGTTAGCTCTATAATTAGTCAAGGGTCAGTTTATGGAGTCCTTTCCAAATCCCTTCAGCACTTAGAAGAGGGAGTGTTGAATATTAAATATTTAGGCTTACTTGGCAGAAATGCTCTGAGTTTATCTTCAACTTTTTTTTATTGCTTTTATTCTCAAAACAAAATTCAAGGTCTACTGAGAGGAATTATAAGGCTGGTATTTTTTCAATGAAATAAAGCAAGGATAAGACAAGTTCAAAAGAAAATTGAAACAATTTTTTAATGGATTTGCCAAAAGAAATTTCTGAATAAACTTTCTTCTTCGTTCCTCCGTACCTTACCTCACACAAACCATTCTTCCCATTTCCCTACTAAATTTCTGAAGAAAACAGTTTCTTCATAAAATCAGCATGACACTTCTCATTTTATGTTTTTTCGTGTAAAAATTAAATTGTTATCTATGCGCTGATCATGCTGTGGGTTAAATGTTGGACTACTAACTGAAAGTTTGATGGCTCAAACCTACCAGTCGCTCCAATGAAAAAGGACGAGGCAGTCTGCTGGAATAGATTTCAGCCTCAGACAACTTGTAGAGCTGTTCTACTCTGTCCTAGGATTATGATGATTCAGAATCAACAGTAATGGCAGTAGATTTGGCAGTAAGTTCTAGCTAAGGTGATGCACTATATATCCACTCCGCGCTTGTTGACATGGCTAGGTTCCAAAGACCACGTTGTTATGCAAAAATGGAGTATGACCTCACCAGATCACAAAATGGAAGATGACTATATCATTCCATTCCATAAATGCTTAAATGTACATTGTTGTTGTTGTTAGGTGCCGTTGAGTCGGTACCGACTAGTAGTGACCCTATGCATAGCAGAACGAAACACTGCCCGATTCTAATGTATATTAAATATACATTACATAAATGCCAAACCACTGGGAATCATAGTCAAAGCAAGCTGACATATAAACTTAACCATCACAGCCAACATTACACTCAGCTAACATTCATTGCTGCCAAATGCACGTTGTTAATGTGCAAAACTGTGAGATAGATTGTTTTACTATGGTTGTAAATGTGAAATGTTGGCTAATGAGATAGTTGATAAGCGAGGAGTAGGTGTGGTCATTATTTAAACATAGATATGTTTTCTTCAAAGCACAGATACTAGTATTAATGGGATTTCTGAAATGGTTTTATGGGCAGTTTTCCAATCTATGGTTGTGACTGCCTAGAGAAGCAAAAAAGAAAATACAGGTAAGATTTAGAACTTTCTTACACCCTCTCAACATTAGCTTGTTGTTAGTGTTGTTAAGTGCCGTCGAGTCGGTTCCGACCCATAGCGACCCTGTACAGGGTTTCCGAGGCTGTAAATCTTTACGGGAGCAGTAAGCCTCATCTTTCTCCCGCGGAGCGGCTGGTAGTTTCGAACTGCTGGCCTTAAGGTTTGCAGCCCGATTCGTAACCACTATGCTACCAGAGCTCCATAACGAGCATTTATTGAGTAAACTTTATATGGTTAGTCCTGTGCTAGGCAAAGAGCATTAAAAAGTATTTCAATTCTCACATAAGATACTATGGATATAAAGATTAGTATTACTGTGGTTGCTAAGCGCTATCAAGTCAGTTCTGACACCTAGCAACCCTGTATATGGTTTCTAAGTAGTGGCTAGTGAATTTCAACCACCGACCTTCCGCTTCAAACCAACCTTAAGTTCCAGTGTTTTATCCCACAGCGCCACACCAGTACATATTCATCATTATCAGTTTTTTATTGTTTTGACCATTTATTTTGTTTCGAGCAACATGTTATAGATATTAATTCGTTTTAATCTTTCAAACAACCCCAACTGATAGATAAGAAAGTTTAAAATAACTTGGACCAAGTCACACAGCTTAGAAGCTTAGAACTGAAGTTCAAACTCTGGCAGTCAGCCACAGAGGCAACATGTCCAATCAGAACACAGCAATGGTTTTCAAGGTAAGAACATAGATTTTCAAGTCAGACAAATCCAGTTTTAAATTTTGACTTTGCCATTTCGAAACCATTGGAACTTGGATAGAAAAAAAATGTAGCCTCTCTATAAATTTATCATGGGCAAATGAGGATAAAAATATTAACCTCTGGCATTGTTTGGAGGGAGTGCAGTGGCTCCATGCAATAAGCACTCAACTGTGAACCATGAGGTCTGTGATTTGACCCCATAGCTACTCTGCAGGAGAAAGCCCCTGCAAAAATGTAAAACTTGGGAAACCCTATGCAGGGTCATTGTGAGTCGGAACCACCTGGAACACACTTAACAACAGCAACAACTAGGATTGTTTTGAGGGACTAGTGAAAATTAGTGTGCAAGGGACATTTCTTAGTGTCCAGCACACAGGAGGTATTCATTTAACTACTGCTATTAACTGCTCTTATCATTACCAGGAGTCCTGGTGTGGTGCTGTAAGATAAAACATTGATCGCAAGGTCCGTTTGAGTCTCCAAGTCGGTGGTTTAATCCCACCAGCCACTTCTCAGAAACCCTATATATACAGGGTCTCCCTGAGTGGGAACTGACTTGATGGCACTTAACAACAACATTATTATTTTCAGTGGTATCATATTTACTGTGAGCTTTATGGATGGTTTCTTCTTTAAAAAATATTATCCATGAAACGTTTCTTCCATCATATTGGGGCTAAATTAGAAGTCATCAGATTTAATTCCCACTATCTCTATACCCCATTTTCATGTACTTATTAAAATTTTGACATTTAACATATTTACATCATGAAACCTTTCCTTTAGCACGAAGGAGAGACTAATTCAACTACTTTGAATGTAAACTGGTTGGCACACCGATAGATAATTGTTCCTGTATAGTTGCTATGTGTCAAATATTCAGCAAGTGAAAGTTAACAAGTGTCCCTTAGAAAAGAATCACATCTGGATTGTCTTCAATTGGCATAGAGTAGACTTTCCAGATGAAAAGAAATTAAGTCATATTGTACATGCACGGCAGTGTTGAAACTGAAGGAAAAAATATGAGGTTAATATACAAATTATTCTTAAAAGGGCTTACATTGTACAACGAGGGAATGAATATCACGAGTGTTGGATTGAAAGGCAAGTGTCATAAAAAATCATGAAATTGGTTACTCTGGAGCAGGAAGTGTCTGGATTTAAAGTTAAGTGAATTAGATTTTAAAGTCTGACAGAGGCATTTATTCGCCACCTGATTTGCTGGGGAAGTCACTTCCCTCTCTAAGCATAGAACTTTTACAGCTGAAAGAAAGAATGCAACTTCTAAGGTTGATATGTTGATAAAATGAAATCAAATGAGAAGATAAAAAGTAATTGCTCACCTGGTACATCTCAGAAAACTTGTTTGTCTCTTCCTTTTTCCTTCTCCTAATTAAAAGCAAAACAAAACAAAACAAAAAACTAGAAGTGGAATCAATTAATGGTTGATTGGACAAATGATTGAACTTATTAAGGATTCATTTCTTTCCCTTTTCTGAATTTTGTTTCAAACTTATGAGAATGCACACTAGTTTTCATCTCAGTTGCAATTTGTTTTCTTACCCTTAACATTTTTTGAGTTTTTTTAAAAGAAGCAACCAAATGTACATCATTTCCAAAACTCCTGTTGGAGACATTTTTTATTATGTCCCTTAAAGTGCTTTAAGTTAATGCCCCTCAATAAATTTTATTTAAAAGATAATGCCAACAAAGTGTCTACTGTGAAGAACTGAAATATTTCACTTGATCTGACAGAATAATGACTTAAATGGTGATAGTGCCAAAAGGGATGACCACAGAGTAACTTCACCTGTACCCTGAGAATCTCTATCTGCCTCCTACAAAACCAACCCCAAACAAAATCATAATGATGACAGCTCTTGATAAGGAAAATTGTTGTTTTATTAGGGTCATAAAGAGGCTGAAATAGTATCTTTGTAAATCTTGTTCAGTGTATTGATCTGTAACAAGCAATGAGGAAAAGACGGTGTTTGCTAAGTATATATAAAGTTACCATCAACCCTCCTTCTGACTTGAACTTTGTCCTACAAATGAAGAAAAACCCACAAGTTGTGATAAGTTATCATGCTACGACTTTTCCCTCCACTATACCTGGTGTGGTGCTGTAGGATCAGCACTGGACTGCGAACCACAAGGTTGGCAGTTCAAACCCACCTCGGAAATCCTATACAAGGTCTCTGAGTCACAGTCAACTCGATGGGCCTTAACAACAACCACTAGGAAACTTACAGGACTTGTTTTGGATGGGAGTGCGTACGAACTGCAGATAATATTTTCGTTGTTTTTAGTCAGATTCAGATTGTACAGAGTCAGCAGAGTCTGAGATCTCTTTCACAAAACAAGATGGAGCTGGTCTTGGATGAGACTGTCTCATGTAGTTTCTACCATACCCTACCTTAGAACATATTATGACTTCCAGTTATCACTCCCATCAATGAAAGGAAACATAATTTAATGTGCATTTAAGGTAACTATCTCTTCTCAGCTTCCTTTTACAATTACCCTTTTTTTTAAGTTTTTATTGTGAATTATGTGGGTTTACATGGGAGAACATCAGTTTTACATTCATCCTATTGTATTTTGTTTCATTGCAAAGATTACAATTCCCTCCACGCATCATCAAATAACCAAAGGATACACCCCATAGGCCCACCCCCATCCCCCCCGTTTGTAAGCGCACAGCCCCTATCCCTCCCTGAGTCCAGTGTCCCCAGCTACTTCATCTGTCCATATCATCATCTGTCTCCATGCCTGGCGTCACTGCCTCTCTGGGTAGGGTCCCGCGCTCTCTGTTCTTCTCACTTGATGGTCCCAGGGACCTCTGCTCCTGGGCTGCAAAATCAATCACTCCCCTCCTTTTTTAAAAAAACCATCTACCTCTACATTTCTGACCCTCACAGTCAGTCTTAATGGCAGTTATTCATTATTGTACCACAAGAGTCTTATCCCCATTTCCTTTTGCCAGCCTGGTCCCAATAGATTGGAATTCATTCAGTGGAAGTTCTACATACCCCCGTTCCATCTGGAACTAGGCCCCCTCTTAAAAGCTTGTAAGCTACTCACTTCTTGCCTTTATAGGCCCCCCACCCCAATTTTTGGAAGCAAATGTCTAAGTTGCCCATCCCTGTCAACCCTGTGTACCGAGGGGGTGGGAGTGATCCTTGCTGTAAAGATTTGTTCCCTTTTTTGAGCTACTATGTCCATAGTTATAGGTAAAGTTCATCAAATTGTAGTGTATTACTCTTTTTTTCTGTTTTTCTTCCCTCTTCTTTCTTCTTCTAGTCAAGTTCTGATCATCCAGCCATCGAAGCCCAGTCAAGTGGGTACTATCTGCAAGTATGGATGTTCTTGTGCATCTCCCCTCACTTCATATCAGCTGGACACTTCATTCTCCACTCTAGTCCTCTGTGGCCATGTCACTACCTCTGGGCCCAGGAGTCCCCGGGTCTTGCTGGAACTGCTGACCATCCAGGTCTCCTCCCAGGTTCACAGGAGTCTATTGAATGTGGTCGGACTTAGATCCCAACTTCATTGCTGCTTTTTCCCCCTCTTCCCCTTATCAGCGACCAACATGGTCACCAGCCAGACCACATGCCTACTCGTGTGTTCCCCTTGAGTCTTAGTCTTGGAAGAGAGTTTGCTCTGAGGGGACCCGACCACTTGCCTTGATGGCTCCCTGGCAAACCGCTTACTTGTTCTTATAGTAATCAATCATACTGCCATTATTGTTTCTGATTTTTCTGCTGGTCTTTCTTCACGCAGTATCTTCTGTTCTTCTAGCCGCTCCAGGCTGGTCTACTCGTCCTTTCCAGTGGAAATTTCCTACTTCAGACAATTCTGGATGGGACTTTGGTTTCCACCTATGGACTTATGAAATGCAAAGCTCCACATGTGATCTCTTTCACTGGGCAATTTCTAGCCCCCTTTAAGGTATTCCAATCAGTTATAGGCTGAAGACTGGCTTACAAACTCACTATTGTGATGTTTCTGGCTATTCCTTTCCCTGCCCCCCCAATCCCACCCAAGTGTCTATTTCACAATAGTAGGCAAAGGAAACCAAGATTCAAAAGAAAGCCAAGCATCTTAATATTATTTCCCTCTTTTACCCTTTCAAACCATGCCTCAATCCCTATATCTCGAAGCCCTGTTATTCCAAGGTTGGGCATACATCATCATTTACCACTGTCACACTTAGCCCATGCAAACCTGCCTAATTGTTCTCCCATCCACCTTGTTCTTCTATTCCCCTCCCCCTTCTTGTGTATTGCCAGCCCCAGCCCCAGCACCCAAACTTTCCTGTTCCTGTGTCTATTCCATACCCTGTGCTCTATCTTCCACTCCCTCCCTGCCCGCATCGCATCCCATACATCCCGGTGATCAGCAATTATATATATAGTTTTGTTTTTCCTCCTTTTGGGTGGGTTCTTTTTCTTAGTCTTTTACAATAGTGGTTTTATGTAGTATTTCTCCTTTTGTGACTGACTAATTTCACTCAGCATAATGTCCTCAAGGTTCATCCATGTTATGCAGTGGCTTGTAGCTTCTTTGTTGTTCTTCAAGGTAGCATAGTATTCCATCGTGTGTATGTACCACAGTTTGTTTATCCATTCTTCAACTGATAGGCACTTAAGGCTGTCTCCATTTTTTGATATTGTAAATAGTGCTGCTATGAACATTGGTGTGCATATATCTACTTGTGTTATGGCTCATATTTCTTGTGAGTAAATACCAAATACAGGAATTGCTGGATCATAAGGTGTATCTATTTCCAACCTTCTGAGAAAGTGCCAAATTGCTTTCCAGAGTGGTTGAACCATTTTGCAGTCCCACCAGCAATGCAGGAGCATCCCAGTCTCTCCACATCCCCACCAGCATTTATTGTCCTCTACTTCTGATGTCTGCTGTTATTGCTGGTGTGAGATGATATCTCGTTGTTTTGGTTTGCATCTCTCTGATGGCTAGTGATTGTGAACATTTCTTCATATGTTTGTTGGCTGCCTGGATCTCTTCCTTGGTGAAGTGTCTGTTCATGTCCTATGCCCATTTTTAAATTGGGTTATTTGTTTTTTTCTTGTAAAGGTATTGTAGTTTCCTATATATTTTAGAAATGAGTCCCTTATCTGATGTGTCATTGCAAAAGACTTTTTCTCATTCTGTGGGTTCCCTTTTTACTCTTCTGGTAAAGTCTTTTGATGCACATAAGTTTTTAATTTTTAGTATGTCCCAATCATCTATTTGGTCTACTTTTGTTTGTGTAATTTTCAAAATGTTTGGTATTCTGTATATTCCCTGAATTAGAGCCCTCACATTTGTCCCTTTTTTTTTCATTAATGACCTTCATAATTTTGTGATTCACGTTTAGGTCTTTAATCCATGCTGAGTTCATTTTTTTATAGGGCATTAGGTAAAGGTCTTGTTTCAGTCTATTGCATATCATTTTCCAGTTCTGCCAGGACCAGGTTTTAAAGAGATTATCATCTCCCCATGCAATATACCTAGGCACTTTTTTGAAATTCATTTTGTTGTATGTGGATGAGTTAATTTCTGGATTCTTGATTCTGTTCCATTGATCAATGTATCTTTCCTTGTACCATAACTAGACTGTTTTGACTACTGTAGCCATGTAGTAAATTTTGAAATAAGTGAGCGAGAGGCCTCCACCCTTGTTCTTCTTCTTAAGCACTGATTTGCTTATCCTGGGTCTCTTTCCTTTCCATATAAAGTTTGTAATTGTCTTTTCCATCTCTTTGAAGAATATTGTTGGAATCTGGATTGGTATTGCATTATATTTGTAAATTTTCATGATGTTGAGTCTTCCTATCCAGGAACATGGTATGTTCTTCCACTTCTGTAAGTCTCTTTTGGTTTCTTGTAGTAGAGTTTTATACTTTTCTTTGTATAAATCCTTTGTTTCCCTGGTTGCGTTTATTCCTAAATATTTCACCCTTTGGGCGGCTATTGTAATGGTATTGCTTGCCTAATGTCCTTTTCAGCACTATTGTTGTTACTATAGAAGAATCAACTGATTTTTGTTTGTTGATCTTATACCCTGCCGCTTTGCTGAATCTTCCAATGATGTCTAGTAGTTTTTTTTTAGTCTTTCAGTTTCTCTCCATTGAGAGTGATGTCGGCTGTTGGTTTTGTATATATGCTCTTGATTATGTTCAGGAATTTCCCTTCAATTCCTACTTTATTGAGTGTTTTTATCAGGAATGGATGTTGGATTTTGTCAAATGCCCTTTCTGCATTAATAGATATGATCATGTGGTTCTTTCGTTTTTTCTTATTTATATGGTGGATAATGCTGATTGTTTTTCTAATGTTGAAGCATCCTTGCATCCGTTTTATGAAACCCATTTGGTCATGATGTATTATTTTTTTGATGCAGTGCTGAATTCTGTTGGCTAGGATTTTGTTGAGAGTTTTTGCGTCTATGTTCATGAGGAATATTGGTCTATAATTTTCTTTCTGAGTGATGTTCTTCCCTGGTTTTGATATGAGGGTTATGCTTGCTTTATAAAAAGTTTTCCATTCTCTTCTATATTCTGAAATAATTTGAGTAGAATTGGTGACAGTTCTTCCCTGAACTTCTTTTGGTTGGGAGTTTTTTGATGAACTGATCAATTTCTTTTTTGTTATGGGTCTGTTCAAGTTTTTGACTTCACTCTGAGTAAGTTTAGGTAGGTCATGTTTTTCTAAAAATGCATCCATCTCTTCTAAGTTTTCTAATTTGTTGTAGTAAATGTCTTCATAGTATTCTTTTATTATCCTTTTGATTTTTTTGGTTTCGTTGTGACATCGCCCATGTGGTTTCTAATACAAGTTATATGTATCCTCTCCCTCTTTTCTTTTGTTAGTTTTGCCAATGGTTTGTCAATTTTATTAATCCTTTCAAAGAACCAGCTTCTTGTCCTGTTGATTCTTTCTGTAGTTTTTCTGTTTTCCATCTCATTTATTTCTGCTCTTATCTTTAATATTTCTTTTCTTTTGGTGACTGTGAGTTCCTTCAGTTGGCCTGTTTCAAATTGTTGTAGATGCTGTGTTAATGTGTTAATTTTGATTCTTTCCTCTTTTTGGATGTGCACATTTATTGCAATAAATTGTCCTCTCAACACTGCTTTTGCCGTGTCCCAAAGATTTTGGTATGTTGTGTTTTCATTCTCATTTGTTTCCAGGAACTTTGTGAGTTCATGCTTAATTTCTTCTTTTACCCAGTTAATTTTCAGCAGTTTCCATGTATTTGACTTTATTTCCTTGATCTTCTTATTGCTGATTTCTAGTTTTAAAGCTTTGTGGTCTGAGAAGATGCTTTGTAGTATTTCGATGTTTTTAAATTTATGGATGCTTGCTTTGTGACTTAACACATGGTCAATTCTGGAAAATGTTCCATGTGCACTGGAAAAGAATGTATATTGTGCTGTTGTTGGGTTGAATATTCTGTACACATCTATGAGGTCAAGTTGGTTGATTGTATTGTTTAGTTCCTCTGTAACTTTGTCAAGTTTCTTTCTGGTTGTTCTGTCCCTTTTTGAAAGTGGCATATTAAAATCTCCCGCTATAATTGTAGATTTATCTCTTTCTTTCTTGAATTCTGGTAAGGTTTGCTTCATATATCTTGGTGCTTTTTCATTGGGAGCATAGATATTTATTATGGTTATGTTGTCTTGTCCAATTGACCCTCTGATCATGAGATAGTGTCCTTCTTTTTCTCTTATTCTGGATTTTGTCTTAAAACTTACTTTATCAGAGATTAGTTTTGCCACTCCTGATTGTTTATTGTTGTAGTTAGCTGGGCATATTTTTTTTTCCATCCTTTAACTTTTAGTCTGTTTTTGTCTTTGTGTGTAATGTGTGTCTCTTATAGGCAGCATATTGAAGGGCCTTGCTTTCTTGTACATTCTGCAACTCTCTGTCTATTCACTGGTGCATTTAATCCATTGACATTCAATATAATTTCCGATAGGTATGAATTAATTGATGCCATTATGTTAATTTTTTGGTAGTGTTGTTTGTTCCTTTGTTCTGTACGCCTTCTTGGACTAAGGTTGTGTTTTTTGGGGCTATTTCTTGTTGGTGTCGTCTTAGTTTTCATGTTCTGCTTGGAAGTTCATTTTCATGGTAAGTTGTGAAGTATTAACTTTCTTTGGTGTTACCTCATAGTCTATTAACTTTTCTCTCCATATAAGAGAATCTATTGCATTTTGTAATCTACCTGACCTCCTCACCACCTGGGTCTCTGTTGCTACATTTATCCCTTCTTTGACACTGATATAATTTTGATCTTCAGTTGACCTCCCAGCTCCTTTGAATTTATTGTTCTGTTCTGGATTTTGCTATCTGTCGACTGAGTTCCAGGTGGTGTTGCCATACCTGTCAATCTTTGGTTGTTGTCTGTTCTTGTTGGTTTTCAATCCAAAGAACTCCCTTTAGGGTGTTTTGAATTGCTGAATTGGCTTTGACAAAATCTCTTAGCTTCTGTTTATCCTGGAATGTTTTGATTGCACCATCGTGTTTGATAGTTTTGCTGGATAGACGATTCTTGGTTAGCTGTTTTTTTTTCTTTTAGGATTTTTGTATATGTCTCCCCATTGCCTTCTTGCCTGCATGGTTTCTGCTGAATAATCAGAGTTTAATCTGATTTGTTTGCCTTTGTAAGTAAAATTTCTCTTTTCCCTGGGTGCTTTTAGGATTCTCTCTTTGTCTTTGTTTTTGGAGAGCTTGCTTATTATATATCTTGGTGATTTTCTTTTGGGGTCTATCCTTTCTGGGGTATGTTCAGCTTCTTGAATGTTTATCATCTCATTTTTCAAGATGTTAGGGAAATTTCTTCCAGAAGTTCTTCCATTATCTCCTCTGTGGACTTCTCTGATTTTTCCTGTTCCTGAATGCCAATAATTCTTCAGTTGTTCCTCTTCATCTTATCCAGCATGAATCTTAGACTCTCTTCAGATTTTTTCCCCCTTTTTTCAGCTTGCTCTTCTATCTTAGCAGTATTGAGAGATTTGTCTTCCAGCTCGCTAGTTCTGGCTTCCATGTCTTCTACTTTGCTCCTTTCCCCTTTCAGTGTATTGTCCATTTCTGATATTTTATTATTAATCATCTAGACCTATTTTTGCAGGTTTTGAATAGTTTCCAATACTGTATCAATCTTGTAGATTGCTCTTGTAACACTTACCTGACTTCTTACTTGTTTTCCTCCAACCCTTTTTCAGAGCATTTGAATTTGTTTCCGTATCATTCTTCTGAATTCTTTCTCAGGCAAATCCAAAATCTGCTCTTCCTCTTCTGGGGAGCCTTTGGCTGTCTGCAGCGCATTTGTCTGAGTTACTCTTTTCTGTTTTTTGACATGCTTTGAGATCGTTTGTTGTGTTTGAGATCTTTTGTTTGTCCTTTCCAGTAGTTATATGCTGTTTTAAATGCTTAAATGGATGTTTGTTGTTGTGTTATTAAGCTTACTGGGTGTCTCCTGGTGGATATGATCAAGAGATAGGCTTCCCTTTTCTCATGTAATGTTTAGCAGCTGTTATTGGCTCTTATAACAATGGTGGAATATTTTAGGGTATGCTCGTAGCTTGGCTCTTTGGCCACTATTGCTCATTCTTCTTGGATAACATAGGGAGAAAAAGCTCCAACCTCCAGGAAAAATGTGTGACCAAAAGGCCCAAAAGCAGAAGCAATATGAAAGCAGAGACAAGGACCTCCACTTTAAAACACAAATAAAACTGTGGCCGACTGTCCAGTCACCTTGCTACACAGGCAGTGTGTGTGCACCATAGAAGCCTCCAGTAGTGCGTGGGGGTGTCCACTTGCTCATACCCCTCCTCTAGTCACCACCGGAGTGGTGTACAGATAGATATTGAGAAGTTAATGGAAGAAAGATTGTTTACTATTTTTGTCTCTGAAGGTCAGTTAAGTATTTGCAGGTGCACAGCATAATTCTTGAAATAGTTGTGTCTTTTTATGTTGGGGTTTTACAGATTGTTCATATGGTTTGTCTGTCAGGCCAAGCCTGCTTTTCTTCTTGCTTTGTAGGCAGGGGTTAATGGTCCTGCACAAGTTAACTTTAGAGCTGGGACCCACAGGCAGAAGTCAAAAGCAACAGCCAAAGAATTTGCCCTTGGACAGATGGAGCTCTTTCTCTCTGTGTCATGGAAAGCTGTGGTCTCAACACTGGACTTTTTTGGGGGTGTACACCCACTTGCCTAAAGGCATCCGGGCTGGGCAAAGAAGGCACAACAGGGAAGAGGAGGGAAAAAAACGTGTAGAATTCCCCGCACCTCTTTTTGCAAATGTGACTACACAGCGTTTAGCACCAGTTCCCTGTGCTGATCTGGCTATAGCCCCACCCTCTGACTTCCGTCTGGGTGGGATGTCTGTAGAGGGAGTCCCATGTCTTGACCAATTTCTAAATCACTGGTGGTACAACAGTTAAGTGTTCTTACTTGAAACATTGGTGGCTCAAACCAATGTGATTTTTCCACTGGCAGATGCGGGAAACTAACACCCTGACCCTTATGCTAGATCCATAGCTCTGGTGCAGTTTTATGAGAGCCACATCTCTGGGTTTTCAGGCCCTCCTCCATGGAGACTGTCCTAACTTACTCTGTTCTGCCACCACCAAACCGGAAGTCCTTACCCATTTATTTGTAAGTCTGAATATTTATGAAGTTCTTGTTATGCACCATCAAGTCAATTTTCTATTTGTAGTGACCCCATATAGCTGAGTAGAATTGTCCCATTGAGTTTTCTAGACTATAATCTTTGCTGGAGCAAATCAAGTCTTTCTATTATGGGTGGGTTTGAAATACCAATGTTTCAGGTAAGAACACTTAACTGTTGCACCACCAGTGTTTTTTGCATTTATGATAAACCACCTCAAATGCTATTTTTGACCAGATGAAATTAAATGAAAATAAATAAAAGAAGATAACTATAAAAGACTATTCAATTTTAAAGGTGAAAAAAATATTAGAAGTCATCGAATATAACTTTGAACTTGATTTACAGATCCTTTCTAAAAACTCTTTCTTAGTTGAGGGTAAAGGTCCCACCATCTATTTTATTTTCTTTGCTCCCCCACAGAGCCTGAAGTTATCCAATCTGCACACAATGGGCTTTCAAGAAATATTTCTGCCAATTGTTGAAATATATAATACAAAACCTTGTTGGACACAATTTATCAGTGCCTGCAGGGGAGTATAAATTATGTCCCATGCTGAGTTCCACCTTTGATAACCCTAAATATTGCATGTTAACTTACAAACCAGGAGTGCAAACACCTCCTCAGAAATAGCTAGATCTTGGGAGGTAAGTCAAGAACAGTGTTGTTGTTGTTAAGTGCTGTCATGTCAATTCCAACTCATAGTAACTCAGTACAGGGGGTTCCAAGGAGCCACTGGTGAGTTTGAACCACGGCTTTATGGTTCAAACTGACCTTGAAGTCCTGCACTTATCCTACAGTGCCCCATGTAGCAGACTAGGCATTGATATGATATATTTCTGCTATTAACTTTTATCTGGTTTTAGATGATAGGCTTTCTCACTGGGTAAAATATATTTTACTACAGGTAATTTGGCATTTCAAGAGATATTCCCCTAGAAAGTCCTGAAGTCCACTCATGAAGACTAGAGAAAATTGGTTCATTGCAAACAAATAGATAGATAGATATAGTTGTTGTTAAGTGCTGTTGAGTCATTTCTGTCTCATAGCAACCCTCTATAGGGTTTCTGAGGAGTTGCTGGTGAGCTTAAACTGGTGATCTTGTGGTTCAAACCAACCTTACAGTCCATTGCATTAACCCACAGTGCCAAACCAGGACTCCAGATAGATAGGTAAGTATGTAGATAGAAAAACAGATAGATAGATAGATAGATAGATAGATAGATAGATAGATAGATAGATAGAAAGAAAGAGAGAGAGAGAGAGAATAAGAAGTTTCATGCAAAGCTAACTTATCTCTGGGCTGACTTTTTAATGGCAAAATCTTTGGAAGAATACAGAAAAGAATGAGGAACATGACTAGAGTTTAAAGAGATAAAAATCAAAAGCAAAGACTTGATTAGAAAGGAATATTATTCATTATAAAATAATACATATAAAAATAGTAAAGTACACTTTTTCCAGATTATGTTTTAAAACTGTAATCAGAAATGGCATAGCACTTGGCAAACAAAAAATATCCACATGCATGAGACGGTACACATTTTGAAGGGAGATTTCTCACCCGAGCAATGATGACTGAAATATTAGTGCACCTCAGTGCCATCTAGTCTTTCCTGATTCATTGTGACACTAAAGGATAGAGAAGAGCTGGTGCCCAGGGTTTTCTAGGCTGTGAATCTTTACAGAAAGAACCACCTCTTCTTTCACCCATTATATTATTGTTGTTAGGTGCCATTGAGTCTGTACTGACCCAGGCCAACCTTATGCACAGCAGAATGAAACACTGCCCCATGCTGGGCCAAACTCACTACTGTTGCCACACTTGAGTCCATCAATGCTGCCACTTGGCTAATCCATCTCACTGGGGTCTTCCTCTGTTTCTCTGTCCCTCCATCTTACAAAACATGATATCCTCCTCCAGAGACTGGTCCCTCCTGACAGTATGTCTGAAGTATGAGAAATGAAGTTGGCCATCTTGGCCTCCAAGGAGCACTCTGGATGCACTTCTTCCAAAATGGATCTATTGGTTCTTTTGGCAGCCCATGGCACCTTCAATATTCTCCTCCATCACCATAACTCAAAAGCATCAATTCTTCTACGATCTTCCTTATTCACTGTCCAGCTTTTGCATGCATATGAGGTTACTGAAAATATCGTGGCTTGGGTCAGGTGCACCTTAGTCCTCAAGCTGACATCTTTGCTCTTCAACACTTTAAAAAGTTCTTGTGCAGCAGATTTGCCTTATGCAATATGTCATTTGATTTCTTGACTACTGCTTCCATGAGTGTTGATAGTTGATCCAAGAATGAAGTCCTTGACAACTTCAATCTTTTCTCCATTGATAAGAATGTTGTTTTTTGGTCTAGTGGTGAGGATTTTTGTTTTCTTTACATTGAGATGCAATCCGTAACAAAGGCTGTGCTCTTTGATCTTCATCAGTAAATATTTTAAGTCCTCTTTACTTTCAGCAAGCAAGGTTGTATCATCTGCATATCTCAGGTTGTTAATGAGTCTTCCTCCAGTTCTGATGCCATGTTTTTCTTCATATAACCCAGCTTCTCTGATTATTTGCTTAGCATGCAGGTTGAATAAGTATGGTGAAGGAATACAACTTTGTCACACACCTTTTTTTAATTTTAAACCATTCAGTGTTCCCTTGTTCTGTTCAAACAACTGTGTCTTGATCTAAGTACAGATTCCTCATCAGCACAAAGGAAATATGAAATAGTCTTTTGTAGCTGAATTGTAGATGACAGATTTTTTGTGTTATTGATTTTCTTTTTTGTATTTGTTTTTTGTTCTATATGAAAATAGAAAATTACTAAGTTTTTATTGTTGTTAAGTGCTATTGAATTGGTTTCAACTCTTAGCATCGCTATATAGGGTATCTAAGGAGTGGCTAGTGAATTTGAAACACCAACCTTGTGGTTCAAACCAAACTTGTGGTCCAGTACTTACTGAGCCACACCAAGACTCCACAAATAACTATACTAGGGCTTTATTTTAAGGTTTTGTTAGGAATCAGATGATACTCTTGCATATTTAAGTACTATGTCAATAATTTTCATCATTTTATCATTAAATAATGGCTAATTCTGGGAGCCCATAATTAGACAGGCTGTTCTTTACTAACACAGTGACCTTGGGCATGTTGCTTATAGTTTCTGAGCTTCAAGTTCCTTGTCTATAAATAAGAGAAAATAAGACCCTCATAACTATTGTGATAATCGAATAGATAATACCTCTGGAGGGTTTAGCATATTGCCTGACCCATTTTAAAATCATAAAACCTGTTAGATCATAATATATATTAGCTAATTGCATTAATACTGAATTAAGTAAGATATTTATTTCAGTTGTGTTGGTATGTTTGCCACTATCTATGCTGCTCTAAAATAATCTGAGGAAAAGTTCTTTGATTTTGATCATATGTGGAATATAATAAAAGGACTTGAAAATATAATTGTGGTCATTTGTAGTGAGTCTATTTGGTACTTTGGTGACACAATGATTGTGATGGTTAGAGTTCTGTATCAACTTGACTATGCCAGGATTTCCAAAGGTTTAGCAGTTAAGATGCACTTATTCCTATAGGGATGAAATCTAATACAGGTATAGTTAACTCTATGATAAGTGGCTATGAGCAACCAATCAATTGAAGGGAGTGTGGGCTGCTCCCAACATAATGAACAAGCGGGAAAGACTCTCTCTTCCTTTAGGGACCTGGGACTCCACTATTGTAAGCCATTCCCTTGATAGTTAACTTCTCTTTAATATATATATATCCCTTCCCCCCCCCTCACTGGTTTTGCTTCTATTGAAAATCTGGCCTAAGACAATGGTTAAGCACTGATCTGCTCTAACCATCAGCAGCTCCATGGGAGAAAAATGAGACAGTCGGCTTCCATAAAGAGTATAGGTATAGAAATCCTGTGAGGTGAATCTACTTTGTAGCTGCTATGAGTTGGAATCCACTTGATAACGTGGGTTTAGGTTCACAGTCTCCAAACAAAATGAAAGTTGATAATTTTTCCAAATTCATATATTAGAATGATTATACTGTATAATGTTAGATATTCAGAAGAGTTAAAACATCTGAGTTATAATTGCTTCATCCAATTTTTTTTTTCTTCATTTGTAAAATGATTATGTGAGCATTTACTCTATAACCACACAGGATTGTTTTGATGATAGAAGGAGACTATGCTAAAGTCATTGTGAAAATATAAAATGTACACATACAGATTTCTGTTTATTTGACACAATGCTAATTAATAGCTGTGATGAAGTATAAGCAAACATTGATCTTAATCCATATTAGATGAATCACAAGAATTACTTTCATAGCTGGTGCTTTCAGACAGGACAGGAAAAGGAGAGAAGGAAATGTGTTCAATTTAAGCAAGTATTCAAGAGAAGACAGTCTGTGACCCTGGTTCATTTCATCTTAAAGAATGTTCATGTCCATCCTCTGTAACCTCATAAACATTATTAGTGCTACCCTTTGCCAATGGATAAGTCAGTGGCCTGGAAATTGGAGAATGAGAGACAAAGCTAGAGAATAGAGAAATATCACTATTAAACAGTCACGTGATTAGCTTGATGTTGCTATTGCTATGTGTCATCCAAATTAAGCCTGGAGACCTTATGTACAAGGGAATGCAGCGTTGCTCAATCCTATACCATCTTCACGAGTTTTATTCATTGTTGGTATGTCCATTCCTACATGTGGTTACCCACTGCCATTGAGTCAATTTAAACTCATAATGACCCTAGATGGTGAAGTAGAATGCTCTTCAGGGTTTTTAAGACTGTAAATCATTAGGGGAGCAGGCAGCCTCAACTTTCTCCCATGGAGCTGCTAGTGAGTTTGAACTGCCAACCTTTCAGGTAACAGCCCAGTGTGTAGCTCATGGTACCACCAGTTCTCTTTTACATGTAAGTCTTTGTTTGTTGTTGTTATGTGCCATCGAGTCAGTTCCTACTCATTGCTGTTGTTGTTGTTATGTGCTGTGGAGTCGGTTCCGACTCATAGTGACCCTGTACAGAGTTTCCAAGGCTGTAAATCTTTACAGCAGCAGAAAACCTCATTTTTCTCCTGTGGAACAGCTGGCAATTTTGAACTGCTAACCTTGCAATTCACAGCCTGATTTGTAACCACTATGCTACCAGAGCTCCTACTCATAGTGACAACAAAAATACTCATAGTGGCACCAACCATCCCTCCTAAAACATTTTCTGTCAGGGTGGATGATCCATGGTAACGGCCACACAGAACACAGACACCATACTCAGAGTTATGGGGTGTGTTAGGGGAGTTAAGAGGTTACAGTTCATGGTCACAAATGCTCAGGTCACAATTGTTCTCGTCAGTTGCTGATAAATGCCCACAGGACACACCTCTCTACCATAAGCCTCTCAGCCTGAAGGCACTTAGCTCTAACTCCATGGGTCAATGAACCAAGCTCCCCCATTTAAATACCTGGAGGCACCCAACTCTACAAGCAAGCTTCCTACTTAAAGTCACTCAGTTTTACCTGCTCTGTGGGCTGGGAGGTCCACTGTTGTGCCCCATGCTATGGCTCTTGGTTGTGTTGCTGCTTCTCTGCTAACTCCTAGAGAGTCCTAACTTTTTGTACCTGGGTTGAGGAGGTTCAGTGTTTAGGATCTCAGAGTCCAAAGAGCGTGCTCCACTCCTAGCTCTCCTTCTTTGACAAAAGTGAGATCCCACTTCCTGCTTCCGAGATGGGTCATTTTAAACCACGGGTAGGAAATGTCCCACCTGCAGGCTCTATAAGGTCTGATAAATCATTGATCTGGCCTGGCCAAGGCAACTGCACTTTCAGTCATCACATTAGAGGTGAGCTTATTATATGTTTGAGCAAACATAGCAGGCTACTTTTTAAGCAGATAATTTTGTATGGCCAGTGAATGATGCTATAAATTTTTTCATGAAAAGGGTTCTCCACCCCTGTTTTAAGCCCATGGTAAAGTTCCAAGTATTTACAATTATAGTTTGCTAATATCCACAGCTGAATCATGTCATCCCATCAATATCTTCTTCTACCTTCTCCTATGTAGACCCAGCGGGGCAGAAACTTTGTTTGGTGGCAGATACAGCTTATGGCTAGAAGAGACATTAGATAATTCACTAATATATAGTTTCTGAGAACAGCTTCTGGGTTTGAAGCACCAACTTTCTGGTTAGCAGTCCAGTATTTATCTTACAGTGCCAGACCTGGGCCCTTGCAAATAGCTAGTGTTAAAAGATCTGTTGAAACGGTTCTGACTCATATCGACCCTGTACAGGGTTTCCAAGAGTGACTGATGAATTTGAATTGCTGATGTTTATTTCAAACCTACCTTGCAGTCCGGTGCTTTATCCCACAGCACCACACCAGAACTACTATATACATGTGCTGGACTGCAAGGTCAGTTTGAACTGAAAGAATGGTGGTTCAAGCTCACCAGCTGATCCTCAGAAACTGTATACAGGGTTGCTATGAGTCAGAACCAACTTGATAGCACTTAACAACAAAAACAACATATATATATAGTTGTTGCTGTTAAATGCCATCTAGTCAACTCATAGCGACCCTACACATGACCTACAAAACATTTCCCAATCATGTGCCAATCCATTTCATTGAGGGTCTTCCATATTTTCACTGACCCTTCAATTTACATATATGTGTATGTATAATATATAAATGTATGTATGTATGTATATATA
>NW_006408588.1:1241409-1248684 GCF_000296735.1 Chrysochloris asiatica | reverse complement strand
TATATATGCGGTGGTGGTTGCCTATATGCCATGGAGTCAGTTCTTACTCATAGCAACCCTGTACAGGGTTTCTGAGGCTGTAAATCTTTACAGAGCAGAAAGCCTCATCTTTCTATGATGGAACAGCTGGTAGTTTTGAACTGCTGACCTTGAGGTTAGCAGCCCGACTTATAGGATAAGCAATGGATTGATCACTATAGGTGTTTTGAACCCATTCTGGGAAACCCTATAGGGGGTTACTATGAGTTGGAATCTACTCAATGGTATAAATACATTCACCAAGAATTGGAACCGACTTAAGGGCAGCTAGCAATAACATTACTGTTTAAAATTTATTTGCCATTCTATAAAAAATCAGCTATTTTTACATTGGTAGACTAGATAAATTCTTTAAAATTAAAATTTGCTTAATTTTTGTACTAAATCACATTTGCTGCCAAAATAATCTATGGAAGTATTATAGAACACCCTTGGTCACAGTTTTTACTTAAAGATATAAAAATAAAACACTAAGATTTACTTTTCTTTCTGCTGCCTCCTTGATAAAATGATATCTAAGGCAATGCTAAATTGTTTATGGTCAATTGCCAACCCAACCATAAGTATCTCTTCATCTCGCCCTACTGGCCTCACCTTGCTTCAACCTGCTATTTCCTGCAATCTGTTTTATTTATCATGTGCAATTGGGAAATGAGATCACTAATTAGTTTATGCATTAATTACTTTTCCATCTGTGTTCCCTTTTAGAGAAGCAAGAACAGCAATGGCAGCTAATTAAGAATAACGAAGGCCCATTACCTCTCCATTACTTGTTTCAGTTTCTGATGCACATACTCTTTGCTTTCAGATATGTGTGGGAAAACTACATCTTGAAAGAAGTATAATTAAATACAGGTCAAGTAAACCTTTCAGTTATTTTAACAGGCAACATACACATACAGAATTTTTATTGCTTTCTTTTATCAATTTCATTTCAGAAAACTATACATCTCAGATTTTAATTAAATTGCAGAACATATTTGGATTTGTGCTAGTAATTGCTATGGTCTAAGGGATGCAGAATGGTTTAAAATTAGGAGAGATGAATGTCAGAGCTGTATCCGTTTTCTGTAATTATTCAATCTGTAAACAGAGCAAATAATCTAAGAAACTGGATTATATGAAGAATGTGAAATCAGGATTGGAGGAAGACTCGCTAGCAACTTTCTATGTGCAAATGACACACAACCTTGCTTGCTGGAAATGAAGAGGACTTAAAATACTGATGAAGATCAAAGATTACAGATTCCGTTATAGTTGTTAAGTGCTTTCAAGCCAGTTTCAATGTATAGTGATCCTGTATAGGGTTTCCTAGAAGTGGCTGGTGAGTTTGAACCAACAATCTTACAGTTAGCAGTCCAGTGTATATCCTGCAGTCCCACACCAGGAGTTCAATATATAATATACAGTTTTAGTTTACAAACTGTTGTTACTTTTAAGTGTTGTCAATCGCTTCTGACTCATAGCGACCCTGTATAGGGTTTCCAAGGCCGTAAATGTTTGTGGGAGTAAAAAGCCTCATCTTTTTCCATCAGAGCTTCTGGTAGATTCAAACTGCTGACCTTGCAGTTAGCAACCCAGCTCATAATCCATTCTGCTACCAGAACTCCTTATTTTATAAAATACGTCATATTGTATCTACTTTTGCAACTTCCTCTTTATATTCCATAATCTGTATTCATTTATGTAGGTAGATAAAAATCTGTTTGTTTGTTTTTTAAATAGTCATGTAGTTAAATCTGTGTAGTTATAGTTAGACTCTGTGTTGGAAAAAGTACAGCCAGAGTGCTCCCTGGAAGCCAGGATGGCCAGATTTTGTCTCTCGTACTTCGGACATATTGTCTGGAGGGGCCAATCACTGGAGAAGGACATCATGTTTGGTAAAGTGGAGGGTCAGAGAAAAAGAGGAAGACCCCCAGTGACAGCATCAGTGTGCTCAAACAAAGTGGCAAAGTGACAGCTTCAGTGTGCTCAAGCGTGGCAACAATTGTGCGGTTAGCCCAGGACCAGGCAATGTTTGTTCTGTTGTGCATGGGGTTGCTATGAGTCGGTATCAACTTTATGGTGCCTAACAGCAACAACAATAGTTAAATAGTCGAAAGTGTGTATATAAATGTATGTAATTTCAATAGTCCTACAGACCTAGTCTTCTTCAAATTATTTACTATTTGAGAAGTCTTGTCAAAATATGTGTGTGTGTTAATATATATATATATATATATATATATATATATATATATATATATTATATGGAGCTCTGTGTTTATATATATATATATGGAGCTCTGGTAGCGTAGTGGTTATGAATCAGGCTGCGAACCTAAAGGTCAGCGGTTCCGCAGGAGAAAGATGAGGCTTTCTGCTCCCGTAAAGATTTACAGCCTCAGAATCCCTGTTCAGGGTCGCTATGAGTCGGAACCAACTCCACGGCACTTAACAACAACAACAATATGTATATATATATATATTTATTCACACCCCAATATTAGATTTCATAAAATTTCTTAAATTTTCATTTTAGTCATATTAATAGATGGAATTAATATTGTATGTTATAATTATTATGTATTAGGACTTGAACATTTATTTTTAGAGAACATAAATTCAACACATAATATGGAATACATTTATTCCTTAGTTGTAAACACAAGTTGTCTTTAAGTGATAGAAAATCATAATTCTTAATTAAGTTGTTGCTGTTGTTGTTAAGTGCTATTGAGTCAATTCCAACTCATAATGACCATGAATAGAGTTTCTGAAAAGTGACTGGTGGGTTTGAACCACTGACCTTGCAGCTCAAACTGAACTTGCAGTCCAGTGCATTATTCTGCAGTAGCACAATATGAATTTCTTAAATGATAAAATCTTTATGTATTTTAATTGTAGAATTTATTTGTTATTGTTGATGTTAAGTGCTGTCAAGTTGGTTCTGACCCATAGTAACCATGTACAGGGTTTCCAATGAGCTGCTGGTGTGCCTGAACCGCCAACCTTGTGGTTCAAACCCACTTTGCAGTCTAGCGCATAGCCCACAGCATCACATCAGAACTTATTTAGTATATACTTTATCACATATCTTAGTACAAATATAATAAGAAGTTGCAAAAAATCTCAAGCCACATCAGTTTTATTTGTTGTTGTTGTTAGGTGCCATCAAGTCGGTATTGACTCTTAGTGACCTTATGCACAGCAGAACGAAACACTGCCCCATCCTGGGCCAACCTCACTATTGTTGCCATGCTTGAATCCATTGATGCTGCCACTTAGCCAATCCATCTTGCTGGGGATCTTCCTCTCTTTCTATGACCCTCCACCCTACCAAACATGATATCCTTCTCTAGCAACTGGTCCTTCATGACAATATATCCAAAGTATGAGAGATGAAGTTTGACCATCCTGGCCTCCAAGGAGCACTCTGGCTGCACTTCTTCCAACACAGATCTCTTGGTTCTTTTGGCAGCCCATGGCACTTTCAATATTCTCCTCCAACACCATAACTCAAAAGCATCAATTCTTCTACAGTCTTCCTTATTCACTGTCCAGCTTTCACATGCATATGAGGTTATTGAAAATATCATGGCTTGTGTCAGGCAAACCTTAGTCTTCAAGCTGACATCTTTGCTCTTCAACACTTTCCAACTCATCTGTCAAACACATCTGTCAGTTTCTCGTACTGTGGTGACTTTTGAGTTGCCGTGATTCTGAAAGCCATGCCACCAGTATTTTAAATACCAGCAGGGTCACCCATGGTGTACAGGTTTCAGATGAGCTTCCAGACGAAGACAGATGAGGAAATAGGAGTGACGAACTACTTCCGAATATTTAGTCACTAAAAACTTTATGAATAGCAGAGAAATCAGTTTTATATGTTGGCTTTAAATTTTCATTACAAATAACTGACCATATTTCTATTTGAATTCCTTATGGCTTTAGACTATTTTTTCTTACCTTTGTTAATTCTTAGCAAAGCATACAAAACACTTTGCATTTATAGTAAATACCTTCTAAAAAGTTGATAAATTAAGTGGAGTTTTCATTTTTTTCAGAGGTAAAAATTCTTCACTTCTAAGCCTTCTGTTTATGAGTAATTATAGTAAGATATTTTCCATCTCATTAACCCTCATCTATTTTACAAATCTCATCCAAAACTAACTTTTAGCATATAATTTATTTCTTAATTTATATATACTTCAGGTAATATATTTTCCTTAGCTTGTGATCTGAGTATTTTTATATAACTCAAATATATTGAACTCCCTAAATTATAAATAATATTCCCCAACAAAATTTAGCTTTGCTCATTTTGGAATTCAATATGTTGGCTATCTCAGGCTATAGCTAGGCAGGGTTGCTTTCAAAACTTAGGGTTTTTAAAATTTATTTGATTTTGCTTTACATCAGTCTTCTACTATATTTAATTTTTAGATGACTCTTGACCTGCAGGAAGCTTGGTATCAATTAAATCCAACAATTTCATATCGAGCATTAGCTGCATTGATAATGGGGATAGAAATATTAAAAGGGCATATTACCTTCAGAACCTATACCCTCAGTCAGGAGCCTGGTAGTATAGTGGATTACAAGATGGGTGGCTAACCATAAGGTCAGCAGTTAGAATCTGCTAGATGTTCCACAGGAGAATGATGAGTCTTTATGTTTCCATAAAGATTTACAGGCTCAGAAACCTTATAAAAGGTCATGCAGTCACAACCTACTTGATAGCATATAACCACCACCAACCAACACTCTAAATGGCAAGATGTCAAACTAAGAATAGTTAAAAGTTAAATAGTGAAGCAAGGGCATTCATGCCATGGAAGTAGTGTAAGTGACAAGCTATAACAGTTCACCAGTAAAGGAAATGGCTGTAATTAAGGCTGACCATATAAAGTGCCCATGTAGAGATTAGAGGGAAAGTAAACATATTAGCCTGACTAAATTATAAGATTTCGTATGAAAAACATGGGAGATCATTTCAGGTAAATTAATATAACTTTAAATATTGGCATTATCCTTTTTTAAAAAGAACATCATGGGATTTAGGCAAACCTGTATTTAAGCAAAGATTCTGCTCTTACCTGTGGGACATTAAATACTTCTTAACATCTTATATATCAGTTTATTTAATCTGAACAAAAAGAAATTTAAAGCGTGTATTTGAACATGGAACACTCACTACCACTGTTCTGTCAGTTTGTCGTACTATATTGGATTCTATATCACTGTGATCCTAGAAACTATACCACAGGTGTTTTAAATACCAGCAGGGTCACCCAAGGTAGACAGGTTTAAAATAAAGTTCCAGACTATGAAGAAGGAGAGATGGAATACTTCCAAATATTTAGTCACAGAAAAGTTTATGAATAGGAGTGGAACACTGTCAGGTAGCACCGGAATATTGAATATTGAAATATGATGAAAAGTACAAGAATGTTTTCAGATACAGTGTCAAAAAATGAAGCCCTGTTTGGAAGATATTCAAAAGAGGACTGGGATAGAGCTGCCTCTTAAAAGTAGGGTTGATTGTGATGACACGGATAGCGTAAAGCTTTCAAGAACTTCATTTGCTGATAGTGTACAACTCAAAATGAGGAGAAATACTTGTAAATATCCATTTATAATTGGAATATGGAATGTATGAAGTATGGATCTAGGAAAATTGGAAGTTGTCAAAAATAAAATGAAATGCAAAAACATCATTATCCTATGCATTAGTGAGCTGAAATGGGCTGGTATTGGTCATTTAAGATCTGAAAATAACATGATTCGCTATGCCAGGGATGACAAACAGAAATGACATTACATTCATCATCAAAAAGACCTTCTCAAGATCTATCTTGAAGTACAATGCTGTCTGTGATAGGATAATATCCATTTGCCTACCAAGAAGACCAATTAATATAACTATTACACAGATTTACACACCAACCACTAAAGCCAGTGATGATGAAGTTGGCAATATCAGTATGATAAGCACTTGACATAGGTTGGTTTGAACCAAATGGTCGGTGGTTTAAACTCACCAGTTGCTCCTTGAAAACCATATACAGGGTGGTACGAGTTAGAACCGACTCTATGGCACTTAAAAACAATGACAAATTCTTCAATTAGATATCGATCAAACATGCAGTCAAGGTATATAGATAATTACTGATGACTGGAATGCAAAGGTTGGAAACAAAGAAGGATCAGTCATTAGAAAATAGGGCTTTGGTGATAGTACTGATGCTGGAGATCACATGATAGAATTTTGTAAGTACAATGACTTCTTCATTGCAATACCTTTTGTTTAAAACATAAAAGATGACTATACACATGGATCTCATTAGATGGACTGCACAGAAATCAAACTGACTATATATGTTGCAAGAGATGGTGAAAAGCTCCAGATCATCAGCCAAAACAAGGCCAGGGGCAGACTGTGGAGCAGACCATCAATTACTCATATGCAAGTTCATGCTGAAGCTGAAGAAAATTAAAACAAGGTCCAAAATATGACCTTTAACATATCATAGTGAGATATTTAGAGATCATTTAAAGGACAGATTTGATGAATTAGACACAAATCCCTGAAGGTCAGAGAGCTATGGGAGGACATCAAGAACATCATACAGTAAGAAAGCAACAGGTCATTAAGGCGAGAAGGAAAAAAACAAAAATAAATGTCAGAAGAGACTTTGAGGTGTGTTTTACAGTGTGGAAATACTGAAGTAAACAGAAAAAAGGAGGAGGTAAAAGGGCTAAACAGAAAATTTTAAAGTGCAACTCAAAAAGACAAAGTCAATTAATATAATGAAATGTGCAAAGATCTGGAGTTAGAAAACCAAAAGGGAGGAAAACGCTCAGCATGTCTCAAGCTGAGAAAACCGAAGTAAAAATTCAAGCCTTGACTTTAAACATTGAAAGATTGTTTAGTGTTTCCTAGGAACAGCTGATGAACTTGAACCCTGATCTTGCTGTCCAAATTAACCTTGCAGTCCAGGGCATTAACCCACAGTACCACACCAGGACTTAGATACACATCCTAAATATGTCCAGGCCACTTGGCGAACATACCCTTTTTTTAAAAAATCAAAATGCCTTAATTTAACTTTAAAAAAGGCATATTTCTTATTACAAAAGCAACAGTGCTTGTTGTAGAGAATTTGGAAAATCAGAAACTTAAAAAGAAGAATGTTTAAATTAGGCTTAACACTATTTTTTGTTTTGTTTTTGCACTATTTTTTATAATATTAT
>NW_006408588.1:1233299-1238019 GCF_000296735.1 Chrysochloris asiatica | reverse complement strand
ATATGTGTAAATTGCTTTGGGCAGTATTGACATTTTCACAATGTTAAGTCTTCCTATCCAGGAGCATGGTACATTCTTCCATCTTTGTAAGTCTCTTTTGGTTACATATATATTCTTTTGTAATGATGATTTTTATGTTACAAAAGCAATGCTTCTTTCATTTATGCTAGCTCACGTATTTTTCCCTGAGGTAAAACTGTATTTAAAATGTACTCTACTAATTTGAGATGTTAGTAATAATGCAAACTGGATGTGGAGGATACGAAAATTCTCTTTACTATCTTCACGTTTTCCACCAAGTCTAAAACTATTCTAAAATAAACGTTAATTTTGAAACATAAAATTGTGGTGAAGGTCTTTTAAAGTAAATATTTTGCCAGATCTTTATTTCTTTGATAACAATTGCTAGAAAGAATGACACTTTTTCTTGAGCTTTTAACTTTTTACATTTCCTGAATCATATTAACAAACTACTTTCCAAGTTTGTATTTTTAAGACACATACAGATTTAATGGATGCTTTTATTATCACATCTAAAATAAGCATTTTCTTTAGAAAGAACAACCCAAAAAATTACTTCATTGTAGTTTTTGGCAAAAGAGAAGATGTCTCATTTAATTTAGGTTGCCTTCTATTATCAACCAGGGTAACCAAGTATGGAAATATTTATTGGATACTTGAATTTCATAATCTGTACAAGATTACATTTTTTTCCTCAGGTTCTTATTAAATTAAAAAAAAAATCTTTTGAAATATATTATGGTTATCAATACTTTGATACATGTGTTTCAAATACTTTTATATTTAACTTCTAATTGCATTTGGTGTAAAAAAAAAATTGAAGCAATACAGTCTTCAATTTTAGTGTGGTGTAATTTATAGAAATTCTTTTTTTTTATGATTTCCTGTATCCTTACAAAATTATTCCTCATCCTTAAATCAAGTAGATTCCTACCTATATTTTTTCTAGTGGTTTTGATATTATTATATATTCTCTGCAATATATTTATATGTGGATCTGGCTTATGGGATTTTTAATTTAGAGAGTTTTGATGTTAGGTGCCATTGACTTGGATCTAACTCACAGTGACTCTATGCACAGTATAATGAAACAGTGTCTGCTTCTGGACCATTCTCGCAATCATTGCTGTTTGAGCCCATTGATGCTTCCATTGTGTCAATCCAGCTCATATGGGATCTTCTTATTTTATGCGGACCCTCTATTTTGTTACTAAGTGCCGTTGAGTCAGTTCTGACTCAAAGTGACCTTATATAGGGTTTCTGAGGAGTCAGTAGTAAGTTTGAATCATTGACCTTGCAGTTCAAACTGACATTACAGTCCAGTGCTTATCCTCTACTTTACCCAACCTGACGTCCCAGTCCAGGAATGGATCCCTCCTGACGACTTATCCAAAGTCCATGAGATGAAATCTCGGTATCCTTGCTTCTAAGGAGCATTCTGACTATATTTCTTTCAAGATGGATCTGTTCATTCTTCTGGCCATCCATGATACTTGCAATATTTCTCACCAGCATCATAATTTAAATACATGAATTCTTCACTGGTTTTCCTTATTCATTTTCCAACTTCAACACACATATGAGCCACTGAAAATATCCTGGCTTGAGTAAGGCTCACATTAGTCCTCAAAGTGACATCTTTGTACTTGAACACTTTTAAAAGGTCTTTTGCAGCAGATTTGCTGAATGAAGTACATCTTTTGATTTCCTGACTACCACTTCCATGAACTTTGATTGTGGATACAAGTGAAATTAGATCCTTGACAACTTCAATCTTTTCTTCACTCATTATGATTAAAAGTGCTAGAAACTTTCAATGTCATTTGAAAAGAATGCTTTCCTTTGTATTAAACTAGCCTCCTGGTTTATCAAGGAGCTCTGGTAGCACAGTGGTTACAAGTCAGGCTGATAATCCCAAAGTCAGAAGTTCAAAACTATCAGAGGTTCCACGGGAGACAGATGAGGCTTTCTGCTCCTGTAGAGATTTATAGCCTTGGAAACCCTATAAAGGAGTTGGTATAAATTGGAATAGATTCTACAGAGCATAACAACAGCCACCTGGTTTATTACACGTGTGCTTGTCTAGTTAGCATATTTTTCAATAAATCCTTTGCAGGTTTCAGTTACAATATTGAAATGCTTTAATTGTTATAATTTCATTGTAAATATATATAGCTGTTTATAAACAGAGCAGTTGACTATGCACTAGTTGTTATACTTAAAATTATTTCCTTGCAATTTTCAATAATTATTTTCTTAAATGTGTCATAAATTCATGTATACTCAAGTTTCTTAAAAATATCACACTATGCTTTGCACTGCATTTGCATAAAATCCAAGAAGGGAAGAACTGGTTTATCATATTCAATTTTTCCATCTGGAAACTTAATATGTCTCTCCATTTTTTAAGTTTTCTTTGACATTTCTCAGCAAAAATATTTCAGATTCCTTTTTAGAAATGCAGAAGAGTACTTGTTATGATTACTTCCAAGCATTTTTGTTGTTACTTTTATTGCTAATAGAATATTTTCTCACATTAAGTTGACTGATTGTTGTTAATATAAGACATCTATCAAGTTTTGTGCCGTTATGATTTGTACATTCAAAACCAAATTTATATCTTAGTTTCAATATTTTGACTTTCTTAGAATTTCCTTGGAAAATATTTGTCTTAAACAAATAATGATAGTTTTGGTTTTCCTTGCTATAATTGTAACTTTTAAATAACATAAAAGACAACTATATAGACCTCACCAGATGGAATAAACAGAAATCAAATTGATGACATCTGTGGATAGAGACAGCGGAAAAACTCCATATCATTACCCAAAAGAAGAAAAACTCCATATCATTACCCAAAAGAAGACAAGGGGCAGACTGTGGAAAAGACCATCAATTTCTCATACGCAAGTTCAGGCTGAAGCTGAATAAAATTAAAATAGCCAAAATATCCCTGTTTAATTTATTAATCACTACATAAACAAATTTGATGAATTAGATACTAATGACCAAAGATCAGAAGAGTTGTGGGATGACATCAAGAATATCATATAGGAAGAAAGCAAGAGGTCATTAAATAGAAAAGAAAGATGAAAAAGACAAAAATGGATGTCAGAGGAGACTCTGAAACTTACTCTCCAGAATGGAGATGCTAAAGCAAATGGAAGAAGTAAGGAGCTACAAGACCCAAAGAAAAAATTTCAAAGGACAGCTCAAAAAGACAAAGTCACAAAATGAAATGTGTAAAAACCTGGAGTCAAAAAACGAAAGGAAGAACATGCTCAGCATTTCTCAAGCTGAGGAAACTGAGGAAAAAACTCAAGCCTCAACTTGGAATGTTGAATGGCTTGGGCAAAATATTAAATGACACATAAGGCATCAAAAGAATATGGAGGGAATAAATAATCACTACCAAAAATAAATGGTTGATATTCAACCATTTCAACTGGTAATATATGATCAACAGTCAATGGTACTAAAGGAAGTAGTCCAAGGTACAATGAAGGCATTGACAAAGAACAAAGTTCCAGGAATTAATGGACTATAAATAGAAATCTTTCAATAAATTGATGCAATACTGGAGGCACTCACTTATCCATGTCAAGAAATTTGGAAGATAGCTACCTGGCCAACAGATTGGAAGAGATCCATACTTGTACCCATTCAAAAGCAAGATGGTCTAATGGAATGCAGAAATCATCAAACAATATCATTATTATTGAATGCCAGTCAAATTTTGCTAAAGATATTTCAAAAGTGGCGGCATCAATACATTGACAGGAAGCTGCCAGATGTTCAAGCCAGATTCAGATGAGAACATGGAATAAAGGATATCATTGCTGACATCAGATGGATCTTGACTGAAATCAAAAGATACCAGAAAGATGTTTGCCTGTATTTTTATTGACTATGCAAAGGTATTTTGTAGCATGGATAATGACAAGCTATGGATAACATTGTGGAGAATGAGTATTCCAGAACACTTAAGGGTACACATAATGAACCCTGTACATAAACCATTGGGCAATTGTTCAAAGAGAACAAGGGAATATTGAATGGTTTATAATCAGTAAATATTTATCCAGGGTTGTATTCTTTCATCATACTTATTCAGTCTGTATGGTAAGCAGATAATCAGAAAAACTGGAATATATAAAGAAGAACATAGCATCAGGATTAGTGGAACAACCTGTGAGATGCAGATAATACGATGTTTGTTACTAAAAGCGAAGACATCTTAAAATATTTGATGAGGATCAAACACTACAGCTTTCATATTGCATCTCAATGTAAAGAAAACAAAAATCCTCACAACTAGACCAATCAAGATAAATGGAAAAAAGAATGAAATTTTCAAAGACTTCATTTTGTTTGGATCAACCATCAACACTCATGGAAGCAGCAGTCAAAAAATCAAATGAGATATTTCATTAGGCATTCCATTATGTCACCTCTCTTTGGATTGGATTTCTTCCAATCAGTCGGCCAGATAGTCATCTTCCAAATTTCTTGGCATAGATGAGTGAGTGTCTCCTGTGCCACCTCACGTTCTTGAAAGATTTCAATTTTTATTCCATCAATTCCTGGTGCTGTGTTCTTTGCCAAATCCTTCAATGCACCTTGGACTTCCTCCTTCAGTATCATTGGCTCTTGATCATATGCTACCTCTTGAAACAGTTGAACATGAACCATTTCCTTT
>NW_006408588.1:1209011-1232484 GCF_000296735.1 Chrysochloris asiatica | reverse complement strand
CCAATTTTCCCAGATTCATACTTCGTACATTCCCTGTTCCAATTTTCAATGGATATTTACAGCTGTTTCTCTTCATTTTGAGTCGTGCCCCATCAGCAGATGAAGGCTTTTCTCCCTTGTTCTTTACTCCAGTCATATGATCATGGTCAACTCTACTTTGAGGAGGCAGCTCTTCCCCGGTTGCATTTTGAGTGCCTTCCAACCTGAGGGGCTCATTTTCCAGCACTATATCTGACAGTGTTTCTCTGCTATTCATAAGATTTTCAGTGACTAAATATTCAGAAGTAGTTTGTCATTCTTTCTTCCTCGTCTGTCTTTGTATGGGAGCTCATCTGAAACCTGCCCACCATGGGTGTCCTTATTGGTATTTAAAATACCAGTGGCATAGCTTTCAGAATCACAGTAACTCACAAGCCAGCACAGTATGACAAACTGACAGATGCATGGTGGGGTTCTGTCTTTAGATACCATCCAATCAGCTCTAACACTACATATAAAACAATGGAACACTCTCTGATTCTGGAGCATCCTTACAAGTGTTATTACGATTTACCCCATTTTTGGCAGCTACTGTGTCAATCCATCTCATGAGGGTTTTCCTCTTTTTTGATGTCCTCTTTTCCAGTGACGCATCCCTCCTGATCACATGCCCAAAGTACTTGAGACAAAGTCTTACCATTCCTGTTTCAAAGGTGAATTCCTGCTATATTTATAAGACAAGATTTGTTTGTTCTTCTGACAGAACATAGTAATTCCAGTATTCTTTGCCAACACCATAATTCAAATGCATCAATTCTTCACGGAGTCTTCTTTATTCATTATCCAGTTTTCACATGCTTATAAGGAGATTGACAATACCATGGTTTGTGTCTGGCATACCTTTGTACTCAAACTGACATTTCTTTAACACCTTAAAAAACTATTTTACGGCAGATTTATCCAATGCAGTAACATCATTTGATTTCTTGTCTGCTTCCGTGTGCACTGATTGCTGATCCAAGTAAAAAAATTAATTCTAGACCACTTCAGTCTTAAGTTTCTCAATATATTGTTTATTGGTTCAGCTTTGAGAAAAAAAATTTTTCTGTATATTTAGGAATAATCCTCACTGACAGCTGCAGTCTTTAACTTCATCCATAAGTGTTTCAAGTCCACTTTACTTCTAGTTAGAAATATTGTATCATCTGCATATGTTGTTGTTGTTAAGTGCCGTTCAGTCAGTTTCAACCCATAGTGACCCTGTATAGAGTTTCCAAGGAGCCTCTGGCTAGCTTAAACTGTCAACTTTGCAGTTAAATGTTGTTGTTGTTGTTAAGTGCCGTTCAGTCAGTTTCAACCCATAGTGACCCTGTATAGAGTTTCCAAGGAGCCTCTGGCTAGCTTAAACTGTCAACTTTGCAGTTAAATGTTGTTGTTGTTGTTAAGTGCCATTGAGTCAGTTCCGACCCATTGCAACCCTGTACAGGGTTTCCGAGGCTGTAAATCTTTACGGGAGTAGAAAGTCTCATCTTTCTCCCGTGGAGCGGCTGGTAGTTTCGAACCGCTGACCTTAAGGTTCGCAGCCTGATTCGTAACCACTCTGCTACCAGTCTAGCAGTTTGTTAATGAGCCTTCCTCCAGTCCTGAGGCTACATTCTTCCTCTTCTAGTCCAGTTGCTTGGATTATTTGCTCAGCACACAGTTTGAATAAATATGGGAAAAGGATACAACCCTGGTGCACACCTTTCCTGATTTTAAAACAGTCAGTGTCCCCTTATTCTCTTTGAATGTCTGCATCTTCACTTCGGAACAGGTTCAGTATGGGCACAATTAAGTGCTATGGAATTCCTATTCTAGGCAATGTTATGCATAGTTTGTTATGATCTACACAGTAGAATGCTTTTGCATAATCAATAAACAGTAGTCAACATCTTTCTGGGATTCTCTGCTTTGAGTCAAGATCCATCTGACATCAGTAATGATATCCTTGGTTCCAAATTTGCTTCTGAGCCCTGCTTGAAGTTCTGGCATTTCTGCTGATGATGTAGTGCTGCAACTGCTTTTGAATTATCTTCAGCAAGATTTTACTTGAATGTGATATTAATGATGTTGTTCAATAATTTCTACATTCTATAGGATCGCCTTTCTTTGAACTGGGAGCAAATATGATGTCCTCCAGTCTGTTGGCCAGGCTATCTTCCAGATTTCTTGGCATAGACTAGTGAGTTCTTACAATGATGCATCCATTTATTGATATATCTCAGTTGGTAGTCCATCAATTCCTGGGGTATAGTTTTTTGCTAATGCCTGCGATGCAGCTTGAACTTCTTCCTTTATTACCATGAATTCATTCTTTATCATATGCTACCCCCCTGAAAAGACTGAATGCCAACTAGTTCTTTTTGGAAGTGACTGTGTATTCCTTCCATCTTGTTTCAATGTGTCTTCCATCTTTCAATATTTTGCCCTGTTGTTGTTGTTAGGTGCTGTGGAGTTGGCTCCACAACATTATGAATGAAACAATCTGGTCCTGGGCAGCTGTCACAGTCATTATAGTTGAAGTCTCCACTTAAGCAAGCATGATGTCCTTCTTCAGGGACATGTCCAAAGTATGAGAGAAAATCTTACCATCCTACCTTCTAAGGAGCATTCTGGCTGTACTTGTTCCAACATAGATTTGTATATTCTTCTGGCAGTCCAAGGTACTTTTAATATTCTTCTCCAACACCCGTATTGAAATGCAATGATTGTTCTATGGTCTTCCTTATTCACTATCCAACTTTCATACCCATATGAGGTGATTTCACATGCATATGAGGCAGGTGCAACATAGTCTTCAAAGTGACACCTTTGTGTTTTGCTTTAATACTTTAAAGGGACCTTTTATAGCAAATTTGCCTACTGCAATGTTTTTTGGTTTCTTAACTGCTTCTTCCATGAGTATTGATTATGTTGTTGTTGTTGTTGTTGTTAAGTGCTATCAACTCATAACAATCCTGTATAGGGTTTCCAAGGAGCAATTTGGTGAGTTTGAACTGCTGACCTTGTGGCTCTAACAGACCTTGGTTGTCATGCTTTATCCCACAGCACCATAATGGATCCAAGGAAAATGAAGTTTTTAACAACTTATCTTTTCTCCATTTATCATGATGTTATTTATGATTCATTTGTGAAGATTTCTGTTTTCTTAACATAGAGGGGTAATCACTGTTTAAGGTTGTAGTCTTTGATATTCCTCAGTAAGCAATTTAAGTCCTTTCAGCTTCTAGCAAATAAGATTGTATAATCTGCATATTACAGGTTGGTAATGAGTCTTGCCCAAAGAATCCTTTATATTATAAATCAAGGCTTGAATTTTTCAATTCTTTCAGCTTGAGATATACTGAGTGTATTCTTCTGTTTTGGTTTTCTAACTCCAGGTCTTTGCACATTTCATTACAAACACTTTGTTTTGTTTTGGCTTTGGGTTTTAGCTTCTGGAGTTGTCTGTTGAAATATTCTGATCAACTCTTTTACTTTGTTTATCCCAGTCGCATTAGATTCTCCTTGTTCAGCAGCAAGTTTTAGAGATTCTTCGGATGCTCCTTTAAATGACTGCTCTCTTCACGTATGATGTTCTTGGTATCATCCCACAGCTCTTCTGGTCTTTAGTCACATTTGTTCTAATAGTGTCTAACGTGTCAAATTGGTTCTTGAGACGGTCCCTAAATTTTGGTATGATGTACTCTCATGAACTTTAAAATTATTCCTCAGTTTCAACCTGAATTTGTTTATAGACAATGATAGTTTCTTTCACAATTACTCTTGACCTGTTTTGACTGATTATATTGAACTTCTTCATTGCCTCTTTCCACAGAGAGATGTAGTCTCTCTCTCTCTCTAGGTTGTTTGAAATCACTCTGAAATTACTTGTTTGTACATCAATTTCTAAATTATAACCTCTTGTTATCCTCATGCTGACCTGTTAGAATTCTAAGAATGAGTCACAGATATTATATTTTGTTTGTAATGAATTTACACTTAGCTGTAGATAGCCTTGGTGTCATGGATAGCACAAATGGTTAAGGTTTCAACTACTAGTCAAAAGGTTAACAGTTCAAACCCAATTTAAGGTACCTCAGAAGACAGACGAGGTAATCTACTTATGAAAGTTTAAGAAATAAACCAACTGCCATCCTATCAATGCTGACTCATAGAGACTCTAAATAGGTTTTCCAAAATGGTAAATCTCTATGTGAGAAATAACTCTTAGGATGGCCCATGTTCAGGAATAAGGGGGGTCCAGAAGTTGCTAATTGAAATTGTTGGTTAGTGTAACAGTAGAAGTTCATGAGGTAGGGGGAAAGAAACGTGTTCCATGGCTAGGAAATGTAAATAAGAAAGCTACCATCAAGGGAAAATAGGCTGATGTCTGGGAAAAGATTGTTAATCCCATGGTACTGAATCAGTGAGGAACAGGGGGAGGGACTTTCTCAAGATAAGATAAAATTCTTTGCAAAACCAAATGCCTATTTCACAAAACCTAGCATTTTTTTTTTTTTTTTAATGTTTAGATCAAAATGTTATTGTCCTGCTGACCTGTTAGAATTCTAAGGATGAGTCACAGGTATTATATTTGGTTTGTAATGAATTTACACTTAGCTTTCTGGGTTTGGCACCCAATTTTGTAAAATCGAATAAAAAAGCCTCACTCCATAAAATGACTCCGTTTGGAATTCTTGAGCATTTCTAGGTCAGCACTTCTGACAACTCATTGGTGACCTCATACAGAATAAGGCTGTTCGCCCCAGTTCGTTCAAGAGAGAGCCATTGGGTAAGGTCCTGGTGGTGTGCCGTGGAGTCGGTTCCGATTCATAGCGACCCTGTAACAGGATTTCCGACGGTGTAAATCGTTACGGGAGCAGAAAGCCTCATCTTTCGCCTGCGGAACAGCTGGTAGTCTCGAACTGCCGACCTTGTGGTTAGCAACCCTATTCTTAACCACTACGCTACCAGAACTAGGGATTTATACTGACCTGCTAGTACCCAAGAGGGACGGAGGCATTATCCGTGGTATTGACAACATTTCTCACATTTAGGAGCAGACAGCCTCATCTTTTTTCTGCAGATTGTTGTTAAGTGCTGTTGAGTCGTTTCTGACCCATAGCAACCTGTGTATGTGAGCTTGAACCACCAACTTTGCAGTTCAAAGGACTTTGCAGTCTGATACCTTAACCCACAGCACCACAGTGCGTTTGAAATGCCAACCTTGAGGTCAGCAGTCCAATGCTGATTTTACAGTGCCATCAAGGCTCCTGAAAGTGCCGAATTTGAAATTCTTACCAAGCAGTTTTACCCTACATGCATGGAGTTGCCATGAATCTGAACCAACTCCACAGAAACTTACAGCACCAGTAAAATAACTTGTGTCCCAAATTCTCATATTTATAAAATATGTTTCTATTTGTTTATTACTTACAAGAAATAAAGCTAGAAGCTTTAGAAAAATTATTAAACCCTTATGACCAATCTCCAAAGCAGATATTATCATTTTGATTTTGCAAATAAAAAGCATACACTCAGATGGTCTTGGTGAGTAAGAGAACTCAAAATCAAATCCAGTTCTTCTATCTTCAAAACAGAAACTTACAATCCCTCTGTTACATACTTTTCCATTGTAGCCAAGTAAATTTTACCCCCAAGAAAATGATTGGAGTTTCTTAAAGAAATGAGGCTTAAGATGACATTTGTGGATTGAAGTCTAGAGAAAACTATTAAATTCTTACAAAGTGAAAATCAGAAAGACTTTGGCTTTGAAGATATTCTTTGGAAATGTATAGAAATTATCATCTGCTGTGAACAACAATGAAAACTAAAGTAATTCTAAATTAAGTTAATTTAAAATTTATTTCACAAAAGACTATTATTTATGAAGCTAAGTTAATGGCTCAGATAATTTAAAAGGATTATATATTTTATTTTTTCTCTTTTATCTTACAGTAGTTTCCTGAATGTTGAAATTAATTTTATTGCTTTTCTCAAGGTCTAAACTAGAAATTTTTATATTTTGAAAAATCACTACCTCAACTGTATGAGATCTTAAAATTGCAATGGTGACATTTAGAGCTTAAACAGAATTGGAGCTTGGAACACTGTTATTCAAAACAAAAACTAAAGAAAAACAAAATAGACAACTCTTCCTTTCTATCAGCAGTCATTCTTTGTTTTTTTATTCTAAGTTAACAGTAGGAAATATATATATATATATATATATATATATATTCATATTTATATTTTTTTGTTTCAATTGAAGTTCACAAATGAATATTTTCAATTTAATCTTACTTCTTTGCAGTCTAACTCTTTTTATAACAAGTTGGATTTTCTGTCAGCTGGTTGATTAACTTTAAATTCTGAAATACTACTGTTTTTCAAATTTGTGTTTCATGTTCACCTTTTATATTTGCTACTGACATTTTTTTTTACCCCCACTGACTCCTTCTTACAGTTCTTAGACATGGTCAAAACTTGGTTGGATTTTATAATTCTTGTTCAGGTATCTACTACTCACCTACCACTCCTTGGAAACCCATATAGGGTTGCTATGAATCAGAACCAACTCAACAGCATGGCACTTAACAACAACACTCTTTATAAGGGTTGGTGCTACAGGATAATGCACTGGACCACAAGGTTGGTTTGAACCTCAAGGTTGGCAGTTCAAACTCACCACCTATTCCTTGAAAACCCTATATAGGGTTGCTATGAGTTGAAACCGATTCCACACACAAAACAACAACTCTTTATAAGGAGTACTGGTGTGGCCCTGTTTCGTTCTGCTATGTATGGGGTTGCTATGAGTTGGTTCTGACTCAATGGCACCTGACAACAACAACAATACTCAATTGTCCTACTGAACATCCACAACAATTCAGTGGAACTATTAGTATCTGATGTTCCTGATGGCACAAACATTTCATGTATTTGGCTGTTAACCTAAGGTTCAGATGTTCTACTAAACACAGAGCTATCTTTAACAAAAGTCCTGGAGATCTACAGCTGAAAAACCAACCATAGAAAATACAATGGAACACAGTTCTACTCTAGCACACGTTGTGCCACCATAAGTCAGAATTGACTCGATGGCTGGTTTTTATTAATATCTAATTTTGAATGTTTCATCTTAGATGAAAATGGACAACAAAATGGACATCTTCATTATATACCAGCTATTAATCAAGATCTACATTGTATAATAAAGGAGCTCTGGTAGCGTAGTGGTTATGAATCGGGCTGTGAGCCGCAAGGTCAGCAGTTCAAAACTACCAGCTGCTCCGTGGGAGAAAGATGAGGCTTTCTGCTCCTGTAAAGATTTATAGCCTTGGAAACCCTGTGCAGGGTCACTATGAGTCGGAACCGACTCCATGGCACATAACAACAACAACAACATTGTATATTATTTCCTCAAAATATTTTAAGTCCAAAAATGAATTCCCATCTTTGTTTTATCTAAATTTATATTAGAACTGATTTCAAATTTTCAATTTTTTGTGTGGCCTGTATATGTTGAGTGCACATGTAGGCCTAAGACTAAACACTTCTCTCCAGAGCTATTGTTGTTGTTAAGTGCCGTCGAGTCGGTTCCGACCCATAGTGACCCTGTACAGGGTTTCCGAGGGTGTAAAACCTTCTCTCCAGAGCTATAAGCATCTGCTTTTTCATGCCTTGTCCCTATCCATTATCTATGATCTCACATCCCTGGTTCAGGATAGGGAAAACAAAATACAAAATACCTGATTTTTTTGGTTTTCTTTGCCTCAGTATATAGCACTTTGCTCTCAAATTAACAAATGGTTAATCAAGACAGGGCACTGTTTATTGGGTTTTTGGCTGACATTTAGTAAACAGAACATTAGAAATGACACAATTGAGAAAGTTTGCCATGAAGGTCCTGGGGTTTCAGGTAAGGGGCCAGTTTGATGACTTTAGAAAGGAAACTATGAAGTGTATTCAGTATAGCAATTCTTGACTGACTAGTGTTCTACTAGACTATCAACTACCTGACTTTTGTTTTTAAGAAAGTTCTAATTAGCTTGTAGAAAAAAGTGTCAACGTTTGCATTTAAGGAACACAAGGGAAGCCTTTACTATGTGTTTTTTGTTTTTTTTTTTTTCTTTATAGGAATACAAGAGAGCTACCATAACTGTTGAATAGCTTCAAAGGTAAGAAGAAAATATTAGCCAGATGGAATGGGGGCGGCTTACTTTATTTTTAAGGTTGTTAATGGTGTCAGCAAAATACAGGAAGTTTTATGGATATAAAAAACATAGATGCATAAGAAACATGATTTGTTTACTGTATTGGATCCAGTTCCTAATATTAGAAATTGTTGATACTTATAAAGAATTATATTTTATACTTGGTAAAAGATAAATAGAAACTCTCTTGTATTTGTTTGTTTCTTGCTATTCACTGACATTTTTTATATTGCTGGGTTTGTTAAAAGTGGCTGTTGGATGAGGATAGTTTGGAATGAGTAATAATGTCCATACAGGTAAACAACATTATCTCTCTCTCTCTCTTTTTTTTTTTTTTTTTTTTTAATTTTAACTAACTAGTTCTAATTTTTAGTCTTTTTCAGTAGAAGAGGTAGAAATTCCAAGATGCAATTTGAGAATTTGGTGGAAAGATTTTAGATTGTATATTTTAGGAGATACGTAAAAATCACCTAGAATATATATGTTACTTTGGGAAATGTTGTCTTTAAGTGGTAGACCCAGAGTCTTTAGGTATTATTTACTTCTCATAGGGGCTTCAGGGCTTTACTTTTTCATACAAGAAGGTTGCCTTCAAAAGTGACTGTAAAATCCTTTCAAGAGAAGGCCACACATACCAGCTACTAAATATGTTTCCTGGTTTTTGTTGTTTTGTATTGATATGACCTGGGTGGTCTAGGGCTTCACTTTTTTGTTGACTGGTATCCTGAAAGCCTCTGGAGATGTGGCTTTTGTTGGCCTCAAATATCTGCTATACCTCAAGCTACCATACTTAGTGTTAGGGCCCTAGGTTTTCTTTCTACTCGGATGCATGTGAAGAAATGCTTGATCTGGAGTAATGTGGAGCACTCTGGGGAACCACTTACCTTATGTCAGAACCTCTGGTCTGAAACTGAACTTTGTTTGGGTAAATAGACTATGAGAATCCATAACATGCTATTTGTAATTGGATAATAATGGTGGAGTATGCTCTATGCACTTTTAAAAAATATATTATTGATAGATTGGGGAAAGTTTTTATTGTCTCTGTTATGAATTGAATTGAATCCTCCTCACTCTAAATTTAAATTAAAGTATGAGCCACTGTACCTTTTAGGAAAAATTGTTTTCTTTGTTTCATTAACAACGTTATATCAAAGTACTAAACAAAACAAGCCCGTTGCTGTAAGTTGACTCTGACTTATATTGACCTCTAGGCAGGGCAGAAAGCAGCTCTGGTAGCGTAGTGGTTATGAATCGTGCTGCTAATCTCATGGTCAGCAGCTCGACACTACCAGCTGTTCCATGGGAGAAAGATGAGGCTTTCTGCTCCCATAAAGATTTACAGTCTCGGAAACCCTGTATAGGGTTGCTATGAGTCGTAACCGACTCCACAGCACATAACAACAACAACAAGAAAAAGCAGGGCAGAATTGCCCCATAGAGTTTCTGAGACTGGACTCCTGGTGTAATGCTGTAGGACCACCACTGTACTTCAAACCACAAGGTCAACAGTTCAAACCTACCAGCTACTCCTCAGAAACTCTATTCAGGTCATTAGGAGTTGGAACTGACTATGGCACTTAATAACAGCAAATCTTAAACAGGAGCAGCTGGTGGGTGTGAACCACCAACTTTGGGGTTAGAAGCCCAATACTTAACCCACTATGTCACCAGGACTCTTTATATCAAAGTAGGGAGGGTCTTAAACCTTACATTTCTTATTAAGGGGAGGACAGGCACAGACACACATTCAGGAAGAAGACATGTAGGTAACTTAACCTGTAAACCAAGGATTGCCATTTCCACTAGAAGCTGGAAGATACCTTCCCCTAGAACTAATGTTCTGAATTAGAACATCTAGCTACAAAGAGAACTGTGAAACAGTAAATTTCTGTTGTTTTAAATTACCCCTTTTGGAAGTGAGGGAAAAACAGCAATGAAGCTGCAAGCTAAGCCCTACAACGTTCAATAGACTCCTGTGAACCCGGGTGGAGACCTGGTTGGCCAGCAGTGTGGCAAGACCTGGGGACTCTTGGGCCCAGAGTCAGTGACATAGCTACAGAGGACTAGAATGGAGAGTGAAGCATCCAGCTGATAAGAGAGGGCAAATACACAAGAACAACCACACTTGCAGATAATACCCACTTGACCTGGCTTCAATAACTAGATGATCAGAGCTCAACTAGAAGAAGAAAGAAGTGGGAAAAAAAGTAATATGATACAATTTGATGAACTTGACCTACACCTATAGATGCAGTAGCTCAAAAAAGGGAACAAATCCTTACAGCAAGGATCATTCCCACCCCCTCCATACACAGAGTAGACAGGGATGGGCAACTTGGATGTTGGCTACCCAAAATGGGGGTGGGAGGTCTACAAAGGCAAGAAGTGACTGGCTTATAAGCTTTCAAGAGGGAACCTAGATCCAGAGGGCATGGAGGAAGGTAGAATCTCCACTGAGCAGTATCCAATCTGTCTAGGCAGGGCTAATGAAAGGAAATGAGGATAGGTCTCTTGTGATACAATAGTGAATAATAGTTATTCAGGACTGAATGTGAGGGTTGGAAATGTAAAGGTAGACGTTTTGTAGCAAGGAGGGGAGTGATTAACTTTTCAGTCTAGGAGCAGAGATCCCTGGGACCATGAAGGGAGAAGAGCAGAGAGCGGGAACCTACCCAGAGAAGCAGTGATGCCTGAGATGGAGGCAGAGATGATGACGTGGCGAGATGGAGCAGTTGGGGACTTTAGACCCAGAGAGGGAGAGGGGCTGTGTGGGGGCAGGCTTGTAGGGTATACCCTTTGGTTGATTGATGATGCATGAAGGGGATTGTAATCGTGTCAATGAAACTATACAATAGGATGAATGGAAAACTAATGTTCTCCCATGTAAACTATCACATAATTCACAATAAAACATTCAAAGAAAAACAGGAAAAAAAATTACCACTTTTGTGGTATTTTGCTATAAGAACCCTTGGAAATGAAGACACTCACTAATGTCAGTGGTTCGGCACTGCAGGATCAACACTGCTCTGCTAACCACAAGGTCAGGCAATTCAAATACAACAGCCACTCCTTGGAGACCTTATACAGGATCACTGTGAGTCATAACTGGCTCAATGGCACTTAACAACAACAACAACAACAACAGTGTCAATGATGGGCATGGTGTGGAGTTATAGAACAAGCACTGGACTGCCAAGAGCAATGCTGGTAGTGAAACCCACCAGCTGCTCCTTAGAAACCCTATTCAGGGTCACTATGAGTCGGAACCAATTTGATGGCACTTAACAACAATATGTGGCGCTGTGGTCTAATGCGCCAGACTGCAAAGCTGATTGAACTGCAAGGTTGGTGGTTCAAGCTCACCAACTGCTCCTCGAAAATCCTATACAGGGTTGCTATGGGTTGGAACCTACTCGATGGCACTTAACAACAACAAAGTGTCGCTGAGGATTGCTTTTAATTCCTGAAAAATTGAATGTGAATGATACCTGATTTTTGGACCCAAGTTAAATTTACCTGAGTTTCTATTGCCCTGAACTTTAAAGTTCATTGAATTCAGATCCATAAAAAGATCGTTACCAGAACCCCAAAAGTTCTTGCAGGGTATAAGGAAAATATAAATAAACATACACAAAATCTTACAATATTTGTTTTGTCTGAACTTTTCTATTCACTATTATAGCTGTAAGATTTATCCAAACTGTTGTTGTATGTAGTAGCAGTTTCTTCATTTTGATGCTGTTGTTGTTGATGTTTGTGTTGTGTGTTGTTGATGTTTATTAGTCATGGTGTGATGCTGTAGGATAAACACTGGACTGGATGGTCAGTTTGAACCAAAGGTCGGCAGTTCAAACTCACCAGCCACTCCTTGAAAACCCTATACAGGGTCAGTTTGAGTCAGAACTGACTTGATGACACTTAACAATTGAAACAACATTGAGTTTGTTCTACTCATAGTGGCCCCACATGAAGGAAACACTGCCCAGTCCAAGGCTGTCCTCACAATCACGGCTATGTTGGAACCTATTCTTGTAGCCACTATGACAGTCCATGTAATGGAGGATCTTCTTCTTTTTTGCTGACAGTATACTTTAACAACATACTTTACTAAGCACAATGTCCTTTTCCAGGGGCTGGCACCTCCTGATGACAAGCCCAAAGTATGTGAGACTTAGTCTCATTATTCTCAATTCTAAGGACCATTCCTGCTACACTTCTTTCAAGACAGAATGGTCCCTTCTTCTAGATTCATAGGGTATAGTCAGTATTCTTTGAAAACACCATAATTCAAAGGCATCAATTCTACTTTTGTTTTTCTTATTCATTTTCTCATGCATAGGAGGCTATTGAAAATACCATGACTTAGATGAAGCACACCTTCATCCTCAAAGTGATAGCTCTGCTTTTTAACTCTTTAAAGAGGTCTTTTGTAGCAGATTTGCCCAATGCAATATGACACTACAGCACAGAATGTTCTACTTCTATTTATAAAGTTTACCTGACAGTTATTTTACAAGTAGATCACCAGATCCTTCTCCCTACTCTGTCTAGTCTGGAAACTCCACTAAAACCTGTCCACCACTGGTGACCCTAATGGTATTTGAAATATCAACGTCTAAGTTCCAGCATTATAGCAACATGCAAGTCATTGCAACGTCTTCTTGTCATTGTTAAGAGACCATGAATAGGCTTCAAATCTTTGTGGGAACAGAAAGCCTCATATTTCTCCCACAGAGTGACAGTTGGACTTAAACCACTGACCTGGTCATTTACAGTCCAGTGCTTATCCTATGTAGTTACTGTGCTCCCATTGACAATTAATTCAATTCCATCAGCTTTTTCTTTTTTACTTCAACTGTTTTAAGAACTTCATTTCATAAAATATTATATGTTTACTGTAGAAAATTTATAAAATACAGATAAAGTTGAAAAGAAAGCTAAAAATCTCTTGTGATCTTTCTAAAATACAAAGTTACTAAGCCAACTTAAAACCCTAAAATGTTCAAAGGATCCTCTTTATCTCATGATGTACTTCTAATGCTGTAACAGCGCCCTTTACCGTCTAATCTCTGTCTCTGTGATTTTCATAGCTGCCCTCATGCTTTCCTGTTTTCCATTCTGAGTCGTGAGCACCTCCCCATTTCATCTGTCTTGTAAGGGGAAATTAAGGTCCCTATTGTAAAAGACAGAAAAGAATCAGAGAAAATAAATGACTAGCTAGCATTACATAGGAATGTCAAGCTAGAACCCTCAATCTCTCTCCTATACTGAGCAATTTAACCCTTCCACTTTAATCTTCTTCCATTCCTTAAATTGGACTAGAGGTTTATCCCTGGGTGTCAGAGGTAACCTACACTCATAACCCTCTGCTTTTGCTTGCTTAAGGTGCTAGACCCATTCAGTTGAAAGTTGCTCAACAGTAGGGACTGTCTTCCTCACTCTTATACCTAGACTAGCTCTAGGCATGATGTTGGATGTTTTCTCATCAGTTTGATTTTCTGGAGTTGTCTCAGTCATGCATTTTTTTACTTGTTTACCTTTTTCTTTTCCACCCCACTAGAATAAACTCTGGACCACAAGGTGGGAGATCAGCCACTCCTTGGAAACCCTATATAAGGTCTCTATGAGTTGGAACCAACTCGACAGCATGTAAGAACTCTGATAGTGGAATGGATTACGAGTTGGGCTGCTAACAACAATGTCAGCAGTTCAAATCTACCAGTCTCTCCTCAGGAGGAAAACAAGTCTTTCTGCTCCCATAAAGATTTACAACCTTAGAAACCCTATACACGGTCACTATGAGTTGGAACCAGTTTCAGGTACACACTACCAACACAAAATTATTTAGTTCCCTGAAGACTGGGGTTCTGGTGGCTGGTCTACCACAGTATTCTCAGCACTCACAAGGGTACAGGATACATAAGAGATCATCAGTGACTATTTCAAATTACTAAATAATGGATGGTAATATAGTAAATGATTTAACTAACTCAACAAATTTATATTTTCTCTTCATAGTAAGGCCTAGATTTTCTCCCCTGAAAAGTTTCAGGTAAGTCATGAGAGAAATGGACTTTTTCCATAGTAGTTTATTTTGTCTAAGAGGAAAAGGGAAGTAGACTTTTTTGTTCTTCACAATCCCTACTGAATGCTTATTTTGTGAACCTGATCTGTGAAAGTCTTGTCTGACATCAAAAGATATCCAGGTATTAAATTACTTCCCTTTGGATAGTACTCAGTGGGAAAGTATAACTACTAAAATCTGGCAGACATTCCAACTGCTATGAAATTCCACCTAACCTAGTGTGCACGCATTTCATGCCGATATCTTGTACTGAGAGGTATTTGAAGGACAATTTGATGTAGTAGAGCTTCTCTAAAGTAACTCAGAATTCATGTCTACCTATTGCTCCAAATCATTGGAAAATGGGATGCAGAATTTATGGTACTAAATGAAAGAGATGTAATGGACCCCAGGTAATGAATTATTTCCCTAAGCTATTGAGAAAAGATATGAAAGAGACATTTTTTGGTGGCATGGTGTAACTGCTTTGCCTACAGCAGCTTACTTAAGCTATACAAGCCTAATAGGCAATAAAGAGAAGATAGTGGAACTATTGGTGTAGGTGGGACTCTGAAATTATCTGTGCATGTAAATCATTATGCAATAAGTAAAGCTAATAAATCATTTAGAAATTAGAGGGTTGTTTAAACAAACACATGAACATACTTACAAGAATTTCCAAGAGTACAAATATTGTTCATTATTATATAATGGTAATAGAATGATGCTGGAGATTGCATGATAGAATTTTGTAGTACCAATAACTTGTTTGCTACAAACAGCTTTTTCAAACAACATACAAGATGACTATACACATGGACCTCACCAGATGAAATACACAGGAATCAAATGACTACATCTGTGTAGTCAATGAAAACAGACTGGAAAAACTCCATATTATCAGCCAAAAGAAAACAAGGGATAGACCAATAATTGCTCGTATGCAAGTTGAGGCTGAAGTTTAAGAAAATGGAAATAAGTCCACAAGAGCCAAAATATGACCTTGAACAAATCCACCTGGATTTAGCTATCATCTAAAGAACAGAGCTGATGAATTAGACACATATGACTGAAGACCAAACGAGTTGTGGGATGACATCAAGAACATCCATCATACAGGAAGAAAGCAAAAGGTCATTAAAAAGGTAAGAAAGAAGGAACAGAGCAAAATCTATGTCAGAAGAGACTCTTTAAACTTGTTCTTCAACAAAGAGATGCTAAAGCAAATGGAAGAAATGAGGAGAAAAAAGAACTGAAGAGAAATTTCAAGAATGCAAAATGAAATATTATAATGAAATGTTCAAAGACCTAGAGTTAGAACACCAAAAGTAAAGAACACGTCCGGCATTTCCTAACTTGGAAGACCTGAAGAAATAATTCAAGTCTCATCATGCAATATTGAAGAATTCTATATGCAAAATGATGAATGATGCAAAAAGCATGGAAAGAATATCATTTCAAGACTTAGCATAGGATCAAGAGCCAGTGGTAATGAAGGGAGATGTCCGAGGTGCACTGAAGGAATTGACAAAGAACAAGGCTCCAGGAATTGATTGGATGCAAACTGAAATATTTCAACACGCTGAGGCAGCACTGGAGGCAATCACTCATCTATACAATTTGGAAGACAACTACCTGTCCAACGGATTGGAAGACATCAATATTTGTGTCCATTCCAAAGAGAAATAACCCAATGAAATGCAGAAATCATCAGACAGTATCATTAGTATCACATGTAGGTACAATTTTGCTAAAGTTAATTCCAAAACAGCTGTAGCAGTATATTGACAGGGAGTTGTCAATGTTCAAGTCAGATTCAGACAGGGATGTGGAATTAGGGATATTGTTGCTGATGTTGGATGGATTTGGCTTAAATCAGAGAATACCAGAAAGATATTTACCTGTGCTTTATTGAGTATGCAAAGGCTTTTGAGTGTATGAATCATGACAAACTCTGGACAACATTGCAGAGAATGAGTATTACAGAATACTTTATTGTGTTCATCAGAAACCTGTACTTAGTTGACCCAGATGATGATATTTTCAATAGCCACATATGTTTGTGAAAGAGAATGAATAACAAACACCAGAGAAGAATTGATGCATTTGAGTTACGGCGTTGGATGAGAATATTGAAAGTACTATAGACTGCAAAAGGGACAAATAAATTGATGTTGGGAAGAAGTATGGCAAGAATGCTCCTTAGAAGCCAGGGTGGCCAGACTTTGTCTCTTATAATTCAGACATATTATCAGGAGGGACCAGTCCCTAGAGAAGGACATCATTCTTGGTAAAGTGGAGGGTGAGTGAAAAAGAGGAAGACCTCCAATGAGATGGATTGACACAGTGGCAGCAGCAATGGACTCCAGTGTTGCAGTGATTATGAGATTGGCGCAGGACTGAGCAGTGTTTCATTCTATTTGTATAAAGTCATTATGAGTCGGTACCTACTCAATGGCTACTAACACAAATAAAATTAAATTTTCTTTTTTTTTAACAGTTATTGTTAGATGCCATTGAATCAGTATCGACTCATAGCAACACTATCTATGCACAACAGAACGAAACACTTCTAAGGGTCCTGGGCCAACATCACAATTGTTGCTAAACTTGAGCAACGATTTTAATAGTTGTTGTTGTTGTTGTTAGGTGCCATCAAATGGTACTGACTCATAGTGACCCTATGTACAACAGAACAAAACACTATCTGGTTCTGAGCCAACCTCACAATTGTTGCCATGCTTGAGCCCATTGATGCTGCCACTTTGCCAATCCATCTCACTGGGGGTTTTCCTCTTTTTCTCTGACCCTCCACCTTACAAAACATGATATCCTTCTCCAGTGACTGGTCCCTCCTGACAATATGTCCAAAGTATGAGAGATGACATTTGGCCATCCTGGCCTTCAAGAAGCACTCTGGCTGCACGTCTTCCAGCACTGATCTATTGGTTCTTTTGGCAGCCTTTCAATATTCTCTTTCAACACCATAACTCAAAAGAATCATTTCTTCTAAGGTCTTCCTTATTCACTGTCCAGCTTTCACATCCATATGAGGTTACTGAAAATACCATGGCGTGGGGCAGGTGCACCTTAGTCCTCAAGCTGACATCTTTGCTTTTCAACACTTTAAAAAGGTCTTGTGCAGCAGATTTGCCTAATGCAATATGTCCTATGATTTCTTGACTGCTGCTTCCACAAATGTTGATAGTTGATCCAAGAAGAATGAAGTCCTTGACAACTTCAGTCTTACTCCATTGATAACAAAGTTGTTTATTGGTCCAGTGGTGAGGATTTTTGTTTTCTTGACATTGAGATGAAATCCATATTGAAGGCTGTGGTCTTTGATCTACATCAGTAAATACTTTAAGTCCTGTTCACTTTCAGCAAGCAAGGTTGTATCATCTGCATATTGCAGGTTATTAATGAGTCTTCCTCCAATTCTGATGCCATGTTTTTCTTCATATAACCTATCTTCTCAGATTATTTGCTCAGCATACAGTTTGAATAAGTATGGTGAAAGAATACAACCCTGGCACAAACCTTTCTTAATTTTAAACTATTCAGTGTTCCCATGTTCTGTTTGAACAACTGCCTCTTGGTCCATGTACAGATTCCTCATGAGCACAATTAAGTGTTCAGGTATATTCATACTTCTCAATGTTGTCCATAGCTTGTCATGATCCACACAATCAAAAGACTTTGCATAGTCAATAAAGCACAGGTAAACATCTTTCTGTTATTCTCTGCTTTCATCCAAGATCCATCAGACATCAGCAATGATATCCCTTGTTCATGTCCTTTTCTGAATCTGGCATGAACCTCTGGTAGTTCTCTGTCAGTGTTTCTGTATTACCTTTAGTAAAACTTTACTTGCATGGGATATCAAAGATTTGTCTGATGATTTCAGCATTAGAATGGGCACAAATATGGATCTCTTCCAATCAATAGGCCAGATAGTTGTATTAAAAATTTCTTGGCATAGCTAGAGCTACTTAATCCAATTTGACTTTCCAGAGAAAATAATGGGGATATCACCTTAAACATGCAAGACCAAAATAATTCAATTTGTTGGATTTTCTTGGAGAAAAAAAATACAATTAAACAAGACAAAATAGTTCAACAAGTCTACATTGAGTTGTCAAATTATTTTCCTCCACTTTTTCCAGTGTGAATTTAAGATCTATAAAAAAAATTAACTTATTTTAGAGAAGCTTAAGGTTTACAGGAGCATTAAACAATAAGCATAGGGAGTTCCCATAAGTCCTCCATCTCCCAAACACTTGCAATTTTCCTTATATTAACAAAGGACATCATGCTTGGTAAAGTAGAGGTTTTGCAAAAAAGAGGAAGATGCTCATGAGATGGATTGATGAAGTAGCTACAGCAATGGGCTCAAACATACCTATTATTGTAATAACATGTTGTTATTGTTGTTAAATGGTGTTGAGAAGGTTCTAACTCATATACACCCTGTATAGGGTTCCTGAGTTGCTACTGGTGGTTTGAACTGGCAACCTTATGGTTCAAACAGACTTTGCAGTTCAGTGCTTATCCTAGGCCTGGAAATACTCTGTTCTGTTATGTATAGGGTCACTATGAGTCAGAGCCTAATTGAAGACACTAACACCAACAACATATTTGTTACAAGGGATGAACCAATATTGATGCATTATTATTAACTCCATCACTCCTTGGAAACCCCATTTAGGGTTGCTATGAGTTGGAACTGACTCAATGACACTTAACAACATTAACATTCATAGTTTACGTAGGGTTTACTCTTTATGTTGTATAGTTATGTGAATTTTGACAAATGCATACCATATAACCAACATTACAGCATCATATAACATAGTTTCACGACCCTGAAACTCCCTGCACACCACCAAGTTATCTCTTCCTCTTCTCCTCATCTCCGGACAACTACTGTTCTTTTCATTGTCTCTACAGATTCGTCCTTTCCAAGATGTCATATAATCCGAATCATACAGTTTAGAATCTCTCCAGACTGCCTTCTCTCACTTACAAATATGCATTAAAGATTTTCCAGGTGTTTTTTGTCACTTGATACTTAACTTATTTTTATAGCTGAATAATATCCCTTTCTATGGATATACCACTATTTGTTTTTCTCTTCACCTATTAAAGGACATCTTGGTTGTTTCCAAATTATGGCAATTATGAATAAAGTTGCTATAAATAGTTATATGTGACTTTTTGTGTGAGCATAAATATTCAAGTCACACAGTGTGTGTGAAGGTTGAACCATAGAGTAAGACTTGGTTTAATTTATTAAGAAACTGCCAGACTGTTTGAAATTGGCTGCCATTTTTCATTCACAGCAGCAATGAATGAAAGATCCCATGGTTCCATATCCTCACTAGCTCATGTTTTGGGATTTTATTCATTCAGTTAGGCTATAGTGGTATTTGGAGTCCTTATGTGAAGCTGTAGGTTAATGTTCTGGACTTCAAATATGATTTGAACCTAAAGATCAGGGGTTCAACCTCACTAGTTGCTTAGAAACCCTATACAGGGTTGCTATGGGTCAGAACCAACTGGAGGGCACTTAACAACAAATAGTGGTATTTCACTGTTGTTTTAATTTTCGATTCCCAAATGAAATATGGTGCTGGGCATATTTGTCATATACTAATTTACTATCCTATTATTCTGATATTTAAAACATTTATCAATTCTATTTCTTATTGGACCATACTAATAGTCCTTTATCATTCATATTTTCTGTTCTACTAAATTTGTATTGCATCTACATATTTGACATCAATGTAATTTTTTAGAATTTTAATTTTTATGATTCATTCATATATGTAGCAATTACTGAACACCTAGTGTTAGATATTTTATCCAGATTAACAAAGATAATATCTTGTATCTACTATTATATAAAGTGATTGGAAAAAGTACTAAATCATTTACAATATAATCAGGGGAGAAATTCATGTAAAGGTTTAAATATAGTAATGTTCAAATTAGTATTATGGATTAGATTAACAGAGGAGATTTCACAAAATGGATGATAGTTGTGCTGAGTCCTAGAGGAAGAACAGAATTAATTGTTTTAATATATGATAAAAATTAAGAAGAATATTTCAGGTCAAGGATATAAAGTCATGAATTCATGAGATAGAATGGCTTATTTAACCAAAATGGTTCATATAGTTAAAAATGGAGTCTGTAAGGGTGTGTATGAAGTAAGAGTGGTGGTTCAAACAGTGACAAGTGAACTGATTGTGAAGAGTCATAAATGCCATGTTTATGAGTTTACATTTTATTCAGCTGTTGTTTTTGTTAGGTGCCATCGAGTCGGTACCTACTCATAGCGACCTCAAGCACAGCAGAACATAACACTGCCCCATCCTGGGCCAACCTCACTATCATTGCCACGGTTGAGCCCATTGGTGCTGCCACCTTGCCAATCCATCTCGCTTGGGGGTCTTCCTCTTTTTCTCTGACCCTCCACCTTACCAAACATGATATCCTTCTCCAGTGGCTAGTCCCTCAAGACAATATGTCTGAAGTATGAGAGATGAAGTTTCGCCATCCTGGCCTCCAAGGAACACTCTTGCTGCACTTCTTCCAACACAGATCTGTTGATTCTTTTGGCAGCCCATGGGACTTTCAATATTCTCCTCCAACACCATAATTCAAAAGCATCAATTCTTCTGTGGTCCTCCTTATTCACTGCCCAGCTTTCACATGCATATGAGGTTATTGAAAATACCATGGTTTGGGTCAGGTGCACCTTCGTCTTCAAGCTGAAATTTTTGCTCTTCAACACTTTATAAAGGTCTTGTGCAGCAGATTTGCCTAATGCAATACGTCCTTCGATTTCTTGACTGCTGCTTCCCTGAGTGTTGACAGTTGATACAAGAAGAATGAAGTCCTTGACAACTTGAGTCTTTTCTCCATTGATAAGAATGCTGTTTATTGGTCCAGTGGTGAGGATTTTTGGTTTCTTTACATTGAGATGCAATCCATACCAAAGGCTGTGCTCTTTGATCTTCATCAGTTAATATTTTAAGTCTTCTTCACTTTCAGCAAGCTTAGCCAAGGGGAAATAAATGATAGATACAATGCAGAGCTAAATATTCTTGTTTTATTTAATCTTTGGAAGTAAAAATGAAACTATAGTTATTAAGCAAAGAATGGCTTGTAGGAAGCGAAATAAAGCAGAGAGAGGAGTCAGGAGATGAGCTATTATTTCATTAGGATGAAATAATAAAGACTATTTAGTTATTCCTGGTGTGGTGCTATAGGATAAGCATTGGACTGCTGACCACAAGGTTGGCAGTTCAAACCTACCAGACAATCCTTGGAAAACTTATAGAGTCAGAACCGACTTAATGACACTTAATCTTATGGAAGTCTAGATGTAAGATGTATTACTATTAAATGTCATCGAGTCGGTTTTGACTCCTAGAGAGCCTATATAGGGTTTCCAAGGAGTGGCTGGTGGGGTTGAATTGCTGACTTTGTCGTTAGTATTCTAGTGCTTATCCTTTCTGCCACACGTGGACTGCAGATGTAAGATATATAAGACAGAAAAACCTGTGAGAAGAATTGCTATTTCTGAATCATGAAGCAAACTGTTGGATTGTCCTGTTGTTATTAGGTGCGGTTGAGTAATTTTGAACTTAGAGCAACTTTGTATGGGGTTTCTGAGCCTGTAAATCTTTGCGGGAGCAGAAAGCCTCATCTTTCTCTCATGGCAGGTGGTGGATTTGAACAACGAAGTTTGTTGTTAGCAATCTAGTGTTTAACCTATAGCACCACTAGTGCGTCTCTTTGGATTGTCCTGTTGTTGTTGTTGTTAAGTGCCGTGGAGTCGGTTCCGACTCATAGCGACCCTACAAAGGGTTTCCGAGGCTGTAAATCTTTACGGGAGTAGACCGCCTCATCTTTCTCCCATGGAACCGCTGGTAGTTTCAAACTGCTGACCTTGCGGCTCACAGCCCGATTCGTAACCACTACGCTACCAGAGCTTCTTTTGTCCTAGAGACTGGATATTTCTATTCCTATAGCCCAGTATTTTCACAGGACTTGCTCATATAGCAAAGGCTCTTGAGATTGGAAATATTTTCCAATCACCAGATATACTTTATATTAGTGGTTCACATGTATCAGAATCATGTGGATGAGAGTTAAAACAAAGGTTGTTGGGACCCCCACCTCCTGTTAGCCTTTTTCTCTCCTTGCCAGATTTAGTGGGTCTGGGGTAAGGCCAGGGAATTTTGTCTTACAATAAATACCCTGATGTTGCTGGTGCAGCTAGTCTGTGAATCATGCTTTGAGAACCTCTATCAGATAAAATTGTGAATGTTGTTGTTAAGTGCAGTTGAGTTGGTTCTGACTCATAGTGACCCTATATAGGGTTTCCAAGGAGAAGCTGGTGGGTTTGAACCCCTGCAGCCTGCAGTGCCACACCAGGACTCCGTAACTGGGACTAGGAATGTTATTGTGTATTGTTGAGTCCATTCCAACCCATAGTGACCCTGTCTAAGGTTTCCAAGGAGCAGCTGATGAGCTTGAACCACCGACCTTGCAGTTCAAGTAGCTTTGCAGTGTGACACATTAACCCACAGTGCCACACCAGGACTCCGGGACTAGAATACTACAAATTAAAAGAAAGAAAATAATATATACACTTTAACAAAAATACAGAGATACTTGAAACGATATTCTTTACAATTTTTTAAAATATAATAATAAAAGAATATGAATATTCAAGAATAGACAATTCTTTAAAGTCATAATGACTCTGTGGTCTGATGATGTTGGATAAACCCTGGATTGATAACCTCAAGGTCAAAGACTCAAATCCACTGACCACTCCTTGGAAATCCTATACATGGTTGCTATGAGTTGGAACCAACTTGATAGCACTTAACAACAATAAGGACTACATGCGCATGCATGCAATCATCAAAAATAATGTTCTGTATAAGTATCTAAAGAAAAAACCAAATCATAGATTATGAAATAAGATATAAACTCTGTCCTAATTTTTTGTTTGTTTTTGTACATATAAAAATTGTTGGCTCGGCAACTGTTTTTTTGTTTTTGTTTTTAATTTAAGGTTTTTATTGTGGATTGAGTGAAAGTTTACAGGGCACATCATCAGTTTCACATTCAACAATTCATATAACTTGTTTCATTACATTGA
>NW_006408588.1:1182364-1206476 GCF_000296735.1 Chrysochloris asiatica | reverse complement strand
TTTCAAGATACCACTGTTGGTTGTTTTGATGTAATTTAGGATTTAATTTTCAGCTGATTTCCTCTTTTGTCTGCTTGCCCTGCTCCACAATCCATGTTCAGGCCTTTTTTCTAGTTGAAACAGTTCAGGGCCGACTGTGGCTGTTTGATTTTAATTGGAAACTGTCTCCTTAAATTTCGAGGAGATCTGTGTGCATGCGTAGTAGAACCCTCTAAGGGTGGGGCTGGGGTGCCACTAGCTCAGGTACCCTTATAGTCACCAAAATGGAGGTTTGCAGACAGCAAGGGACCAATGTACAGATACCAAAATCAAAGAATGTCCACACCTTTATCTCAGCGGTTCTGCCAGGCATCTGTGGCTGCTCTGATCCTTCCCCCACATGGTCTCACCCAAGATGGCGGCTCCTGGAGCAGCCGAGTGTCCCGGACTAGAAAGCAATAGATTTCTTGCTTCTGCCACAAATTCCCCCAGCTGTAAGCCTTCCAACCTTCTTAATATTCCTTTATATGTGGTTCAGAGTTCTGGGACCATCTCCTGAGCCTGCTTTGTTGGGTATTCTGTGTTGTTATTGGTGGAGCTCTTTGCTATATGTCCACCCAATCCGCCATCTTGTTTTAAACTCTGTCCTTTGAAATAAAAGTCTTTCTGTCTTGTCTTCTACATATTCCCACATATGAACATATGTATGAAAGAAAAGACTAGAATGATATATCCAAAATTGCTGTCAACTTTTATCTCTAGGATAAAAGGGCTGGATTATGAACCTCTATGGCACAAATTGCAAAGAACTGCACAGGTAGTAACTGAATGTTTGACAATGTGAATCTACCCAGAAGGTCCCTGGAGAAAAGAGTTGGTGATCTTCTAAAAACTGAGTTACTGAAAATCATATGGAGCACAGTTCTGCTATGCCAATCAAGGAGTCACCAAGAGTTCCATGAGTCAGAATTGACTCAGTGGACACTAACTACAGATTTACTAAGAGAACGAGTTATATTTATTATATTTTTAGACTTGATATGCACTTTTCTTGCTTGTCAACAAATAAAACTTATCTGAGGTTCACAAAAAATACTTTTAATATCAATGTAGGGGATGCATTTGGACTAATGGGTTCTTTTGAAAGGAAGTGGAAACAAAAGACAAATGTCTAACACCAAATCACTAGCTCAATGGGAAAATAGAGACTATTGTTGTATTTCTTGTCTGCTTCTTTAGGAATGAAGACCTGAGACATCATTGAAGCCCAGGTGAATTGAATTGACTTTTCATCCAGTCCATGAGAAATCCCAAGGAAGACCTTCTAAGAGACAATTGCACTCAAACACATGCTAACCACAGTTGACTGTTGTTAGGGGCCAGCCTTGGCTCTGATTCATAGTGAGTGGTCTTATGTATAACAGAATGAAACATTGTCCAGTCCTGTACAATCCTCACAGTCATTTACTGTTGCAGTTGCTGCATCAATTCATCTCAGGGATTCTTTGCTGTGGTTGAGATTCCAGTTTACCAAACGTGATGTCCCTTCCTAGTGATTGATTTTTCCTTATATATATCCACAGTAAGCAAAAACAAGTCTTGTTCTTCCTCAGGAAGATTCTGGTTGATTTTAACTCCAATACTGAATTGTGAATTCTTCTGGCTATCCAGTGTCTATTCAATATTCCTTGCCAATACCACAATTCAAATGAGTCAATTCTCTGTCCTTTTGCATCGTCCATCATTCACATGTAACCATAAGTAGCCAAAGGAAATGAAAAGCTTCCAAAAAGGGGCCAAAACCATATGAAAATGAGCCAAGCCCAGTAAAAGAGATTGAGGCATGGAAGAGTGAGAGGATAGGGCAGCTAAAGAAAGCCCAAGAGAGATTTAAGGCTCTTGTGGCACTTCAAATTATGTTAGCTTTACTTTCACGCAGGGATTGAATTTAGCTGCCAAAAATGAATCTTCTCTCTCTCTCTCTCTCTCTTTTTTTTTTTTTCAAAATAGCATTAAATTTATTTCAGTAGGCTGTCTGAGCTATTCAGTTTTGTTATAAACTGATGAAAATCCATCATCAGCCAATGACAGACGCTGCCTTTCTCTCACTCCAATTTAAGGCCTGAGTACAAGCAGCTGCAGTATTGCTGTCAGAAGTCAGGCATGTCAATGGCAAGTCTTCCTCCACCAAGATTAAAACTTGGCCTTGGTCCCTACAGCCCGAAGTCACCCGTCAGGAAACCTGCTCTCTTATCACCTTTCTGAATGAAGAGCCACTCATTGCATCATATAGCTGTATTAATATTAGCCACACTCTGGCTCTGGTCTCATCTCTCCCCGTAGGCTAATCAGAACCAGACTTGATCCAAACTTGACCGAAAGGCCATAGAAAAGAATGATTGTTGCCTATGACTCATCACCTGAACTGCACCTTTCCCTATTTGCAGTAAAAAATTTCAGCAGGAATCTTTTCAAAACTCTGCATCCATCTTCCCACCACTATAATCATTTAGCATCAGTGTAGTCAGCTAGACCTAAATCTATAGCAAAAGGTAGTTTTGTACCTTCTACTTTGGAAAACTAGTTGTTGTTGTTGTTAAGTGCTGTCAAGTCTGTTCTGAATCATAGTGAACTTCAATAGGATTTCTGAGGAGGCACACAGTTCCCAGTCCAGTGCTTGGAGGAATTAAAATGCTGATAACTGAGTCCCATCCTATATCTATTGTATCTGCATCTCTGGAAATAAGGCCAAAGCATCAGAAGTTTGGGAAGACACCTCAGGAAAATTTAAAGCTACTAAAGTCTAACCACCACTGTCAATATTGTTAAAAATCCAAATGTCTAATTTAGATATTTTTCTGTATTTTGGAAAATGACTTAATCTCTCAGAACCTTTTAATTCTTTATGAAATAAGGACTTAAGTTAAGTGTCATCCAGTTGGTTCCAACTCATATCACGTTGTCTTGGGTGGCCCTGTGGGGTCATGTTCTGGACTGCAAGGTTGGCTTGTACCACAAGGCTGGAGCTTCACGCTCACCAGTCACTCCTTGGAAACACTGTGCAGAGTTGCTACCAGTCAGAACCGACTCAATGGCACTTAGCTACAACAAGGGTGTTTGAGGAGTGGCTGGTGGGTTTGAATCACCAACATTGTGGTTAGTAGCCCAGTGCTTATCCTACAGAGCCATAACAGGACTCCATTAATTAAGTATACAAATGCCTACTATAATTGTTGGAATTTAAACTATATGTGAGCTACTCAAGCACATTGCATAGCAGTAACTGTGAACAACTATTATGTATTAAATTCTAGTTATTTTATGCACAATATGCTTTATGAAGCACCGGATGACTTACTGAAGAAATTATCATTTTGAAGTAAAACTGAGATCAAATTCAGTCTTTGATATAATTTGCTGCTTCTTTACAACTAACAGGCAAATCTGCTACAAAATACCTTTCTAAAGCGTTCAAGAGCTAAGATTTTTGAGGTTTGAGGACAAACATGTGTCTGATCCAAGCCATGATCATTTTAATCACTTCATATACACATGAAAGGTGTACAGTGAGTAAGGAAGACCAGAGAAGAATCAATTCATTTTAATTATGATGTTGAAGAAGAATATTAAAAGTACCATGGATGGCCAGAGGAACAAACAAATCTATACTGGAAGAAGTAGAATGCTCCTTAGAACCCCAGATGCCTGACTTTGTCTCTCATATTTCCTTTATGCATGTTTTGAGGAGGGACCAGTTTGTGAAGAAGCATATCTTGCTTGATAAAGTAGAGGTCTGCAAAAAAGAAGACAAGACCCAAGAAGATGGACTGACACAGTGGCAGCAGAATTGAGCGGCAGCTCAAGTTTAATAACAATTGTGAGGACGGTGTTTTGTTCTGCTCTGCATAGGGTTGCTATGAATAGTAATTGAATTGATGGAAGCTTTGGTAGCATAGTGGTTACGAGTCAGCCTGCTAACCTCCAGCTCAGCAGTTTGAAACTACTAGCTGTTCTATGGGAGAAAGATGAGGCTTTCTGCTCCTCAGAAATCCTATGCAGGGCCACTATGAGTCAGAACGGACTCCACAGCACACCACCACCAACAACAACAACAACCACAAGCAACCAGGACAAGTTATTTTTAAAAAAAAGAAAATGTATTGATTAAGGGTCTAATATGAAATAGCTGCTATTCTAAGTTCTGGAAAGATAGTGGCTGAGACAAATAAATTGCTTGCTGTCTTCTTGTTTCTTTTACAATGAAGAAATTAATAAAACCAGGGCGTTGAACCTTTTTATACCACTGTGAACCCCTGCTGAGAATCTGTCTTTCCATTCCTGTGATACTGATTCAGAATCTATAGTTTAATTATATACCCAGGTGATTCTTATATACACATACATGTAACTATGTTATCATAGGGAAAAAAAAACACACACACACATTCAAAAGGCAAGCAGGCAAGAACAGTTCAAAAAGAACAGTTGGGTGTAAACCTTTAAACAATATTCCATCCAAAATTCCTCTTAAATTTATATAAGATAGGCATCTCTACTGTCATTTTCATCATAAAATCCCAGCCGGAATAGTTCCTGCTCCTGTTGAGACTAGTTAAAGAGGAAATCCTAGTGTTTCTTCAGGCTTTTTCGTCTTGTCAGTACAAGTACAATGATATGTTTCATCTATCAGATGCTTAGGTAGGATATGGATTGCCACACCATGAATATATATATTTTTTGCCACAAGTGTAGTATTCACAGGTAAGCATATGTCACCTGACTGGAAGCAGCAAAAGTCAATAAGCAGAAATAGTCAAGACAGAACTGTGTAAAATTCACATAAAATCAAAATGTAATCAAGGATATGATTTTACTTGTTATCAACTAGGGCTTCCAAGATTCCCCAGGTGGTTATTTTGTATACATAAAAAAGCTAAAATTGTGGGAACCACTGTGATTGTTGTTCAGTGCTGTTAAGTCAGTTCTTACTCAGAGCTACCCTGTCTAGGGGTTCCAAGGCACAGCTGGCGGGTTGGAACTGTCAATCTTGTGTTTTGTAATACAGTGCTGATCCTACAGTGTCACGCTAGGAGTCCATATCTGTGGTGGTGTGCCATGAAATTGGTTCCAGCTCATAGTGACCCTGTGTAGTTTCTGACACTGCAAATCTTTATGAGCACAGAAAGCCTCATCTTTCTTCCACAGAGCAGCTGGTAGATTAGAACTGCTGATCTCTTGGCTAGCAGCTCAGCTCATAATCCAGTACGCTACTAGAGTTCCTTGTGTCTGTGATGGTGGTGGCGAAGGTGATGGTGTGTTTTGTTGTCAGTTCTGTCTTATAGTGGCCCTGTATAGGATTTCTATGAGGCTGTAAATGTTTATGGGAGCAGAAAGCCCCATCTTTATCCCATGGAATGGCTGGTAGTTTTGAAATACTGACCTTAAGCCTAGCAGCTCGACTCATAACTACTACACTATCAGAGTTCCTTTATATCTGTGATTTGTTGTGGTGGTGAAGTGCTGTTGAGTCAGTTCCAACCCATAGCGACCCTGTATAGGGTTTCCAAGAAGCAGTGGGTGAACTTGAACCACCGACCTTGCAGTTCAAATGGCTTTGCAGTCTGGTTCATTAACCCACAGCACCACAGCAGGACTCCCAGGGACCAAGAAATTATATTTCTAGCAACTTTCCAGAAGTATAAAGGAAATATGAATTTCCTTTATATATGTGAATCACTTAAGCATATGGCAACTGATCCTAGGACAACTTTTTAATAGCTGCTGTCTTTATTTATTTTTTTATAATGTTTTGTTGTGAATTATGTGATAGTTTACATGGGAGAACATTAGTTTTACATTCATCCTATCATATATCATTACATTGCCATGGTTACAATCCCTTCCATGCATCATTAACCAACCAAAGGGTATACCCTACAAGCCTGCCCCGGGTCATCAGCATACAGCCCCTCTCTGTGTCTAAAGTCCCCAATTAACTGCTGTCTTGATTATTTAGTCCTAAATATTTTCATCTAAAAATAATAATAAAATAAACTTGGCATTTAAATGAGTTTACAGTTTCATAGATGTGGTGATGGAGAGTAAGCACTGGACTGCTAACTGCAAGGGAAGCAGTTCAAATCAACTAGTTCCTCTGTGAGAGAGAGAGAGAGAGAAGATTTTTCTGGTCCCTTAAAGATTTACAGCCTCGGAAACTTGGTCACGATGAGTCAGAAAGAATTGACTCTATAGCAGTTGAGCTTGAGATTTTTAAGTGTGTTGCCACTAAGGAGACTTGGTGGCACTGGGTTAGGCATTAAGCTCAGTCAGTGGTTCAATCCCACCAACTGTTCCTCAGGAAAAAGCTGAGGCTGTCTGCTCCCATAGAAATTTAGTCTTGGAAACCTTGTATGAGATTTTGTTTGTTGGCTTATGTTGACATGAGGTCCCTTGGTGGTACAACTAGTTTGCACTTGCTTACTATCTGATAGGTTTGTGGTTTGAATTCACCTAGCAGCACTGTAGAAGAAAAGCTTGTTAATTTACATCTTTGATGAATGCATCCAAGAAATTCTTATGATGAGTCTTTCAGTCACCGTGAGTCAGAAACTACTCAAGGAGAGTGAGTGTGAGCTTTTGTGGTTTTATGTTGCCACTAGTCCCTGGGTAGTTAAAACTGTTTTCATTATCACTAAACGCACTGCCACCAAATCAATTCTTACTCATAGCAACCCAGTATAAGGTTTCTGAGGCTGTGAATATTTAAAAGAGCAGTAAACCTTATCTATTTCCCATGGAGCAGCTGATGGATTTGAACTGCTGACCTTACAGTTAGCAGTCCAGTGTTATCCTATAGCACTAGGAACCATGTAACAGCAGCACAGAGGAAAGGTCTAGCAATAGTCTTCCCAAAACTCAGGGAATACAGTGCTCTGTAATACATGCACTCACCGTGAATTAGAGTCAACTGGAATGCAACTGGTTTTTATGTTACCACCCTTTTACAATCAAGTTTCTCTCTCTGTTGAATTCTGCATTCCCTTCGCTCCCTCAAAGGTGTTGATCTCAAAAGTACTCCCCAGTTAACTTCCTGTAGGCCAAAGTCTTCTGGAGCCTCTTAACAGAAGCAAGACTTGATCAACACTTAAGCTGGTGACAGTTTTCTGTGTGTCTTAGTTTGTTTTTTTATGATTACACAAACAGATACTTGATGGTGGCGGTGTTAAATGCCAATCAAGCCAGTTCCAACTCATAGCCATACTATCTAGGGTTTATGAGGGTGGCTGGTGGGTTTGAACCACCAAACTCGTAGTTAGCACTCCAGTCCTTATTCTACAATGCCACACCAGGACTCTAAATTCTTGCAAAGCTGAGAGGTACTAATTGGTTTTAGTCAAATACTATATAAACTCATATGCATCAGTTCTCCTAGTTTGAGACAAAACAGACTAACTTAGAATTCTAGATGGAGACATTATTTTCACTCATATTAAAATGACTGTCAAAACAAAATCAATTTACGTTTCAAGGTAGAAAACATTGCCCTGGCTGCGGACTTTACTCTGTATAAAGATTTGGCCAGTCAAGTGCTTCTGTTTGGGTTTTTAAAAAAAGAGTATTTACTTAAAACTGATAAAAGATAAAAAGGATGAGTTGAAAACAATATGGAAAACATCTTGATGTGGTAAACAACCATCAATGTATGTAAATGTCTCCACCTAGTAGGAGCATTTGACCGTTAATGTAATTGAGGAATTTAGTGTGTGTTTTTTAATTGCATTCATGTTTGTACTTTGCCTTTCAAATGCTGTCCCATATGCCAACCAACATGACCTGTGTGTGACCACATATCCCCCTGGAGAAGGAACTGACCTCACTGTCCTTCCCGATTTCTCTTTTTTTCTTTCAACCCTTGAAAGCAGGTGTCACATCTGTCACTACTTGGCCACAGTAGACTGTGCTAATTAACTTATAAATTATGTCCATGTGGCATTGCCTTTCTCCTATGAGGCAATTCTATTTGTTTGTTATGCTACATCAGAACAGGGTTAAAGAGGGCCACCAATTTTGCATAAACACCGGTCTAAATGTTTGGACACTGGAGAACATGTACTGTGTTTCTTTGTAAGCCCACTGGGGCTTTCGATAACTGGGAACTCATGTGTATTTGCTGAATGATGTGAACAGTTGGAGTATCTTTGTACATACTAGATGTAGGAGTTTAGGCAGTAAAAGTGGTTAGCTGTGAGACCACAGGAGACACATAATCACTGATGATTTGGGGAATAGAAAGTTGACCATACATTCTCAGTCGTCACCTAAATTTATGTCACACTTTTCCCTGAACTAGATAATAGTGACCCACCTTAGGCAAGTGCCGTGGGTGCATAGTATTAGGAAATAAATCCTTTTTGCTCAAAGACCCAGATTTGAGGCATAAACACTTCTTTCTTTTAACCATGCATGAACTATAGATATTGGGTGGCTGTGAAGTCATCAGGATATTTAGTTGTATCTCCTGCTTTCCTCTGATCAACATGTGTTTAGCTATTTCAATCAAGTATTCACATGGACCTGCTGGATGTCATCTAACAGAAAATCTTAGTGTGGCACTAAAATGACTAATTGAATCTTGAAGGTCAACCTTGGAGAAAAAGTAGGTAGCCCTCTTAGGGGACTGTGGTACCGCAAACTATAGTTCTTCTGCCATAGTCTGTGTAACTCTTATGGCTAAACCAGGACTCCCAATTACTAGATGGGAGGGACAATGCAAATAAAGTGGCATAGAAGATTTTAACATGAGTGTTGGTCTGTTTTGCCATTCTCCTGGGTTTAAAATGAGTCATCACAGAAGCAGGAATGGCAAATCACAACCATCCAGAAAGAAGAGCGGCTGGCAGAGCACATCCTTTAGACCCTGTGATTCCTGTGGAGAGAAGCGGTAACAGCGTCTTCTTTCTCCCTTAGAGTAGCTGGTGGGTTTGAACCACTTATCTTGAGGTTAGAAATCCAGTGCTTATCTTACACTATCACTAGGACTCCTTAAGGAAGCAAACACTGGATTTAAAACAAAAATAGCTTTTCAATTATAATTTATATGTTGTTGTTGTTGTTGTTAGGGGCCATCGAGTCAGTAATGACTCACAGCGACCCTATACACAACAGAACAAAACACTGTCTGGTCCTGGGTCAACCCCACAATTGTTGCCATGCTTTAACCCACTGATGTTGCCACTTTGTCAATCCATCTCTCTGGGGGTCTTCCTCTTTTTCTCTAACCCTCCACTTTAAAACATGATAGCATTCTCCAGTGACTGGTCCCTCCAGACAATATTTCCGAAATATGAGAGACAAAGTCTGGCCATCTTGGCCTCCAAGGAGCACTCTGGTTGTACTTCTTCCACACAGATCTGTTGGTTCTTTTGGCAGCCTATGACAATTTCAATATTCTCCTCCTACACCATAACTCCAATACATCAATATTTCTACAATCTTCCTTATTCACTGTCCAACTTTTGCATACATGTGAGGTTATTGCAAATACCATGGCTTGGGTCAGGTGCTCTTTAGTCCTCAAGATGACGTCTTTGATCTTCAACACTTTAAAAAGGTCTTGTGCAGCAAATTTGCCTAATGCAACACGTCATTGGATTTCTTGACTGCTGCTTCCATGAGTGTTGATAGTTGATCCAAGAAGAATGAAATCTTTGACAACTTCAATCTTTTCTTCACTGATATGATGTTGTTTATTGGCCCAGTGGTGAGGATTTTTGTTTTCTTTATATTGAGATGGAATCCATACTGAAGGCTGTGCTCCTTGATCGTCATCAGTGTTTAAGTCTTGTTCACTTTCAGCAAGCAAGGTTGTATTATCTGCATATCTCAGGTTGTTAATGAGTCTTCCTCCGATCCTGATGCCACGTTTTTCTTCATATCATCCAGCTTCTCAGATTATTTGCTCAGTATACAGATTAAATAAGTATGGTGAAAGAATACAACTCTGTTGCACACCTTTCCTAATTTTAAATCATTCAGTATTCCTGTGTTCTTTTCCAACAACTGCTTCTTGGTCCATGTACAAGATCCTCATGAGCACAATGAAATGTTCCAGAATACTCATACTTCGCAATATTGCTTGACATGATCCACACAATCAAAAGCCTTTGTGTCGTCAATAAAGCACAGGTAAACATCTTTGTGGTATCCTCTGCTTTCAGCCAAGATCCATCAGACATTAGCAATGATATCCCTCATTCTACATCCTCTTCTGAATCCGGCTTGAACCTCTGGAAGTTCTCTGTCAATGTATGCTTGCAGCTGTTTCTGTATTACCTTTAGTAAAACTTTACTCGCATATGATATAAAAGAGACTACCTGACGATTTCCACATTCTGTCAGGTAACCTTTCTTTGGAATGGGCACAAATATGAATCTCTTCCAATCAGTTGGCCAGATAGTTGTCTTCCAAATTTCTTGGCATAGATGAGGGAATCATCCAGTGCCACCTCACTTTCTTGAAAGATTTCAGTTTGTAATTTATGTATGTTGTTTTTGTTAAGTGCCGTCGAGTCAATTCCAACCCATAACGACCCTGAACAGGGCCTGAGGGCTATAAATATTTACGGGAGCAGAAAGCCTCATCTTTCTCCCATGGAGGAGCTGGTAGTTTCAAACTGCTGACCTTGTGGTTCGCAGCCTGATTGTAACCACTACACTAAAAATTGATAGCTGGTGAACTAACACACACACTAAAATAACTAAATTATTCGGCATGTTTGTCATTGAGATGCATCTTCTAGCTGATTCTGAATCATACTGACCCTATAGTAGAACTGCCCGATAGGGTCACAAGCCTGTAAAGCCTTTTTTTTTTTTTTTTTTAGAGAGGAAATTTAATTTTTTTCTGTACATTTACAATTGTATATTTTACTTTTTAAAAAAACCTTTGATTGTGAATTGAGGAAAGGTCTACAAAGCAGATCATTTATATTCAACAAATCATACCCGTCATTTCATCCCAATGTTTACAATTGCCTCTGTGGAACATTACCATGTTTATTTCCATTAGCCCTTCTTTCCCTACCCTTCTAAAATTTGTCCTACGTAAATGCTGTCCTTTTGATCTCAAATGGTTAACCATTAGTATGATGTGCGTACCTTAGTATTGTTCCTTTTATACATCGATTGCTTGGTCACCTAAAAGGTAACCAAGAGCCATAGCTTCAGGGTTCCTCCAATTACTATCGGATCATTACCCTAGCAGTATTTATGATTTTGAGTTTTGTTTCACATTTTCTCCCACTCCATCCAGAATTTTCTAACGTGATTCCTGTCAGAGCATTTGGTACTGGTAGCTGAGGCCCATCTAATTCTTCTGGTCTCAGGGATGTAAGACTGATGTGCATGTGGTCCATAAGTTCTTTGGACGAATTGTTTCTGAGCATCTTCATTTGTCATCACTCTTCTTTCCTCCAGACAGTGAGAGAGAGCAAATGTTGCACCACAGATGGCTGCTCAGGAGCTTCTGATCTAAGTAGGATGTAGAACATTGTTTTTGTGGATTGTGTTGTACCAAATGACCATGATGCTCCCCCAGATCTAACAACCCATTTTCTCAAGGTGTTAGATAATGTCTAAGAAGTTTTCCTAATTTTGTCCCGTCGCTATGGTTCTAAACTGACTTGATGGCATTTAACAACAATAACAATGCCCTATCACATTTATGGATATGTTTGCAATTAAGATGTTGTTAAGTGCCCTTGAGTCAGTTCTGACTCATAGCAACCCTACCCTGTAAAGGGTTTGCAAGGAGTAACTGGTAAGCTTGAGCCACCGAGCTTGCGATTCAAACTGACCTTGTAGTCCAGCATATTGACCAACAGTGCCACACCAGGACTCCACAAAGGTAAATTGTTGTTGTTGTTATGTGCCATCACGTCAGTTCCGACCCATAGTGACCCTGTATAGTGTTTCTGAGGGTGTAAATCTTTACGGGAGTAGAAAGCCTCATCTTTTTCCCGCAGAGCAGCTGGTAGTTTCGAACCACTGACCTTAAGGTTCGCAGCCCGATTCGTAACCACTACGCTACCAGAGCTCCTTACAAAGGTAAATACCCATGTAAAAATATTTCTGTTACATCTTTATGTACTTGTGGGTACACACACATTCTCCCTCACTTACATGTTCGCAAGATTGTAAATCTTTATTGAAGCAGACTGCTACATCTTTCCCCTGCAGAGCAGCTGGTGGTTTTAAACCGCCAAATTTCAGTTGCTTAGTCCACTGTACCACCAAGGATCCTTCAAATAGGCATAAATACTGCAATTAGACTTTTACTGTACCAGAAAAAAAAAAGAACAGCAAAATACTATAGTGATTTTGATGTACCACGTGCACTAACTGAATGCAAGCAATATTGTAGAAGTAATTGGCCAAAATGTGAATGTTCAAAGAGCTAGCCTAATTCCATTTGGATTTAATTATAGTATATTTGAGAATCAACTGTATTCCTGCCTGGATATTTTTCAATCCATGTCAAATTAGTCTTTTAAGAAAGGATTAACAGATGTGGATAGAAGCATTCATCAAGGCTAATTTTGAAACACCAACTGTCATATTTGACAAGATTTCTATCAGCTGAAACTGTCTGTCAAATATAACCCCCAAATCTAGTGATAATAAAATATACCAGTCACCAATATAATGAGATTGATTTAGCAAAAGCTTATTTAAAGAACATGTAATATGGTAGAGTCTAGTTCAAGCTGGGCTAGGAACTAGTGACATAAAGGTGATTCACCAAACTCTCTAAACCTTTACAACTTAGTTTAGAAATTGTGGATAATAATAGTTGCTCTATGTAGCTCATTGGTTTATTTTAAGACCTTAAGATAATAGTGAGACAAAATGCATGAAATGATATTAATGCAATTGTTTCTGAGCATCTTCATTTTTTATCACTCTTTTCTCAAGACAGACACCAATAGTTGCACCTTAGATGGCCACTCATGAGCTTTTGAGATCCCAGTTGCTATTCATCATAGAAGGATGGAGAACATTGTCTTTGTGGACTATCTTATACCAATTGACTATGGTTTCCCCCAATAGCCATGTTCTCAAGATGTTTGGTAATATCTAAGAAGTTTTGTCTAATCATCTACTAATAGTGAGTTTTCAAACTGAAAAATATTATAATAGACGATAATACATATTTTCTAAATTTTAAAAACATTCCCTACATAGCACCTCCTTGAATTACACATCTCTGTTTCCAAAGATTTTCCCTGCTTAACAGTGAGTATCCCAACTGCTCTTTATATAAGTAAGGCAGTAGAGTTTATTCATCGATGATAACTAAATAAGTAAAAAGTGACTTTATTGAAGAAACTACATAAACCTTAGTACTTTAACATCTAGATGGCTTCAAAAATATAATATTGGATTTATTTACCCTATATCTAAGTCAGGAGCATTCTCTAGAAGAATCAATCCAGTGATGTAATACATACGGAGAGACAGAAACAGAAATAGTTGATGGAAAGAACAGGGGAAAGAGTCATATGATCCAGTTTCTTAGATTATTTTCTCAGCATTCAGATTGAGTAAGTATGGTGAAAGGATACAACCCTGACACACACCTTTCCCAATTTTAAATCATTCATCGTACTCTTGTCCTGTCCCAATGACTGACTTTTGGTCTATGCACAGGTTCCTCATGAGTACAATTAAGTATTTGGGAATATCCAGTTTTCATAGTGTTATCCACAATTTATTATGATCCACACAGTCAAATGCTTTTGCACAGCAAAATTTAAAAGGCACAAGTAAACATCCTTTTGATAGTCTCTGCTTTTAGCCAAGATATATCTGACATCAACAATGATATTCCTTGTTCGGTATTTTCTTCTGAAACTGACTTGAGCATCTATCTGGTCATGTACTGCTGCAACATTTTTGAATTAGCGTCACTAAAATTTTTCTTGCGTGTGATATTAATGATATTGTTCTATATCTTACACACTCTATTTGCTCACCTCTCTTTGGAATATATGTAAATATGGATCTCTTAAAATCAGTTGTCCAGGTAACAGTCTTTCTACTTTTCTCAGCATAGATGAGTATCTCCAACAGTGCATCACTTTGTTAAACATGTCACTTTGTATTCCATCAATTCCTGGAGCCTTGCTTTTCGTCAATACCTTTAATGCGGCTCAAGAAATGATAAGCATGTTCTTTCCCTTTGGTTTTCTAACTCCAGGTCTTTCTCTGCATTGCACTATAATACTGTCTTTAGTTGCCTTTTGAAATGTTCTGCTCAGCTCTTACATATCCTCATATCTTCCAGTTGTTTTAGCTTCTCTATACTCAAAAGTAAGGAGCTCTGATAGTGTAGTGATTACTAGTCAGGCTGCTCACCTCAGGTTAGCAGTTCGAAACTATCAGCCATTCCACAGGAGAAAGATGAGGCTTTCTGCTGCTGTAAAGATTTACACCCTGGAAACCTTATACAGGGCTGCTATGAGTCAAACCAATTTGGTGGCACAAGGTCATCACCACCAGCATGCTCAAAAGTAATTTCAGTGTCTCTAATGAATGAATTGTGGCCTTTTCTTTCTTTTCTGCCTTATTACTGTGCTAATGTTTTCTTCTGGTATGTTGTTCTTGCTTTCATCCCACAGTTCTGATCTTCACTTATTAAGGTCTAATTAATTAAGTCTGGTCTTGAAATGGTCTCTAAATCCAGGTGGATTTAGAGTTTTAAAATGTTCTTCAGTTTCAGCTTAAACTTGCATATAAGTAATTGATGGCCCCTGGCCTTGTTTTGGTTGATGATACTGAGCTTTTCCACAACAGGAATGAAATTGACTACTCCAGAGATGTAGTCAACTTGATTCCTGTGTATTCCATCTAATTTTGCAATTAAATCAATTGTTGGTCTTGAAAAATCCTGTTATGTGATCTCAAACATCATTTCTATCACCAAGGCTTTATTTTCCACATATTCATCCTTCTTCTTTATTTGCTACTTTTGTATTCTAAGCACCAGTAACTATCAATGCATCTTGATTATATGTTAGATCAAGTTCAGTGAAGAAACTGGTAGAATTCTTCAGTTTCATAATGTCATCATTGGCTTTAGTGTTTGGTACATACATTTGAATAGTAATGGAATTAACTAGTCTCTGTTGTAGGCATGTGGGTTTTCTCCTATCACAGATAAGCATTCTGAAGTCCTCTGCCTCTCCTTCTTCTAGTCTGTCTTAGTCTGGAAGTTCCATTGTCCACCATGGGTGACCATGCTGACATTTAAAATACCAGTGGCATAGCTTCCAGCATCACAGCAACACAGGAGCCATCAAACTGACTAATGCATGGTGGCATACAATGATAGGTAAACTGAATTAGTTAAAGCCAACTGATTCAATCACGCATGATTACTTCATAGCAAAATTTAGGCTTGTTTTACAAAATCTAGGCACTACAGTTTAGCTAAATTGACACATGAAATTAACCATCACAGCAGATAAAACTAGTTACCAATATATTATTATTCCAATGAACAGTTGGTGTTGTTTTTAGGTGCTGTTGAGTTGGTTCTGACTCATAGTAACCCTTTGTACAACAGAACAAAACAATGGACTGCCTCGGAGTCCCACTTCCAGCTTCTAGGAGTTAGAATGGAAGAGGCCCAATTTAACCCAGATGCCCATAACTATCAAACTGTATTCTGAAAGACCAAATTGTATATACTCATACCAACATTGTTGCTAACCCACAACTGTGGGTGGGGAGAACAGTCCTCAGAGAGTAAGAATTCTAGTGAATTGGGTGTAATATACAAAGTTGTTAAGTGGCTTCACATCAGTTCTGACTCCTAGCGACTCCTTTCCAAGGAGCTGCTGGTGCGTTTGAACGGTCAACCTTGTGGTTTGCAGTCTGGGGCTGATCCTACAGTACCACACCATTAGTCCATATTTAAAGTAGCGTCCACAGTATTACATTTAAGATTTTCTATTCTGATGCCAGGAACACTATCATTTGGCTGTGCTATGCCACATTATAGGTGTAAAATCTTGCATTATCAACTTAGATTTTACATGAAAGTCATGTTCTGGCTCAGCTATGGTTGGTTCCCATTATTCTTTGCATAAGTGCACAGAATGTCAAAGTTATCTTACCAAATTACATGTGATGAAGGGTTATCCTACCAGTCTCTTTCAGCTTATTGTTTCTCTTCTATCTCAACAGATTTCCTTACTGTAGTTGATTTCATTCATAGTTTTTAAAAGAAAAAATAACTAAGCAAATATGAAAAATACTCTGGTGTTTATTTCAATGTTAGGATTGCCTGGGCAGTGCATATTGCTAAGTGCTGGACCGATAAACTGAAAGGCAGATGATTCAAACTCACCCAGAGATACCTTAGAAATAAGTCTTGGTGATTTGCTTTCAAAGGTCCCAGCAATGAAAATCCTATAAAGCAGATTCATTCTACACACTTGGTATCACCATGAGTCATAATCAGCGTGATGACAACTAACAACAACATTTCAGTATTACATGCCTTTCTTGTATCTCATATATGGAAAAGACCCACTTGACCAGTTTATATCCTAGGTTAGAAGGCTTACTTTTAATCTGATGCTACTTCAGTCTACAACCAAAAAAAAAAAAAAAAAGGATGTCTATTTTTTCAAAATTACTTAAATTACGTCTATGCTTTTACAGGCAGTGTTTGTATTAAAGAGAATTCCAGAATCATTCACCTCACCCTGATGTGGTTCTGCAAATACACACACAGCTATTACCTTTGGAACCCAAGAGGTTGTCTCAATGAATCAGTGTTAGTCTTTTATTTGGAATAGCACCATTGCATATGCCATTTAAGACTTTCATGTGGTTCTATGTCTGTAATTGTTGAAAAGAATTCTCTTTCTTTGTTCTGCCAATTGAGCTAGAAACTATCCAAGCAAATATTGGACAAGATTTTACAAGATGCATCATGCGTAGTCCAATGATTTGAGACCAGGATGTTTTTGTTAACTTGTGAACTCTAAAAGATATGTCCAGCTATGATGGATGTATTCAATGGAGCAGTTCATTCTTGATTCTAATGGTGACTTTCAGTGTATTAATTCAGTAACTTCAGTAACCTGAGAGCCTCTGGCAGCTGTGGGTAGCTGGAGATTCCTAGAGAGACAACAGCGTGTGAATGAAGCAGTGCTTTGAGATCTATTAATTGACAATAAACTGCCACAAAAGTCTCTACTTCATAGCACTTAAGTCTTCTTGTTTTTCTCTTCAGAGTTCTGATACTTTGTCATTGGGTTGTGTCTCAGGGACAGGAAAGCTGAAATTTGAAACCCCACCCTGGTCACTCTGTCCTTTTCCTTTCTGTGACTGCAAGAGGAAGTTAGACATTTCAGTAACACCATGTTTCAATTATTTTTTATTTTAGACCACATGGGCAGAGACTGCTCACCACTGTTTGACAGGATGTTTCTGTGTCTTCTTGGTAGGGGTCCACTGCCTTTCAAAGAGACAGAACTGGATTCTTTTGACTCTTCAAAAAAAGAAAAGCCAGCCACACACATGCAGACAGCACCTTAGAGGGATGCATGTCTGGGTGACAACTTTTGAATGAGAAACACTTTCTACCAATTATTTGTTCCTGATGAAAAGAGAAATGGTACTTTATTGAGTTGTAGAAATGCATCCTCCTAATAATATTGTTAAAGTTATAGATCCATGGTTCCTTGTCCCAAACTGCCAAGATCATAGGTCATTCAGAATTCAAAATTTCTCAGATTTCCTATGTTGCATGCTATATAATACCCTAGAGGGATCTGAGGCATCACCAGAGTAAAGCATATAAATAATTCTTTAGCAAAGTATATGAAGAATCTTACTAAGGAGGATGCATAGAGATTAAAAATACCCCCAGAGCAATTCCATTCAGATTTATCACAAAATTAGTTCTGGCCAACTCAGTTGGCCACACATGCTTTTGAGATTACCAGGAAGGGATTGTGACCTGCATTCACAGTTGCAAGCATTGAAGGTGTCTTAGATTCTTAGGGTTGTTTTAATGACATACTGTAAAGTTGTTGTTGTTAAGTGCCGTAGAGTTGGTTCCGACTCATAGTGACCCTGTACAGGGTTTCCAAGGCTGTAAATCTTTATGGGAGCAGAAAGCTTCATCTTTCTCCCGTGGAACAGTTGGTAGTTTCGAACTGCTGACCTTGTGATTCACAGCCCGATTCTTAGCCATTATACTACCAGAGCTCCAAGAACAGAAATTTATTATATCACAACTCTGGATGCTGGACATTTGAATTCAGGTTATCAGTAGGGCCACACGCTTTCTATCCACCATGGTGTTGTTGCTGTTGTAAGGTGCCTTCAAGTTGTTCTGACTCATAGAGACCCTCTGCACAACAATGAAACACTGCCCCATCTTGTGCCAGCCTCACAATTGTTACACTTGAGCCCACTGGTGCTGTCACTGTAACAATTCATCTCATTGGGGGTCTTCCTCTTCTTTGTTGACCTTCCACTTTACCAAACATGATGACCTACTCCAGGGATGGTCCCTCCAGATGACATGTTTGAAATTTGAGTGATGAAATCTCATCATCCTGGCATCCAAGTAGCAGTCTGGTTGTACTTCTTTGAACACAGATTTTCTTGCTCTTCTGGCAGTCCATGATACTATCAATATTCTCCTCCAACATCATAACTAAAATTCATCAATTATTTTATGATCTTCTTTATTCATTGTATAACGTTCACATGCATATGAGGCTACTGAAAATACCATGGGTTGGTCCGGCATGCTTTAGTCCTCAAACTGACATCTTTGCTCAGTACTTTAAAGAGGTCTTGTGCAGCAGATTTGCCTAATGTAATGCATCATTTGATTTCTTGACTGTTGTTTTAATGAGTGTTGATAGTGGATCCAAGCAAAATGAAGTCTATGACAACTTTAATCTGTTCTCTTTATCATGACGATATATTTTGGTCCAGTTGTGAGGATTTGCCCACTATGTTTTGATGTGCCATCAACTTGGTTCCAAGTCATGGTGACCTTGTATAGGGTTCTGGAGACTGTAAATATTTACAGGAGTAGAAAGCTTCTTCTTTACCAGCAAAGCAGCTGGAGAAATTGAACTGTTGACCTTGTGACTAGCAGCCCAACATATAACCCACTATACCACAAGAGCTCCTTGTCCATGATTGTTGTTAAGTGCCATCGAGTCATTTCCAGCTCACAGTAACCTTGTATAGGGTTTCCGAGGAGCCACTGGTAATTTTTAACTTCCAACCTTATGGATCAAACAGACCTTGAGGGACAGTGCTGATTCCAAAGTGCCACATTAGGACTCATAGTCCATTGTGTTGTTGTTAAGTCAACTGCCAAGTCAGTTCTGACTCATAGAGATCTATATCTGGTTTCTAAGAAGTTACTGGTGAGTTTGAACTACCAACCTTGCAGTTCAAACTGTAAGGAAAAGAAAGAAAGAGACGAAGGAGAGAGTCTTGACTTCAACAGCAGGCAGGTTTATTGAGAGTAAACCTGGGAGGGGGTACTCTTAGGTCACCAAAGGAGACCAAGAGCCTGTCTGTTCTTTTACAGACTGGGGTATTTAAAGGCCATGTGGTCTGTGTACAGTTCTAGTGAGTTTACAATGGGTGGGGGTATGGGGATTTGGGCAGGGGTATGGAGATTTTCCTGAAACCTGGAATTTCAGGGGGGAGGGTCTCCAAGTGTAACAAAGACCCAGGTTTCCCAGGGAGATCAGAAGCTCAAGCAGGACCCCATTCAGTGTCAATTGGGGGTAGTTGCAATAAGGAAGATCTTAGAAGAATTGATACCTTTGAATTGTGGTGTTGGAGGAGAATGCTAAAAGTGCCATGGACTGCCAAAAGAACCAATAGATCTGTTTTGGAGGAGGTGCAGCCAGAGTGCTCCTTGGAGGCCAAGATGGCTAAACTGCGTCTCTCATACTTTGGACATATTGTCAGGAGAGAATAGTCACTGGAGAATGGTGTTGTGCTGGATAAGATGGAGGGTCAGAGAAAAAGAGGAAGACCCCCAATGAGATGGATAGGTCAGGGGACATCATTGATGGCGTCAAGTGTGGCAGCGGTAGTGAGGTTGGCCTAGGATCGGACATTGTTTTGTTCTGCAGTGCATGGGGTCGCTATGAGTCGGTTCCAACTCTATGGCACTTGACAACAACAACAACAACAACAGCAGCAATGCCATTCTGTTGATCAGGCACAAGGTCCTTCAGTTTCTAAGGAGTTACTGGTGAGTTTGAACCACCGACCTTGCAGTTCAAACTGACCTTGAGATCAAGTGCTCCCTACTGTGCCATAATAGGGGGAAACAAGTTCTTGTCTCTTCCAATTTCAGGTAAACTCAGGTTTTTTGTTTTTGTTTTTGCTTTTTGGTGAGTGTGTTTTCTTTTGTAACCCCTTGACTTTCCATATATCTTTATGTGGTGTGATGGTTAGGGTTTTGTGTTCTACTTGGGTGGGCAGGATTCTCAGTGATTTGGCACTTGTTGTTGTTTGTTGTAAGTGCCATCGAGTTTATTCTGAACAAAAGTGACTCTGTATTGGGTTTCTGAGCAATGGCTGGTGAGCTTGAACTGCCTACCTTGCAGTTCAAATGGCTTTGCAGTCTGGATCTTTAAACCATAGGGCCACACCGGGACTCTGATTTAGGATGTAGTAATCTTCCATGTGGGATGACATCAAGACCATCGTACAGGAAGAAAGCAAAAAATCATTAAAAAGACAAGCAAGAAGGAATGGATCAAAATGGATGTCAGTAGAGAGACACTGAAACTTGCTCTCCAGCATAGAAATGTTAAAGTTAATAGAAGAAATGAGAAGTACAGAGCTCAACAGAAAATTTCAAAGGTCAGCTCAAGAAGACAAAGTCAAATATTATAATGAAATGGGGGTAAGATCTGGAGTCAGAAAACCAAAAGGGAAGAACACGCTCAGCATTTCTCAGGCTGGGAGAACTGAAGAAAAAATGCAAGCCTCAACTTTCGTATTGAAAGAGTCTCTGGGCAAATTATTGAATGATGCAGAAATCATCAAAAGAAGATGGAAGAAATACACAGAGTCACTGTATCAAAAGGAAATAGTTGATGTTCAACCATATCAAGAGGTAGCATATAATCTCTCGAGAGCCGGTGACACTGAAGGATGAAGTCCAACGTGCATTGAAGGAATTCGCAAATAACAAGGCACCAGGAATTAGTGAGGGGAAAAATTGAAATCTTACAAGAAAGTGAGGCGGCACTAGAGGCACTCACTTATCTATGCCAAGAAATTTGGAAGACAACTATCTGGCCAACTGGTTGGAAAAGATCTGTATTTGTGTCCACTCCAAAGAGAGCTGACCCAACAGAATTCATCAGAATCCATCCTCCAATATCTTTGATATCTCATATGAGAAAATTTTTAGTAAAGGCAATACAGAAACATCTGCAAGCATACATTGAAATAGAACTTCCAGAGGTTCAAGCAGGATTCAGAAGAGGACATAGAACAAGGGATATCATTACTGATAGATCTTGGCAGAAAGCAGAGAATAACAGAAAGATGTTTACCTTTATTGACTAAGCAAAGGCTTGCAATTGTGTGGATCATGAAAAGATATGGACAACATTGTGAAGTATGAGTATTCCTGAACACTTAATTGTGCTGATGAGGAATCTGTACCTGGACAAAGAGGCAGTTGTTCGAATAGAATATGGGGACACTGAATGGTTTAAAATTAAGAAAAGTGTGTTACAGAGTTGTATTCTTTCACCATACTTATTCAATCTGTATGCTGAGCAAATAATCTGAGAACCTGGGTTCTATGAAGAAAAACATGGCATCAGGATTGGAGGAAGACTTATTAACAACCTGCAATATGCAGATGGTACAACCTTGCTTGCTGAAAGTGAAGAGGACTTAAAATACTTACTGATGAAGATCAAAGAGCACAGCCTTTGGTGTGGATTGCATCTCAATGTAAAGAAAACAAAAATCCTCACCACTGGACCAATAAACAACATTCTTATCAATGGAGAAAAGATAGAAGTTGTCAGAGGACTCCATTCTTCTTGGATCAATTATCAACATTCATGGAAGCAGCAGTCAAGAGATCAAATGACGTACTGCATTAGGCAAATCTGCTGTATAAGACCTTTTTAAAGTATTGAAGAGCAAAGAGGTCAGCTTGAGGACTAAAGTGCGCGTGACCCAAGCCATGGTATTTTCAATAACCTCATATGCATGTGAAAACTGGACAATGAATAAGGAAGACCATAGAAGAATTGATGGTTTTGAGTTATGGTGTTGGAGGAGAATATTGAACATTCTGTGGGCTGCCAAAAGAAGCAACAGATCTGTGTTGGAAGAAGTGCAGCCAGAGTGCTCCTTGAAGGCCAGGATGGCCAAACTTCTCCTTTCATACTTTGAACATGTTGTCAGGAGGGAACAGTCACTGGAAAAGGATATCATGTTTGGTAAGGTGGAGGGTCAGAGAAAAAGAGGAAGACCCCAGCGAGATGGATTGACAATATGTCAGCATCAATGGGCTCCAGTGTGGCAACAATTTGACCAGTACCAGACAGTGTTCCGTTCCATTGTGCATAGGGTCGCTATGAGTCAGTATCAACTCTATGGCACGTAAAAACAACAACAATCTCCCATGGTGATACTTTATATAATGCAGTTATCTCCATGATGGGATCTTCTAGAAGGAACCAATCAACTAAAGGGTGGTTTCCATAAGGATGTTGTCTGCAACATCTTTTATCTTACTATGATGGAAATGTGAACAGAGAAAGATGGACCTATTCCCACCAAGAAAGCAGAGCCAGGAATGAAATGCATCCTTTGGACCTGGGCTCCCTCTTCTGTGAAACTCCTAAATCCAAGAAAAGATTGATGCCAAGACACATAGATATCTTAAGAAATGCTTGGGCTACAGATCCTGACCCAAGCCATATGCATGTGGAAGTTGGACAATGAATAAGAAAGACCATATAAGAATTGATGCATTTGAGTTATGGTGTTGGAGAAACTATTAAAACTAGTACCAAGGACTGCTAAAAGAACAAACAAACCTGTATTGGAAGAAGTGCAGCCAGAATGCTCCTTAGAAGCCAAGATATCCACACTTCATCTCTCATACTTTGGACGTATTATCAGGAGGGACCAGTCCCTGGAGAAGGACATCATGATTGATAATATGGAGGGTCAGTGAAAAAGGAAGACCCCTCCTCCCCATGAGGTGAATTGTCACAGTAGCAGCAGCAATGGGTTCAAGCATAGCAACAAATGTGAGGTTGATATGGAACCACGCAGCATTGCATTCTAGTGTGTATAAGGTCACAATGAGTTGGAATTGACTCAACGGCACCTAACAACAATAACAACAGATGTTGAAAGGAGAGAGAACAGCCTTTCACCAGGCCAGGTGCTCTGAATTTGGACTTCTAAACTGAGAGAATACATTTGTGTTTGTTATAACAATCCACTGTGGTATTTCTGTTGCAACCGCACTGGATAAGCTTTGTCTCTGTCTTTCCACCTATGGGGCACTTACTCTGCATCTATTCTGCCCTAGTATTATACACCGGCCAGAGGAGACTAGGACCCACATTTCTCCTGTTAATATCTTGGAGGATAAATAACATCTTGGATGAAAAAAAAAGAAAACCTATTTCCATACGAGGTCAGGGATTAGGACTGCTTCTGAGGGAATACAAACTATTCCATAGCAGTAGGCATTCACTAAATGTTTGTGGAAATTTGGTTCAATAAATGAATGAGTCAATAAATGAGTTATCTTTCTCTTAAAAGGCAGAAAATAAAATCAAAACTAACTGCCATAGAGTCAATTCTGACTCAGAGCAACACTACATGGAGTTTCTGTGACTATAAATCTTTATAGGACCACACAGGCCATTCATAGTGTTTCTAAGGAGCAGCTACTGGGTTTGAACTGTTGACCTTGAAGTCAGCATCCCTGTGCCTAACCCACAGAGCCACCAGGGATCCTTAAGGTAGAAAATAAAGCGGGTAAAAAATTTAAAGCATTAGTTGAATGTTTAAA
>NW_006408588.1:1181497-1182057 GCF_000296735.1 Chrysochloris asiatica | reverse complement strand
AGTTCAAACTCACCAGCCACTCCTTGGAGACACTATACAAGGTCACTGTGAATTCAAACTGATTCAACTGCAGTTAACAACAACACAGCATTTGGGATCAGGGCTTCACTCTAAGATTCTGTTTCTCCTCAACTTTCTTTTACCTCTTAATTGCTTCCCTAACCTTTCTCCCAAAAGCTCTATGTAGCCACTAACTTCCAGTTAAATTTGCATCCAACAGAACATGATGCATAAGAAAATAGGTGGTTATGAGTATAGGCTATTCTTCTGCAGAGGCAAGTGCTACTTATTTTAAAAAGATTTTTCCCAGGGTTTACTTGTAAAAAAATAGGTTTTTGGTTCATAAAGTTTGTCATATCCTTTGTGTAGTTTTCAGTTGAAGAATGTTCAGCACAATTAAAGGACTGTTCTACTTTGAAGGCTTATTTTACATTGCATTTGATACTATTCAGAGAAAGAATATAACTAGAATACAAAGGAGAAGGAAGTTACATGTATACATGAGGGAGGTTCAAAAAGTTGATGGAAGAATGAAATGAAAAGATAATGGAATTTCCCCC
>NW_006408588.1:1176185-1180767 GCF_000296735.1 Chrysochloris asiatica | reverse complement strand
CAGCAGGTGAATACAGCATTTGCCAAGAACATTCTTGGATTACACCTGTTGTCTCAACATATTTATTCATCGTGCCCCTTCCCATTCTCAAAATACTCCAGTTTCGATGAAATTCACCTTAGTTAATAAAAATTCTCCAAGCTTTGCTTAAAAAGTATCATTTTCTTTCCCAGCAAATGTATTCCTTTTCTTAACCATACTGTTGGGTCACCTGTTGAGCATTCCCAGTTTCAAGCGGCTACTTTAAACTCCGGATTTTAAACAACAGCAACTGGGATTGGATATGTTATTTCTTTCAGTTATAAAGTAGTTTTGACTGTATGTATCTATCTGTGATCCACGCCAGCCAACCCTCCCCACCCGCCTCCAACTAGGGGAAAAAACAAAACCTTCCCATTCACTCACAGATCATTTAATATGTGTTTTTACACTTTCCCAAAGTTCTCCATTTTAGAGCGTATTTCCCATGGAAAACAAAGCCCTGGGAACTCTAAGAAGAGTGTGTATAAGCTCAATGTGACACAGGAATTGAGACACTCTCAAATGTTTATATTGCAAAGCCACATGAAAAGGCATCTCCCTCCCTATTAACCAATATGTTTCAGCATCCCCACAGTCAGCCAAGATTAATAGAGGTGTAAAAGCCTGGTGCTCAACACTAGGCCTATTTATTAGAGGGGAGGAGAGAGAAAGAAGTGCTTGGAAGAGAAGAGTTGTTCTCTTGCTGATCAATCAACAGACACTATTTTTTTTTTTTTCAGTAATAAGAAAGCAAGTATTAGCTAAACAGATTGATGGTTCCCCCTTTCTCTATAAGCTAAACAGATGTGTTTACTAGTATGAGAAATGAATAAACATCCAATTGTGGATGGTGGGTGGGTTAAGAAAAATAGTAGTAGCATAGGTATTTCTTCCTTTCTGAAAAGGACAATTATTTTTGCCTCTAAAATTCTTCTAAATGGCTTTACTCACCACATCCATATTTTACTATTAAAATTGGAAAGTGTACCCATTGAACATCTTGGATTCTAGAAACACATCCAGTTACTCCTAAACAAGAGTAATTCACTTACCTGCAGTGGGACACAGATACATGAACTATAAGGATTTTATGATGAAAACCAATAGTATGAGGCTTTGTCAAAAAGAAGGGAGTCTTTGCAACATGGATTCTCCGTGGAAGATTTCCAGACTTCAATGCTCCATATTTGAATCTAGTAGGATTTGCAGACATCAGTCCCATAGCTTTTATGGGGCGATGGCAATGCTATCCTCATTCCTTTTCCTAAAATAAAAACAAAACTGCCATCGAGTTGATTCCCAATCACAGTGAGTGACCCTGTTTCCAAGGCTAGAAATCTTTGCCCAATCAGAAAGCCTCATCTTTCTTCTGCAGAGCAACTGCTGGGTTTGAACTGCTGACCTTACAACTAGCAGTACAGTGCTTAACCTACAGTGCCACCAGGGCTCCTTTTATTTTTCTTCCTTGATGATACTGAAATATATTTATGAATATGAGTCATCAGTGATTCCAAAGCAATGATCACATAAAACAAAACAAAACAAAACAAAGGCAGAGATGTTTGTTTGTTTTTTTTCTGGCTTCATTTTGTTTAAATTGAAAATACAGATACCTTGCCATTGTTCTGGCCTTCTAAGAGTTATCTGCTTGGTCTGGAAGACAGATTGGTGAAATGTAGTCTGTGCTTTACTAACTCACCATCAGGACATATTGTTTGTCAAATATGAGTACATAACTCCAATATGAAAACATAGGGGTATGGAAGGAAATTGAGGACACAGGGTCATCTTCAACTGAGAACTTTTAGGGCAAATGCAACATCTTATATAGAATCCCCGGTGGCAGAGTGGCTTAAGAGTTGGGCTGCTTATCAAAGCTCAGCAGGTCACACCCACTAGCCACTCAGTGGGAGAAAGATGAAGCCGTTTGCTTTCATAAAGATTTACAACCACTGAAACCCTATGGGGCAGTTGTACTCAGTCTATAGAGTCTTCATGAGTTGGAATCGACTCAACAACTGTGGATTATAAAGAGAAGCACTAGGGAATAAAATAGCAATTTACTGACTAGGCTGGAACTAGTCCTATCTGGGCCTCTCTCTGCTTCTACTTTATTCCAAAAGAGAGAAAAGTCAAAGGAGTAATGAATCTATCAAGCAATCAGAGCAGCAGGGAGAAGGAAACCATGTTCACAGCGAGGGAAAAAAACAAAGGTAACTCCTGGCTGTAAATATGAGAGAGACAAACTAGAATAGGATGATTTTCTCCTCAGACACAGCAGGGGAAATATCTGAGAGGAAGTAAAAAATATGCAAATGTGATTGGGTGCTGAATGCAAAGGACTTTGAAAGAAACTCTGAACTGGAGCAGGTGACTGAGATCTAAACATCGTAATGAACTCCCGGTGGATTCGGTGTGTCTAAAGGTTAGGGGAGTCCTGATGTGGGGTTGCAGGATAAGCACTAGACTGCAAAGGCAGTCTGTACCACAGGGTTGTTGGTTCAAACTCATCAGATGCCCCTTGGAAACCTTATAGTGAGTCGTGATAAGCCTGAACCAATCTGAACCCACTCTGCAGCACTTAACAAAATTGTGGGGAAAGACATTTTTGCTTCTTAAACATTTCTTGGAGCTGGAATACCAGAGAGGGCCAATAGATACAAAAGGTCTTTGTCATTTTAGGCTTGTTTTCCCAATCTTTCTTTACAAGTTAAAATGCACCTAGATCAGAAACTCATATTATTTTTCCTTCTTTGCAGACTATTGTGCAGAATACCGGTTTTCATTCAGCCAGTCTTTAGTCATAGTAAAATTCTATAACCCCATGTGTATCACGTAGAACTCTGCTTTACCTGACTGATAAACATGGGTTATCAGTGGCTAATTTCCATCAGGCCTTTCTTTGGAGGTGTCTTGAATGGAATGGAACTTCCAGCTTTTCCATTAGCAGCCAAATCCATGAACTGTTTGTACCATCCATCCAATCAGAGCTGACTTGACAGCAACTGAACATGTTGCTGAGCTGGTCATATTTCACACGAGGAGGAAAGGCTGCGAAACCATCTCAGTGCTTCCAGGCATTTCTATGCACTGGGAGATTCGGTTACTTAGAATTATAGACACTTTGGGCTCAGAATGTCTTTGAGACCTAAGCCTAATGGTTCTCAGCCAAGCAAATCCTCCACCCTCTCACCAGTGAACATACTGCAAAATATCTGGACATTTTAACTGTCACTAATCAGTAGGAAGTGCTATTGGCATCTCGTGGGTAGAAATCAGGGATGCTGTTAAACATTGTACAATGCACCGGACAAGCCCCATCATCAGGAATTATTGCACCATCAAATATCAAAAGTGACGATGGTAATACCCCTTCTGAATGATTGTATTTTATAAATGAGTATTCAGAGGCTAAGTGACATTAAGTCAAAAATCCTGATTGTGAGTCCAATCCTGAATGTTTGGAAGTCTCCTGACTCCTTTCCTAGCGCTCTTTTGTATAGTAATTAGAACTACTATTGCTGACTCTTGAGACTGATTTGAGACTCTTTTATTTGGCAATTGGAATTATTATTGGTTAATTCATGAGACTGGTTTAAATTTTATAATTAAAATATTGTTAGTATTTTTTAAAAACTGTTTATTGTGAATTGAGTGAAGGTTTACAGGACAGGTCATCAGTCCCCCATTCCACATATTACACTCATTGTGGCATTACAGTGATTGCAATCCTCAACACATACCAACAGTTACGAGTATTTACCTCTATTCACTTAATTTCTTTCCCCCCACCTCCCACCTGCCCTGTAACCATCATATTGTTGTTGCTAAGCGCCATAAAGTCAGTTCTGACTCATAGTGACTCTGTATAGGGTTTCTGAGGGATGGCAGGTGAACTTGTACCACTGACCTTATGGATCAAATCAATTTTGCATTCCGGTGCATGAATCCACAGTGCCACCCCATAACTCCATAACCATCATAACAATGTTTCATTTAGCAAGAAAATATTTTTGAAACTTTTAAAAACAGTGTTCTCATGCAATTTTTGTCCTTTTGTGATTGGCTAATTTCACTCGGCATAAGGCCCTACAGGTTCATCCATGCTGTGAGGGATTTTGCAGATTCTTCATTGTTGCATAGTATTCCATTGTGTGTATGCGCCAGAGTTTGTTAGGCTCTTCTTCTCTTGATGGGCATTTTAGGCTGTCTTCACCTTTTTACTATTGTGAATAGTGCTTCCGTGAACATGGATGTGCACATATCTAGTCATGTTACACAGCTCTTCATACCAAATAGAGGGATTACTGGGTCATATGGTAGTCCTGGTGTGGTGCTGTGGATTAAAGCATTGGACTGCAAAGTCAGTTTGAGCCATAAGGTTGTCAGTTCAAGCTCACCAGCTTCTCCTCAGAAACCCTATACACAGGGTGGGTATGGGTCGGAACCGACTTGATGGCATTTAACAAAAACAACAATGGTATTTCTGAAGTCCTAGTGTGGCACTATGGCAGGGAAGACCCCCAACGAGATGGATCAGCCAGGTGGCATCATTGATGGC
>NW_006408588.1:1174071-1176045 GCF_000296735.1 Chrysochloris asiatica | reverse complement strand
TCGATGGCACCTGACAACAACAACAACAGTGTGGCACTATGGGTTAATGCACTAGATTGCAAAGTTGGTTTGAACCTCAAGGTTGGCAGTTCACGCTCACCAGTCACTCCTCGGAAATGCTATACGGGGTTGCTATTCGTCGGAACGGAGCCCTGGTGTGGCCCTGTGAGCTAATGCATCAGACTGCAAAGTCGTTTCAACTGCAAGATCGGTGGTTCAAGCTCACCAGCTGCACCTTGGAAACCTTATACAGGGTCGCTATGGGTAAGAAGCAACTCGATGGCATACAAAAACAACAATGGGTCAGAACAGCTCAACGGCACTTAACAGTAACAATAACAACAACAATATTTTTCTTTCCAATTTTTTGAGAAAATGCCAAACCATTTTCCACAATGGTTACACCATTTTACAGTCCCACTAGCAGTGTAGGCGTGTCCCAGTCTCTCTACAGCCTAACTAGCATTTACTGTTTTCTATGTTTTGGAACTTTGCTATTAATGCTGGAACAAGATGATATTTTGTTGTTTTGATTTGTATCTCTCAATGGCAATGATTGTATTTCTTCATTTGTTTGTTGGCTGCCTAAATGTCTTCTTTGGTGAAGTGTCTGTTCATAACCTCTGCCATTGTTTAATAGTATTATTTGTCTTCTTATAAGTCTCAGTAATTTTAAAGGAATAAAATCTATTTCTAGTATCTTTATTTGTTATGCATTTCATTTACCTTCCTGAAAAAAGAAAAAAAAAAAAGATTTAATTGAGTTACAAACTATGCCTTGAATAGTCAGCCATGAGCAAGTAATGAAAGTGAATATCAAATGGATCATGGGCTAATATATGGGTTGAGAGCACATGATAAATACATATTATAGGTTAAATTGTGTCTCCCTTAAAATGCAAGTATGTGTTAGCATCCTAACCCCTACACCTGCATATGTAATGCTGTTTGGATATACAGTTTTATTAGGTTAATTAAATCAAATATGAGTAGATTGCTTATAAACATACCAACAATCCTTGACCTGCATGTAAATCAAACAAGACTGTATCTCAGCAAAATTATTCTATGTGAAGTTTCACAAGATTCTAATCCCTGGCCTAAATCCTCTGGGCTTCCATAACTTTTTATCTTCCATTATTTCAAAATTATACAGGTATGAAAACCTACACTCCTAGAAAGACTGGAATAGCATGATTTAAGACATTTGATCACACTTGTTCATTCTCTGGCCTCTGATGGGCCAAGGCTCTTGCAGGTATCAGTTTGTTGAATTAAGGAGAGCACGGTGGGTTTTCTCTTCTTTTCCAATGGTGACACCTGACACTAGTCTCTTGTCTTCTTATTTAAAATTAAAGTGGCCTACATTTTAGCTGTGTTTCAGTCTATGCAGAAATGTACTGGTCATTCCCCTACAACACATTTCCCCAATAAATATTCTAATTAATCTTTCCCTATAAGCTACTTAGGAGTCCTGGTCTGGTGCTGTGGGTTAATGAGGCAGACAGCAAAGTCATTTGAACTGCAAGGTCGGCAGTTCGAGCTCATCAGCTGCTCCTCAGAAACCCTATACAAGGTCATTATGGGTCTGAATTGACTGGATGGCACTTAACAACAACAACAGAAGCTACCCATGCCTAATTATCTGTAATCAGATTGCTGCAGAAGCTATTAATTTTTGTTTTTTTGTAAACAATATTCACAGTTTCCAAATCTCAGGATTTTTCTATTCAAAAAGTTCTGTATAATCTAATTAATCTAATTCTGGCCCAGTATATCTTAAGCCGAAGATGTTTTCTCTATAAATTCCATTAAACATAGAAGCAGTAATACTGTGCCTCTCAATGTAAATAAGTCTGACAAATGAAGAAAAGAGAAATAAACTATGGTATGTAACTATAATCCAGAGTTTTAAAATGTATGACATATTGTCAGAAGGGACCAGTCGCTGGAGAAGGATATCATGTTTGGTAA
>NW_006408588.1:1149943-1173756 GCF_000296735.1 Chrysochloris asiatica | reverse complement strand
CAGTGTTAGCGTTGGTCAACAACCCTAAAGTACTTCTAAATATTTAATTTTTTAAAAGAAATTTGTTAAGGGTCATTATGCTTATAAACAATGTGACTTTTATACCCCATATATGTTTTGCTTTTTTTTTTTTGCTTTTTAAATCCATGTTATAAACATTTGTTTGAATACTTAAGTCAGATCTAATGCATTGCCTCAGAGACATCTTCCTGGGACCGTGTACCTGAAATTACTCTTCACTCCTCAGCCTAGGATTCTCAGGACATACCCTGGTTAATTGTCATTTTAGACACCTGTGACATTATTTACCTTATAATGGCTAAGTTGCTAATCAAATGGTCAGCAATTTGAACTCACCAGCTGATCCATGGGAGAAAAGACATGATGATCTATTTCTTGTATAAATAGCCCAGGAAACCCTATTGTTTTGTGGCACTGCAGAGTAATTGACTGGATCACAAGGTCAGTTTGAACTGCAAGATTGGTGGTTCAAATTCACCAGCCACTCCTCAGAAAACCCTATAAAGGGTTGCTATGAGTCAGAACTGACTCAATGGCACTTAACAACAACAACAATACATAATAGGAATCCTGGCATGGTGTTGCAGGGTAATGCACTGGACTGAAAGGTCCTTTTGAACCTCAGATCCACTGTGCAAACCCACAAGCCGCTCGTGAGAAACCACTTCTTGATATGAGTTGGAACCCACTCAAAGGCACTTACCAACACCAAGAACAATACATAATAACCCAAAGAAACCAATCCTTTCCAGTCAAAGTCAATGGATTCTGACTCAGAGTGATCCCAGAGAAAAGAGTTGAACTGCCGGGTAGGATTTCCAAGCATTCAGCCTTTGTGGAAGAAACATCTGGTGAATTTGAACCACCGATCTTGCTGCTCACAGCAACCTTTTCATCCACAGCTTTATCATACCAAAACTCCACGATGCAAAATAGGAACTCAAAAAAGTATTTGTTGAATCAATGAGTTAACATGTCTGCATCTCCCTTTCCACGATGGCCTTCAAGGCGACAAAACTGAGACTCATGTACATGTGGGTCTTTAATGACTAACATGATGTTTGGGAAAGATTTGCATCACAAATCAAAAGTTCCTGAAAGGATTTGTCCTGACTGAAAAACAACAACAAAAATATCCATGTCCACAATTAGATCTCAAATTCTTCACTGTTAAGTTATCAATAATAATAAAAGGCTTAGTAAATTTGATAACAATTTCCTGGTATAAGTAACATTAGATATATGATACTACTTCTTATTTTCTAAACATCACAGTATCAAATACATAGATTCATTCAGTCACTTGCCCTTTTGTGATTCAGTACCACAATCAACATGTGAGTCTTTCCTTTCATTATATTCAGTCTGAAAATCACTTTGGACATTGCCAGTTATGCAGATCCTAACGATCCCATAATACTTTTCTCCATCTGTGGTTAAGATCTTAACATCTTTAGCACATCTAAGATTAAGTGTCTAATTGTGAGGCAATAAAAGAATATTAATATTTTTCCTGTATCCTGTTTGTTAAAACTTGTACCTGTGTTCGTTTCTTTAATTATGTTTCCCTAGGAGCTGAGTAGCTTCTCTTGTAAATCAGGTAGATATTTTAGACAGATCTCTATTTGTGACCTGAGTTATAGTCTCCCACAAACTATGAATCAATGGGACCACTCTCTACTAGCTGTAACAATTCTGATTTATTTGATATACTACTTCATTTAATGGCATTGCTTGGCATGTGACAAAGCACTCTTCTACCTATAGAATCGCCCTTTGTTTCAATGCTGCATAATCTTTCAGAACGGCAGTTTATTCAACAGCCAAGGACCCACATTTAAGACCTAGTTATGGCAGGTGCAATAGTTGTATCAGTTAAAGTCCAGTCATAGTTAAGTGAATAGTGAGATTTTTATATAAAGAATGATGAAGTATAGCAATAAAGTAACTGTAACAGTGAAAAGGGAACTCTAAAGAAAACACTAGGACTGAGAAAGAATAATCAAGAACGAAACAATTTGGAAGGGGTGGATGCCGCGCAAGGCTGGGATTCAAATGGTGTAGAGATGTGCAAGTGGTTACAGTTCAATGGATGGTGAAAATGTTTTCTGGCTTACTCAAGCCAAAGTGTGTCTACTCACTGAGTGTATTAAATTTCCTAAAGCTGCCATCCATGATGCCTTACCACAAATTATATGACTTAGATAAACTTATTTATTCTCTCAGTTCTGAAGGCTAGAAATACAAATTCCTATTGAGATTGTTGATTCCTTTCCAAGATCCCTAAAGTAGAAACTGCTCTGTGACTCTGCTTGCTCTCTTTGAAGGTTGGTTATCCTTGGTGCTCCTTGGCTTATTGCAGTATCACTCAATTTTTGTCTTCATTTTCAGACAACATCCCAAAATTCTCCATGTGTGTCTGTGTGTCTCTTCTCTTTTAATAAAGAGATTTATAAAATCAGATAGCCTTAAAGCCCATCCTTTGGTGAACCTCATGTGAACACAGTAAACTAAATCACCAAAGACCCTATTTCCAAATTTAGTCACATTCACAAATACTTAGGATTAAGACGTGAAGTTATCTTTTATTTATTTATTTATTTGGTTGGGGGAGGGCAAAAATTAAACCATAACTCTGGGCAAACAGGAACATTCTTGAGGGATGCTGTGCTTGGACGTTCCTAGGTGTGTTAATAATGTTTTAAGGATGTTCATAGAATGGTCATCACATAACAGTTTACAGGAATTATGATAGTGCTGGTGGAATTTTTAAACATTGAACACACTAACCATGGCTTGTAGGCAAATTTGCTACACATGACCTCTTTAAAGTCTTAAAGAACTAAGATGTCAGTTTGAGCACTAAGGTATACCTAACCCAAGTAATGGTATTTTCAATCACCTCATGTGCATGTGAAAGTTGGACATTGAGTGAGGAAGACTACAGAAGGATCAATGCATTTGCACTATGGTATTAGTGAAGAATACTAAAAGTAGCATATTCTGCCAGAAGAACAAACAAATCTGTCTTGAAGGAAATACAGCCAGAATATTCCTTAGAAGCAGAAATGGTGAGACTTCATCTCTTGTTCTTTAGACATGTCTTCAGGAGAAATTATCCCCTAGAGAAGGGTATCATACTTGCTAAAGTGGAGGATCAATGAAAAAGAGGAAGACCCCTCTAAACAAGATGGAATGACACAACGGCAGCATGAGTTAACGCAAACGTACCATTTTATAGATAATGCAGAATCTGGCAGTGTTACTTTCTTTTGTGCACAGAGTCTCTATGAATTGAAACTGACTCAACAACACTTAATACCATCACCAACAGTAACCAGAGATTGTCGATGCAGGCTAGTTTAAGTAGATTTTTAGCATTTAAAGCAATATAGCTAGAATTCAGGGTAATGTGGTTGGGTGGATAATTTGGGAGTCTTGAATACATTGGAAGTAACTGTGAGACATCTGAGACAACATCATAAAAACCATTGAAGTTTACATATTGGTCTTGTGATGACTTGCACTCAGGAAGACAACGACCATGTCGCCAGGACACAAAGGCAGCCTTTTAGAGAGGCCCAAGTGGATACAAACTGAGGTCTCCAGTATCAACTTTATAGTTGAGGAAGAAATCCTTTTAGAAGGGTCCCCAGGCACTGTCAATCCTTCAGAAAACTGCACCTTTGTCTGACATCTGACTTTAAGCTCATGAAAAAGCCAGGACCAGAGTGGCCAATTTTTTCCAGAAACCCTGACCCACAGAAACAGAAAATAACTAACTTGTTTTACACCACTAAGTTTGTAGTAATTTGTCACGCAGCTACAGAAACCACATACATTAATGTTAGTTCATTTTTTTTTAGAACGACTTTTTGTTTTTATTGTTGTTTTTAGAGCGAGTGAAATAATAGATTTGAATTAAATATATAAGGAGCTCTTGTAGCGTAGTGGTTACGAAGCGGGCTGCGAACATCAAGGTCAGTAGTTTGAAACTACCAGCTCTTCCGTGAGAGAAAGATGAGGCTTTCTGCTCCTGTAAAGATTTACAACCTCGGAAACCCTGTGCAGGGTCGCTATGAGTCAGAACCGACTCCACCGCGCATAACCACCACCACCACCACCATATGAGTCCTAGTGTGGTGCTGTAGGATAAGTACCGGACTGCTTACCACAAGGTCAACAGTTCAAACTCACCATCCCCTCCTTGGAAACCCTATACAGGGTGGCTATGAGTCAGAACCAACTTGACGGCACCAAATATAGGAAGTTCTGGTGTGGTGATATAGGATAAGTACTGGACTGTTAATTGCAAGGTCAGTGGTTCAAACCCACCATCCATTCCTTGAAAATACTATGCAAGATCGCTATGAGTTGGAACCAACTGGACAGCACTTGATACTATCAACAACAACAGTCAATGATTGCTCCCATTTTAATCTGAGGTAAAAATCTCTTAAGCGTTTGAACAAGAGTGCTACAGAAGGAAAAAAAGAACATTCCTCTTTTAATAAGGTTTAAATAAAAATCCATTGAGGGTGACAGATGGAACACATTGATGTAATAAAACTATTCTTGATTACTTATATGAAGTAACTGCTCCAGAGAGGAAGCTTCATTAACATCCAGTAAAACTTTACAGCAAAATGGACTTAATTGCCCTAATCTACCTGAGAATTTTTTAAAAAAACAATCACTTCTCTTTGAAGATTATTTCAAAGTCAATATGTCACAGTGCTTTGGCACAAACATGGTTCTATTGTTTGTCATTGTGGTTGTTGAGATCTGGAAGAAAGCAGGGACTTTTTAGATGTCAAGAAGAAACAAGCATTTGAGAAAGTAATCTCACCCCAAAGCTTGGCATATGGAAGGTTGGCAAGAAGTACAACTATTGTTATCACTGCTTTGAATAATCTTTAATTTGCATACAGATATGGTTTGCCTTAGTGCCACTGAAGTATCCCAAGGTACTTCCTGCTTTACAAAAATTATACTTATGCAATTATAACAACCATTCATCATTTGACATGGTTAATGCTACCCTTTGACTTTGCACCTCTTTTCCTTTGTTTTTCTAGATTTTAAGCTCCATTTTTCTAACTCTCTCCATTATAAGTAAAAACTTGTAATCAATATTCATCTACAAAATGTATCTAAAAATATTTGTAAAAATATTTTTGTATTTATATGTATAACCAAATTTATAATTAAGTAAAAACCAGCAACATAGAAATCATAACAGTGGTTGTAGGTGCATATTTGTGTGTTGTTGACTCAGTTCTGATTCAGAGGCACCCTGTATAGGGTTTCCTAGGAAGGGATTGTGGGCTTGATCCTCCAACCTTGTGGTTACCGGTCCTGTGCTTATCCTCCAGCACCACACTAAGACTCCAGTGATAGTAATGTTGTTGTTAGGTGCCATCAAGTCAATTCTGACTCATAGTTACACTAAGCACAACAAAATGTAACACTGCCCAGCCCTGTACCTTCCTCACAATTGTTGTTATGCTGGATCCCATTGCTGCTGCCGCTGCATTTCATTGGGGTCTTCCTCCTTTTCATTGACTTTCCACTTTACCAACTATGACGTCCTTCTCCAAGGACTGGCCCCTCCTAATAATATGTCTGAAGTATGAGAGGTGAAGTCTTGCCATCATTGCATTAAGGTGCATTCTTTCTGGCTGTATTTCTTGCAACTCAGATTTGTTTGTTTTTCTGGCAGTGCATGGTACTTTCAATATTATTCTCTAGAACCATAACTCAAATGCATCATTTATATGAAACTAACTATATAACAAGCATATTTCTAAGTACTTTACATACGTTGGTCTTGCTTAATTGTTACACCAACCCTGTTTTACCACAACCTGGCACTATAATTATCCCAATTTAACATATGAAGAAACTGACACATAAGAGAGGTTAAATAATCAGCTCGAGTCACCATGCTGCAAACCTATTTAAGCCTAAGTAACTTTGTCTCCAGAATCATTGCTCATCAATATAGAATTTGGTGTCTTTAATAAACTAATAAAATGATAGTAATATAACCCAAAGTATAGTCATCAAATTTCATATTTAACCACTCTCTATAAAAATTTGAATTTTTAAATAGATGCTTTCTTTTTAAAAAAAAAAAAAAAGAATCACATCTTTATCTTTGGAGACATAGCACCAGATTTGAAAGTTTAGGTATAACCAAACCTGTCATCATAATTTATTCATTGGCATATGTTGTTTACAGTTTTCTACTTTACACAATTAACTTAAACCTATAAAATGTGTGACAGAATTTAAAACACCAATTTGACCTTTGTCTGATTTTGTTATTAAATATTTGATTTTTTTAAGGGAGACCTGGATAATTTTGAACTAAATGATTAGACCAGCAATGATCCAAGTTCAAATATTTTCTCTGAAGGAAGATTAGACAAGGCCAGCATCTTCTGATTATGTCATAATGTGGTAAGAATATTGGTGTTTCTGTGTGTATATAAAAGTATATATGCTTGCTCTTAGAGAAGAGCAAAAGAACTTTAAAATTTGGCAAATTGAATTTAAGCACAAACCAAAAAAAAAAAAGAAAGGGAGAGAGGAAAGAAATCACTACTACCTCCAATTTAAAGATTAGAGTACCTAAGAGGAATGAAAGCTTTTGAGGAAATAAATATCCTGCAATGGGCTGGGTTTGGGGCTGGGGTAGAATGGAAGTATGTGAAGTTAAAGTTCTCATTTGATAAGTTTTGTTCAAGTAATTTGTAACTTTGCATTTTGGCATTGCAACAGCTTGTACTAGGTAAATAAGTTGATATGCATCAATTGTTAATCCAACACCTCATAGAATGGACAGGGGTAAAACCTCTAAATCTTACATCCTTTCTGTTATACAAAACAATGTCCTACAATAACCTTGAATTGCTTACTTTTAAGCAAGTGAATAATTACTAAATAACTGTGGCTTAAAGAAAATATAAGCTACAGAGTAGACATATAGTATTACTGAATAGCTTACCCATTTCCTTTTTTAAATGAATAATTGTAGGTTTTTATTGGTTTAGTTTTCATCTTTGAGAGAAAGGTTTTTCTTTTATATTTTTTTTCTTTTGCCAGTTCTTTTTGGTTGGTTTGTTTGTTTTAAAGACCTGCACCACGGGAAAGTAGTAAAGTACAGCTTTTCTGAAAAGTCTTTTGTGTCTGTTCATCTTGGCTGAGGAATTAATCCCAGACCTTGCTGTTTGTATGACAATGTTGATATCTGATTCTGTCACTCAAAAGAAAATAGGAAACTTTCTTTTGGCATCAGTAATTGAGTTTTCCTGGATTGGGTAAAATACAGACACTGTTTAGAATGTCATTCTGCTGTAGGAAGAATGGTTACCTTTAATGATTTGAAGTTCATATATTACGAATATACCTTTGGATTATTTATTTAACAAAAAAAGACTCTAAAACAAGTTGGAATTAAACCTAAAGCTTCTAAGTTTGATCTTCCAAGCTATTTTGTCTGTTATTCACACCTTTTGTTTTCATTTGCATTTATATTTTCCAGTGGTGTTGTTAAGTGCTATTGAGTCACTCTGACCCATAGTGACCCTGTATAGGGTTTCCGAGGAGCAGCTAGTGAGCTTGAACCAAGCAGCTCGTGAGCTTGAACCACTGACTTTGCAGTTCAAAAAACTTTGCAGTCTGGTGCATTAACCCACAGAACCACACCAGGACTCCATATTATATATTTTCCTTTGGGCTACCCTAAACTTGCTTTATATATTAAAAAGCAAACAAAGAAACAAACAAAAAAAAAACACTTAAATTTAAATTAAAGTCTCCATTGATGCAATAGTATTGTAAGCACCTCTGTTTTTGTTGTTGTTTAGTGCCTTCCTGTGGGTTCTGACTCACAGTGACCTTTTATAGGGTTTCCAAGGACTAGCTGGTGGGTTTGAACTGCCGGCTTTGTGGTTCAAATTGCAGTTCTGATCCTACAGCTACACACCAGGAACACCACTGAGGAGGATAAAAATGGAAAGTTGCAAATAAGCAACCCATTTCCATCCTAAAATTGGAGCTAACCTCCAATCCTAATGCCACACATAATGCATCTTCCCAGATTACTTGCTCAGCATACAAATAGACTAAATATGGTGAAATTATACAAACCTGGTGCACACCTTTCCTGACTTTAAACCATTCAGTATTTCCTTGTTCTATTCTAAAAATTGCCTTTGGTCTATGTACAGGTTCCTCATAAACACAAGTGTTTTGTAATAGCCATTCTTTGCAGTGTTACTCATCGTTTGTCATAGTTAAATGCCTTTGCATTGTCAATAAAGCACATGTGAACATTTGCTGATGTGGCACAAGTCAGAATTAGAAGAAACATCTACAAACATCCATTAATAATCAGAAGATGTAATGTATGTAATATAAATTTTGGAAATTTGGAAGTTGTCAAAAATGAAATGGAACACATAAAGGTCAATATCCTAAGCATTGGTTTGGAGTTATGTGCCATGGAGTTGGGTCTGATTCCCATCACACTGTATAGGGTTTCCAAGGCTGTAAATGTTTAGGAGAGCAGAAAGCCTCATCTTTCTCCTCTGGAACTGCTGGTAGTTTCAAACTGCTGACCCTGAGATTAGCAGCCTGACTCATAACCACTATGCTACCATTGCTCTTAACATCCTAAGCATTAATGAGCTGAAACGGACTGTTTTGAACCACAATCATGTGGTGTACTGTACCTAGAATGACAGATTAAAAAGAAATGGCATAACATTCATCGTCAAAAATAGTACTTCTTGACAGTGCTGCTGTGGCATTACAGGATCACGTGCTGGACCATAAGGTCAGTTTGAACCACGAGGTTCAATCCCACCAGGCGCTCCTTGGAAACACTATGTAGGGTCACTATGGGTCAGAACTGGCTTGACAGCACTTAACTACAACAACAGTCTTGAAGTACAATGTCTCTGTGATAGAATGATACCCATATATCTATGAGGAAGACCAAGGGGCCCTGGGGGTGTAGAGGATTGCTGTTGGGCTGCTAACCACAAGGTCAACAGATCAAGTTTACCAGCCACTCTGGGGGATAAATGTTCCTGTAAAGACTTCCAGCCTTGGAAACCCTATTCAAGATAGCTATGAGTTGGAACCAATTCGACAGCACACAGCCACAAGGAAGACCAGTTAGAAACATTATTATTCAAGTGTGTGCAACAACCAAGGATGATGAAATTGAAGAATGCTGCTGACTTCTTCAGAATCCTGGTGCAGAATCCACTGCACCCAAGATTAAGCAATGGATTGTTAACCACAAGGTTGGTTGTTCCAATCAACTAGCTGCTCCTTGGAAACCCTATATAAGGTTGCTATGAGTTGGAACCAATTCCATAGCACTTAACAACAAAAAAATCCAACTTCTTCAGTCTGAAGAAATTGATCAAACTTGCAATCAAGATGCATTAATAATTACTGTAGATTGGAATTCAAGCATTGGAAAGAAAGTGGAAGGACAAGTAGTTGGAAAATACGACCTTAGTGATAGAAACAATGCTGGAGATTACATGACAGAATTTAGCAAAATGAATGACTTATTTGTTGTAAATGACTTTTTAAAACAACATAAAAGGTGACAATACAAATTGACTATACACAGATGGAATATACAGACATCTCATTGACTAGATCTATCAGAAGAAATGGAGAAGCTCAGTATCATCAGCCAAAAGAAGGCCAGGAACTGACTGAGGAACAGACCATCAACTGCTCATATGTGATTTCAGGCTGAAGACTGAAGAAAATTCAAACAAGTCCATGAGACCCCAAAAATGACCTTGAATATATTCCACCAGAATTTAGAGGTGATCTTAAGAACAGATAAAGTGCTACATAAATCAAAAAAAGAGATGTTTAAAATACAGGGCCCCCACCTAGTGCATGCCATGTAAAATTTTGCTATGTATATTTGATTTCTGGTATGATGATGTTAGATAAGTACTAGGGTGCTAACCAAAAGATTGACAGTTCAAACCCACCAACTGTTCTCAGAAACCCTATACAGGGTCACTACGAGTCAGATCCAACTTGACAACATATTTACCCTTTAAAGTTACTGACTGAGGAATCATTAGTTAATTCACTTTTAATTTCAGAATTATATTTTGCTTCCCTGTGCATTACTGAATTTTACTAGATAATTATAATGACTTTGTTATTATTCCTTTAATAAATTTAAACTTAATCCTTTTAATTTTAAATTAATTCTTATTAAAATTTAAGTTCTTTTAATTGAGATATGAGCACAAATATTTATTAATACAGTGTGAGACATAATGGACAATATTTGTGGAGTGGATGGAAAATGATATTTAGTTAAGAATTATCTATATTTCCTTAGAATTTCACTTCTGTTCTGGCATAAATGTACCAGATAGCTAAAGATAAATGCAAGATTTAGCACTGTAGGTTGCTCTTAGCAAAAACCTAATAGGACTTAATTTGAGAGGCTAGTCCAGTATCGAAATAATGATATGGATTGGGGGGCATAGTAGGCACAAAACAGATATTTGTTAATGAATGATGATTCATGCTTCTAATAAATTTGAGTAATTGTTTAAAACCAGTTGTTTTTGACATTTGTTACGCCAGTCATTTGTACTTACGTATTATCTTAGTTCCCTAGTCTTGTCACAACAAAAAATACTATATACGGGTGGCTTTAAAGAACAGAAGTTTATTATCTCACAGTTCTGGTGGCTAAATGTCCAAATTGGAGTCTCAGCTTAGGTGACACTTTTGTGGGTGTCTCTCCCAGCTTCTGGTCTCTACCAGCAACTCCTAATGTTCCTTTGCCTGTAGACTAGTCCTAATATAGTGCCTGTCTTCCTCTGTCTATATTTCTCTGTGAATATTCTGTTCTTTTTACATGACATCATTCAGAAGTGATTATGTTCAGGACCCATCCTACTCTGGCATGACCTCTAACATAAGAACAACAGCAAAAAAAACCCTCCTGAATTTTCCTATTTTCAAACTGGGGCATATTTTTGGATACAGGAGCTAGAATTTAACATGTTTTCTTGTAGGACAAGATTTAATTTAAAGTAACTGTTACAGATTAAATGTTGCTGTGGTTGTCAAGTTCCACTGAGTCAGTTCCAAAGGAGCCAATGGTTTTGAACTGGCATCCTTTAGGTTAGTAATCCAGTAGATAACCTAAAGCGCCACACCAGGATTTAGCTCCCCCACCAGCGCATTAAGATTAAGATCCTAGCCCTGTGATTAGTGTCTCTTTTGTTCTCCTGATCTAAATGGTAACTTGACTGGTGGGGCTCAAATACAGAGAATCCTCTTCCTGGCTTGTCTGGAAGCCTTACATCTTGTGCAGACACCTTCAGAGAGCCACAGGATGGTTCAGAATGAGAGTAATAGGGAAGGATAAAGACCAGATATCATTTGGCCTGGGAAAGTGAAGTCTGAGGGACAACGTAATAATGGTCTGTAATTATGCTCAAGGTTTTATTAGGATCTTAGAACCACAAATTGCGACCACCTGTTTTTAATCTCTACTGAGGTCAGAAGTCATGGATGTGAGTGTCAAATATAGTATAAGAGATTAGGGTTATGCATAAAGAATAATTTTCTGATGGGATTTTCTTGCAGATATTTCAATATGGACAGAAAGTATGACATTAAACTAACTCCATCTCTTCTTCTACGTTTCCTTGGTAGGAATTGAAATATTGAACTCAAGGCACTGGGTAGCTCATGTTTTTAACTGACTCACAACAACAATGTTCAAGGCAAGGCTTTGAACAAGTTCATTTTGGTCAAGCCCATGCTGAGAATTTGCATTTCCAACCCTGAAAGACTCTAAATCAGAATGTACATTTTAAGGAGATTCCCAGGTGGTATTTAACAAAATCTGGGGAACTTGTTAAAATGTGGATTCCGATTCAGTATATCTGGGATGGAAATGCAAATTTCCATTAGGAAGTCAAACCAGTATGAACTGGTTAGAAGTCCTGACTCAAGGTCTTCTCCATCCCAGGTGATGAAAATAAAGGTTGAAACTGACATAGACAATATGAACATTCTCCTTCATCTCTCCACTCCCATTTCTTCGTCACCTCCCTACACTTCTTCATGTTGCTTCTCATCATTTTACCCAAGGAAAGACTCATTTTCACAGTTTGATATTTTAATTTTCTGTTCAAACTACTGATTTTGTGTTGAAAACGCAAGAGCTGATTAAGACAAGTTATCTCTTCTTAGTGTGGTTCTAGAGAAAAAGAACCCAAATTCAAATGTATTTTCTAGATACCCTTTTGTTGTTGTTGTTATGTGCTGTGGAGTCAGCTCTGACTCATAGTGACCTTGTACAGGGTTTCTGAGGCTGTAAATCTTTACAGGAGCAGAACACCTCATCTTTCTCCTCCATCTTTCTCCTCAGGAACAGCTGGTAGTTTCGAACTGCTGACCCTGAGGTTAGCAGACCAATTCATAACCACTACGCTATCAGAGCTCCTTTTTAATAAGTGTTAAACAGGACAAAGACAAATCATCCACATGAGGAGACCATCAATATGGTTACGTAATGATGTTCAAAGTATCCACAGCCATATGGGTAACTACAGAACATGGGGTGGGGGGGTGGGGGGGAAGGAAATTGTTACAAAATCATGATTGTTAAAAGATTGATTTATCACTGTCATGGGTAGAACTACAGAAGTAAGAAAATGATAATGAAACATACAGAGTTGCAGATTCTAAAACTCTACAGAATTGGTTCTGGGACCCTTCAAGGACATGGTTCAGTGTATGAACCATAACCATGTAACCCTTGTGCCTCTCCCTGGACTGGCTAGAAAATTGTAACAGAGTGCTCTTTGGAGGCCAGGATGGCCAAACTTCGTCTCTCATACTTCAGACACATTGTCAGGAGGGACCAGTCACTGGAGAAGGATATCATGTTTGGTAAGGTGGAGGAAGGGTCAGAGAAAAAGAGGAAGACCCCCAGCGAGATGGCCACTATGAGTCAGTACCGACTCAATGGCACCTAACAACAACAACAACTTTCAATCACATTTGGCCTGAAGACAAAGCTTTCTGCATTAGTGGTTTATGGTCAGACAGAACTCAATAGAGGCTGAATTTAAGTTACAACCCAAAATGAACTTATGGCTCCCATTGTTGTTGTTGTTAGGTACTATCGAGTCAGTACTGACCCATAGCGACCTTATGCACAGCAGAACGAAACACTGCCAGATCCTGGGCCAACCTCACTACTGTTGACATGCTTGAGATGGACTTGGCCAATCCATCTCGTTGGGGGTCTTTCTTCTTTTCTCTGACCCTCCACCTTACCAAACGTGATATCCTTCTCCAGCAACTGGTCCCTCCTGACAATATGCCCAAAGTATGAGAGATGAAATTTGGCCATCTTGGCCTCCAAGGAGCACTCTGGCTGCACTTCTTCCAAAACGGACCTATTGGTTCTTTTGGCAGCCCATGGCACTTTCAATATTCTCCCCCAACACCATAACTCAAAAGCATCATTTCTTCTACGGTCTTCCTTATTTACTGTCCAGCTTTCACATGCATATGAGGTTATTGAAAATATCATGGCTTGGGTCAGGCTCACCTTAGTCCTCAAGCTGACATCTTTGCTCTTCAACACTTTAAAAAAAAGACTTCTGCAAATCAAGTGCTTAGAATTTAATCTCTAATATAGTGCCAATAAGCAGGGGCTTATATGCTAGTGTGTCATATCACAAAGCAATAATTTTAAAAAGAACACAATGAGCTACATCTTTTCTTTATTTTTAAATTATTCATTTCAAAGATATTTCCCAAGCATAGCATATGGTGCCAGGAATTGTGCTGATGCACTAAAAAATGAAACTATATAGTTATTAAGGTGTCTTCTTTTCCTTAATTGAAACATCTTCCCATCTTTCATTCTTTTTCATTTGACTTTTAAGCATTTATTAGGAGCTTAATTCTCAGCTTAATGAATGTCCAAGTTCTGCAGAATACACTTTTTTTTTTTCCCGCTCCATTTTAGGTTTCTCTAAAATGCATGTAAACTCAGGAAAGTTTCTTTATGAGAATTGATGATGACCTACTATGAGGGGACTTCAAAAAGTTCATGGAAACTAGGAATTTAAAGATAATGTAATTTTCCAGAACATTTCAAAGCCCTCTTATATCTATCACCAGTAACAGCAGAGAAATAAGCTACATATATGCCCATTTCCTCTTCAAAATTGCCTATAAAGATTGCGTCAAGCCAACTTTTAGAAATCGGTTAAAGTTATTTCCATCAGTGACCTGAAAGGACATCACCCAGGAGGTAAACTGTGCTCCTATGCTAATAGTCTTTCTAGCAACTCCTAAAGCAAATAATGGTCCTTCTCACAAAGCAAGGGAAAGTTCTAAATGGTTCATCACCATATAAAGAGACTTTGCTTCTTTTACCTACCCCTATTAGATGTCTTTGTGTGTTTTTTTCACACAATTCTGATAACATCCACCATTATCCAAAAAACACACACCTACCCCTCATGCCTTACCTTCTTCCATTTCTAACATCTAACCTTTATGGCTCAAAGAATAGATTCCTGTGTTCATACTGTTTCCATCCTGATGGACTGGGAATTATGTGCTAACATACTCCCAGGGGGCATTTGCCAAAATTAGATCACAGATATGATTTATTTGGGGCTTAGGATGGACCTAAAGCAGGGAGTCCTAGTGTTCTGCTGTAGAATAAGTACTGGACTGTTAACCACAGGTCAACAGTTCAAACCCTCTAGTCACTCCTTGGAAATCCTATTAAAGGTCGCTATGAGTCAGAACTGATTTGATAAGGGAGCTTCCAGGTCCTCTTGCAAAAAACATTACTAGGAAAACAAAGACTTTGTCTCAAGAATAGAGGTTTCTTTGGTTCTCTACTGTACCCCAGACCATGGCCCAGTGCCTCAGTCATATGCAGCTGGAGTTATGGATTATTTCTAAGAACTATAGCCCCATGTTGTCATTGTTATGTGCCGTGGAGTCGGTTCCGACTCATAGCAACCCTGTACAGGGTTTCTGAGGCTGTAAATCTTTACGGGAGCAGAAAGTCTCATTGTCCCGTGGAACAGCTGGTAGTTTCCAACTGCTTACCCTGATGTTAGCAGCCTCATTCATAACCACTATGCTACCAGAGCTCCGTATAGCCCCATAGTAGCCCCACAAAAGCTCCCTGAGCAACCATGATGGTCCCAGCTGAGGCCCTCACATGACCCAACACCCAACTTCTGCCACTTGACCTCTCTAATTCTTGCTGAGACTGGAAACCCAGGGGACATCTTGTAGGATAATACCATTAATCCCAAGACTTTACCAATTTTACAGTCTGTGTACTGTCAACAGATCACCCAGAAGATCTGTGTGTTTTACTTCTCTGTACAGTCTCACTGATTTTACCCACTTTGAAGGATGACCTTTCCTTAGATGCAGAGGAGAATGCCAGTCCCTGGGAGGGGCTGAAGCCAGAGTGCTAAAGAACCATACATGCATGACATCCCATAATAAGTTTTGTCTGTTCCTACCAGAGACCTTTGCATTGGAATCCATCTAGAAGACATGCTGTATAAGTAACCAATTAGCATGACCTTTCCTAAACAGACCGTTTCCTGGAAATCCCTGTCTCAGTGGATTAAATATGCCTATCCCCGTGAATAAACATGATGCCTTTTCCCCATCCCCCAAAATTTTAAACAGTTTCAAAGCTTTTGTTCAAGGAGATGGGGGTTAAGAATTGCATTAAGCTATCCAGCATAGTGGTTACAAATCACACTGCGAACCTCAAGGTCAGCAGTTCGAAACTACCAGCTGTTCTGTGGGAGAAAGATGAGGCTTTCTGTTCCCGTAAAGATTTGCAGCCTTGGAAACCCTGTACAGGGTCGCTGTGAGTCGGAACCGACTCCACGGCACATAACAACAGCAACAACAACATCTCAGCTTGCAAGCCTCCTCCCTGTGATAAACCTTTGCTGGAAACCCTGCCTTTCCTAACTATTCTTAATCAGCAGAAGGCACGAGCCCTGCCTTGAAGGGCACAGGTGTGGCTAGTACTCCCTGAACCAGACCTTGTTCACCTACTTGAAATCATCAGTTCTTTTCCTTTTCTCCAGTTTAAGATAAATGTTATTTTCTTCCCATCCTATTCCATATCTGCCTCAGTTAGTTAGGATTTTTTAGTCTTTATTCCAGTCATTCACTCACTCTGAAAGCATTCTATCCAAGCCTATAGAATGCTTTCAAATCATTATGTTTAGTTTTAAGGAAACACCCAATACCTTCCAAGAGATCATATCTCTAAGATCCTTCCAAGTTTTCATAATCCTTTGAAGCAAATTTACCATTGGTACTGGACTTCTCAAACTCTGGTAAGCTCACATCATTAGTAAATTGTCTAGGTAAGCCCGATGCTTGCCCCAGTTTAAGAAACTGAGGCTAAGGAACTTGTCAGTGATCATGTGCCCTCTTAAAAACAGATTAGGATAATGTAAACTAACTTGAGATATTTTTATAACATTGCTTGAGAATGTTATCATTATCTGTTTGTTCTTTTGGTTCAGTTTGGCATGGAAAATGTCCATCATTCCTGCATTCAAATACACAAAGTCTTGTCCGCATCTTGCCCTCTTTGTTTGATGTTAGAAGAAACTAAGTATTCCTCTGTAACCTATTGGGCTGGAGCCACACATCACATGAACAGCACACTCTGCTGCCTTCCATTGAGTTAGGAGCAAGATTATCAGCTGTACAGTATGCATTGAAAAAAATGCTTATTTCTAATAACTTCAACATTGAATTTTCTGTTGCTAACAATTTTTTTAAAACTTAAATTAATTATTGCATGTCAATTCTATGTAAGAGGAGTTCTGGTGTGGTGCTGTGTGTTAATGCGCTAGACTGCAAAGTCGGTTTAAACTGCAAGATCGATTTTTCAAGCTCACCAGCTGCTCTTGGAAACCCTATACAGGCTCACTATGGGTCGAAACAGACTCACTGGCACTTAACAACAATAACAACTATGTAAGAAGGAGTCCTAGCCTAGTTGCATAGTGGATTGTGAGCTGGGCTGCTAAATGAAATGTCAGCAGTTCAAATCCACCAGCTGTTCCTCAGGAGAGAGATGAGGTTTTCTGCTTCCATAAAGATATAAAGCCTTGGAAACCCTATATAGACTTGCTATGACTCAAAACTGATCCAGTGGCACACAACCACCACCACTGTGCAAGACCTTTACCCTTAAAAGAGTTTAAAACCTTGTCTGATGTACTAAATTAGTAATCAAAAAGTTATTTGTCACTTATGTCAAAAATAAAGAAAATTCAATTAACTAAAGAAGACCTAGCATGTGAAACATAGTAGACATTTTATAAAAGTCTACTAAAATAAAGTGGAAAGATGAATGAAATGAGGGACCAGGCAACACGTCATGTGATTATTTAAGTAGTAGTAGGACTGGAAGTCCTGGTGTGATACTGTAGGATAAGCACTGGACCACAAGATCAGCAGTTCAAACCCACAAACCACTCCTTGGAAACCTTGTGCAGGGTCTTTATGAGTCGGAACTTAATTGATGGAGAATAATCATTTAACTAACATTAAATATGAGATTACTTTAACAGAAAGTTAGAAACCTACAAAGATATTTTCAGCCAAAATATTTTCTTTTCTGTCTCTCACACCCCACCCCCCTACTTCGGGTCTTGGGCTAACACAAAGTATCAACATAAACAGTTTAAAAGCATCATTTGTCAAAGTTCACAATACAACTCTTCACAAATTCTCTACTAACTGGGTAAAAAAGACAATAATGGGTCTATTGTTTCACTAGAATTTGTACTGTACTTGTAAAGAAAGTCACTTCAAATTGTTTAATGACCTTTGACTAAATAACATCTCCAGTCACTTTTAACTTAAGTGTCTGTCTCTGGATGTGAGAAGAGAACTAAAATGTTATGGTTCTGAAATGCCACTTTTTACCTGCTAAACATTCCCATAATACACTTTAAATACAGTAAAAGAAAAGGAAAGAAAGAAGGGAACCACAGCAATCAAACAGCTGTTGCTGCTTTCTGCTAATGGGTCTTATTTTGAAAAAAGCAGCAATTATACGTTAAACTCTGCATGTATATGTGTAGGGCAGATTACAAAGTGTCAAGGCTCAGGAAAACACAATTATGCTCTCCCCTGTCTGCTTAGTATAAAGAAGTGTATTCCCTCCTCCACTCCAAGAAGCAGACCTGCCTCGTAGAAAGAGACATTAAGTTCCCCAGACTGGGTATTTATGCTTTCCTGTCCAGCAATAAGGAACTTTGATGCTTTACAAAATATGACACATTTTCATCACACAAAAATCACTTACAGCACTTATGTGATTACCTAATTAAGTCATTAGACACAAAGGTGCTTATCATGAGATAATTAAATCCCGGGAATATAAAGTAAGAAACAGAGCCCAGCTTGAAGTAGGAGCCGTCCCTATTACAAGAACGCCTTTATTACAGAACCACTATTATTACCCAGGTCGGCAGGTGGAGGGGTTCGGAATTGTGAGATTTTCCACTGAGAGAGTTGGGGTTGGAGGTCAGACTGAAAAACACTCAACATTCAGATTTTACTCTTTTAATGCAGACTCTACTAATGGGTGCCAGGACACCCTTAATGTTTGTGTGTAGGTTACCCAGAATGTGGAGGGCTCAAAAAGGGTACCCGAGAGGCTATGAAAAGCAAACCACAGTGCAGAATAAAGTTGTTGAAACTCTGCTGTAGGTCTAATAGCTGGCAAAATTGCACATATTAAGAGATAATTCTGCAAGGCAAACTTAGATGTCAAAGATTTTTTAATGTGGGTTTGAAACCTGTCAGATCATATCACCTGGTTATGATTAAAAGACTAGAAAATAATCGTTCAGTGTACAAGTCCATCTACTGGTGCTGCTACTGTGTGCCTTCGAGTTGGTATGACTCATAGTGATGGTTGTTGTTGTTGTTAAGTGCCGTCGAGTCGGTTCCGACCCATAGTGACCCTGTACAGGGTTTCCGAGGGTTTAAATCTTTACGGGAGTAGAAAGCCTCATCTTTCTCCCGTGGAGCAGCTGGTAGTTTCGAACCGCTGACCTTAAGGTTCGCAGACTGATTCTTAACCACTATGCTACCAGAGCTCCTTCATAGTGATGGTATATGGCATAAATCTTTACGGGACCAGAAAACCTCATCTTTCTTCTGAGGAATGGCTGGTGGATTCAAACTGCTAAACTTGTGGTTGGCTGTCAACACGTAATCCACTGCACCACCAGGTCTCCTTATACATATAGTTGTTGTTGTAAAGTGCTGTGGGGTCGATTCCAACCCATAATAATCCTGTATAAGGTTTTCGAGAAGCGATTGGCGGATTTGAACTGCTGAACTTGTAATTGGCAGTCCAGTGCTTATCTTATAGCACTGCACCAGGACTCCATACTATATACTTTGTTGTTGTTAAGTGCCGTCAAGTCGATTCCGACCCATAGTGACCCTGTATAGGGTTTCCAAGGAGCAGCTGGTGAGCTTGAACCACCAACCTTTCAGTTGAAATGACTTTGCAGTCTGATGCATTAGCCCACAGCGCCACACTAGGAGGCTTCAAAAAGTTCAAGGAAAAATTCCATTATCCATTAATTCCATTTTCTAAGAGCTTTTTGAAATTTCCTCATTTGGCTCACACTTTAGTATGTATATTTATGTGTGTGTGTGTACTTATACAAACACATATCCATATGTACAAGTAAGCAAGAAGACAGATGGACAATTTATTTTAACAAGATAATTCAAGCCTTTAAATGTTTACCAATATATTGAAGAGTGATATTCTTTTTAACTATTAGTGTAATTAAAATATCTTTAGGTCTAAAACATAAACAGAAGTGTGCACATTCACAGAAATGTACACATATTAAGCTTTGTTCAGAGAAGCTATGGGACAGGGTGTGTGTGACTTTTTAAACAGATCTTTGAATACATGAAGTTTATGTGCACAAAGATGCATTATCTGACCACCACTTGTCTGACAGTTTGTTGTACGGTGGTGGCTTGCATGTGGCTATGTTGCTGAAAGCTACACCACGGGTATGATAAATATCAGTAGGTCACCCATGGTGGACAAGTTTTAGCAGAGCCTCCAGATTAAGACTAGGAAGGAGGAAGAATACACGGAGTAATGGGACCAGAAAGAATTTGTGACATTCAAACTTTACAGGAGGTGTAGTATATGGTCAAGAGCCAATGATACTGAAGGATGAAGTCCAAGCTGCACTGAAGGCACTGATGAAAAACAGGACTTCAGGAACTATTGAAATACCAATCCAGATGTTTGAACAAGCAGATGCAATTCTGAAGTACTCACTTGTTCAGGCCAAGAAATATGGAAGTCAGCAACCTGGTCAACAGATAGGAAGAAATCCATATTCTTGACCATTATGAGAAAGATGATCCAACAGAATGAGGAAGCTATTGAATAATATCATTAATATCACCCACAAGTAAAATTTTGCTGAAGGCATTAAAGAAAAGTGGTTAAAACAGTACAGGTAACTGTCAGAAATTGACTGAAATCGGAAACTACCTTTGTTTTATTGGTTATGCAATGACATTTGGTTGTGTGGATCGTAACAAATTACATGTAACATTGTGAAGAATGGAAATTCTAGAATTTAACTGTAATCATGTAGAACCTGTATATAGATCAGGTGGCAATCTTTTGGACAGAACAAGAAGATACTGAATGGTCAATGATCAGGAAAGGTGTGGATCAGGGTTGTCTCCTTCTACCTATGCATTTAATCTGTTTGCTGAACAAGTAATCTGAGAGGATAGACTATATTACTAGAGAACATGGCATAGGATTGGAGGAAGATTTATTAACTACCTGCAATGTGCAGATGATATAACGTTGCTTACTGAAAGGGATAAAGAACTGAAACATTTACTGATGAGGATCAAAGACTACAGCCTTTAGTCTGGATTATATCTCAATATGAAGAAGAAGAAAAATAAATTCGTCAGTGTATCAGTAAGCAATATCATGACAAATAGAGAAAGATGGAAGTTGTGAAGGTTTCATTTTGCATGGATCCACCATCAGTGCCCATGGAAGAGGCAGTCAGGAAATCAACTGCTGCATTACATTGTGTACATGTACACAATGCACTTTTTTAAAGTGGAAAAATGCCACATTGAGAACTAATGTGTGCCTGACTCAACCCATAGTATTTAAAATCTCCTCATATGCATGCAAGTGCTGGGCAATGAATAAGGACTGCTGAAGAAGGACTGATGACTCTGAATTACAGTGTTGATGAAAAATATTGAATATACTGTGTACTGTCAGAAGGATGAACACATATGTCTTAGAAGAACTATAGCCTTGAACTCTCCTTAGAAACAAAGATGTTGAGACTTTAGACCTGTTATCTAGCTTATTGGAGAAAGACGTGATGTTTGGTATGGTAGAAGGAAAAGGAGGAAGACACTAAAGGAGATGGAGCAACCCAGTGATTACAATGGGCACAGCAATAATTGTGAGGATGTTTCAGGACTGGGTAGAATTTCCTTTTGTTGAACACAAGATCATTACGAGTTGGAACCAAATTCATGGCACCTAATGAGAACAACAACACTAGTGTAAAAATCACAGCAGATGCAATACATTGCCTCAAAAGTAGTTCTAGTAACAAGGGTATAATTGATGATAAACCACAGGTATGTATGTGTCCAAATAGGGACTATAGTATACATTCAGAGGGAGAGCACATTTTCATTTGAAAGTGAAATATATCAAGATGGATATATTGATAGAGAATGTATTTGCTTTAAGAGAGAGAATGAAAAATAAAAAACATGTGAGGTGTGATAGTTAAACGTTTTGTGTCAACATGATTAGGTTTGATGCCCAGTGGTTTGGTAGTTGAAATGTCATAACCCCCCATGATAAGATCTAATATAATGTAATCAACTCTATGATGAGTCTGATATGAGCTGCCAATCATTTCAAGGGAAGCTTTCTCAGGGATGTGGCCTGATTCCAATATAGCGGACACTCAGGAAAGGCAGTCTGCTGGGTCTAGATCTTGCATCTGGCTTGTCCTCATACTTACAGTTTTTTTTAACTTGAGCCAGTTACCTGGTCCATCATCTGCCAATCCTGGAAGTCATCAGCAGCCTTCTAACATGCTGGATCTGCTTGCCTACCTGCCTGCCTGCCTGCCTGCTTGCCTGCCATCTAACCTACCAATCTTGGTTCATCTGAACGGTATTTGGGATTCTTCCACTTCTACAACTGTGAGATAAATTTCCTTGATATGAACTTTATATTATTTTTGTTGTTAAGTGCCTGCCAGTCGTTTCCAATTCATAGTGACCCTGTATAGGGTTTCCAAGGAGTGTCTGGTGGGCTTCAACTGCCGATTTGCCTTTCATACTGATTTTTCAGTCCTGCACAATAACCCATACCAGGACTCCTGATTGTTCTTCTAGCATACTAGTATTGAGAGATTTATCTTCAAGGTCACTAATTTGGACTTCCATTGCTTCACGTAGGCTACTTTGACTTTTCAATTACTTGTTGTTGTTATGTGCCTTGGAGTCATTTCTGGCTCATAGCAACTCTGCATAGGGTTCCAAGGCCGTATATCTTTATGGGAGCAGAAAGCCTCCTCAATTATTTACACACAAATAAATTTCACCGTTTTGCTTCTCTGTAGAATTCAGCCTAAGATACAAAGTCTTTAAAGTTTCTCTCTGTCTCCAACACTTGAAATTACAGAAATAATCATATATCGAATTTGAGACCAACTGATATATTTTATGAATATTTTATAAGCACATTGTATATGAGGAAATATAATGGAAATATATGCACATACATTTTAAAGATACATTCTGGTGTTGTAAAACTAGCATTAATAAGAAACTCAACAGAACTAGGATCTAGATTGCCTTCTGTCCTAACAAACTCTATGGCTGAAGAAACTCACTAAGTACTTCTATTCAGATTTCACATCTGTAAATGTCATCAAGATCTGCCACTTTCTTTACTTATATTTGTGTCAACTCTCAACATCACACAAATACAAACACACACACACTAAACACATGGACAAATACATAAGTCACACCTTTTTCCACCGTGATTATTCAAAAACTTCCTGATCTATTTAAAAAGTAACAGTCTAGAAAGTGTTCATGTGTTTTTTTGTTTGTTGGTTTTTTTCATCTAATTACTACTCTTTCTTAAACCATGAACTAGTCCCTAGGAAGACCGATGGGACTTAAATTTTTTTGTTATTCTTCTCTGTATTTCATAAGTGCCTACCCCCAAACCATGAAAGGGTAAGTTTCATGGATGACAGAACTGGATTGATTTAGTAGCATGATCCTTACTCTCAAGATCTTGCAGCACAGTTAAGGAAGAACTCCTCACCCAACCAAATATATAATTGAGTGAGCAACTGTATCTTAAAGATTCAAAGAGGAATCGGAGTACATTGCAGAGCTTTTTATACCCAAACACATTTGGCAGCAGATTCCTACTTACCTGCAAAGACTCGCCTGAGGTTTCACTTTCTCCAAGAAGTGTTGTTGACTCATCAATCAATAAATAATGTGCTGGCACATGAGCTCATGAGACACAATTATTAAGCCTTCAGGAATCATGTGAGCCAGTTGTTCAACATATCAATTATTAAAAC
>NW_006408588.1:1141391-1144306 GCF_000296735.1 Chrysochloris asiatica | reverse complement strand
CAACAGACTCCTAGTGTAGCTCTGAAGGATAAGCACTTGACTACAAACCACAAGATCGGGCTTCAAACACACCAGCTGATCCTCAGAAATTATATACACCATTGCTATGAGTCAGAATTGACAGCACTTAACAACACAACAACATAAGCTATTGATTTTTTATCAATTTCCATGTATTTGATTTTGTTTCCTTGATCTTCCAATGTTAATTTCAATTTTATAGCACTGTAATCTCAGAAGACACTTTGTAGTATTTAAATGTTTTGAAATTTATTGAAGCTTGCTTTGTGGCCTAACATGGTCTATTCTGTAGAATGTTCTATGTGCACTAAAAAAGAATGTATATTTTGCTGTGGTTGAGTGTTCCGTGTCTCTGAAGTCAAGTTGGTTATTTGTATTACTCAGTTCTTATAGGTCTTTACTGTGTGTCTCTACTGAGTTTCTTTCTAGTAGCTCTGTCCATCATCAAAGTGGTACATTAAAATCTCCTACTATTGTTGTCGCTATGGGTCAGAGCCGACTCGACGGCACATAACAACAACACAACAACTATTGTTTTGGAGTCCTGGTGTGGCACTATATATCGGAAAAGCACTGGACTGGTAACCACAAGGTTGGTGGTTCAAAGCTACCAGCTGCTCCTTGGAAAACCTCTGCAGGGTTGCTATGCATCAGAACTGACTCGATGGAACTTAACAACAACTATCATTGTAAGAAGTCATCATAGTAATGCATTACCAGCTGGGCTGCTAATCACAGGTCAACAGCTAGAATCTACCAGCTACTCGGTGGGAGGAAGAAGAGGCTTTCTGCTCCTGTAAAGATTTATAGCCTTGGAGACCTTATACAGACTTGCTATGACTCAGAACTGATTTGGTGGCACAAAACCACCACTATTATTGTAGACTTTTTCTTTCTTAAATTCTATTGGAGTTTGAGTTGTGTGTTTTGGGGCCCTTTCATTGAGAGCACAGATATTTATAATAGCTTCTTTGCTTCTTTTTTCTTTTGCATTCTCTCTCCTTTTTATTTATTTATTTTTATTTTTTATTAACTGAATGCTTCCACTCATAGTGTCATTTTTGCAGATGGGCTAATTTCTAGCTTCCTGATTTAGTCCTGGTGCAGTGCTGAGGGATAAATACTGGACTGTGAACCACAAGGTGGTGAATCAAACCTACCAGAGTCTAGTTGTTCAGTCCATCATCACAGTGATACATTAAGATCTTCTAGTGGTTACAAATCAGGCTGCTAACCTCAAGATCAGCAGTTCAAGCCATTCTGTTGGAGAAAGATGAGGCTTTCTGATACCATAAAGATTTATAGCCTCGGAAACGCTGTACAGGTTCACAAAGAGTCCGAACCAACTCCTCAGTACTTAATAACAGCAACTATCATTGTGGAGTCCTGGTGTGGCACTATATATAGGAAAAGCACAGGACTGGTAACCACAAGGTTGGTGGTTCAAAGCTACCAGCCGCTCCTTGGAAACCTTGTACAGGGTTGCTATGAGGTGGAGTTGATTCCACAGCATTTAATAGCAACAACAATTTAGTCCTGGTGGCAACATGAGCTAGGTATTGAGCTGGTAACCACCAGATGCTTCAAGAAAGGAAGATGATGAGCTCCGTGGAAACAGATAGTATGCAGATCATTTAGAAGTTAGGATGGGAAGATTTCATCTCTTATATTTCAGGCATATTATTAGGAGGGACCAGACCCTGGAGAAGGACATCATGCATGGTAAAGTGGAGGGCCAGCAAAACAGAGGAAAACGCCTCAATGAGAAGAATTGGTATACTGGAAGTTGCAATGGGCTCAAGCATTAACAATTGTGAAGATGACATAGAATTAGGTTGTGTTTTCTTCTGTTTGCATAGAGTTGCTATGAATCAGAGCCAATTCAATAGCACCTAACAACAAAAACATGTTATAGTCCTTGTGAATAATAGCATCCTAGCTCATGCAGCTAGACTCAACTCTATTTACAGAGGAGACACAGAAAACTCAAGATAGAAAGTACGAGAAAGTACTTGTTTTCCATTATATGAGAATAACATCAGAGTGAGAAGAGCTCACAGCAGAATGCAGTGTGGATAGGCCAGTATGTATTGAGTGCCTACTATATAGTAAAAACTGAACTTGTTGATTTACAAATTAGACCTTACATAATTCCCTCTGGTGGTACTGGTGGTGGTGGAGGTGTGACCTGGAGTTGGTACAAACTCATAGCAACCCTGAATAGGGTTTGTTGTTGTTAAGTGCCATCAAGTGTATTCTGACCCATAGCAACCCTGTATAGGATTTCAAAGGAGCAGCTGGTGAGCTTGATCCACCGAGCTTGCAGTTCAAATGACTTTGCAGTCTGACGTATTAGCCACAATGCCACACCAAAACTCCTGAATAGGGTTTAGGGGAGCAGAAAGCATCATCTTTCTCCAATGGAACAGCTGGTAGTTTCGAATTGCTGGACCTTGAGGTTAGCAGACTGACTTGTAACGACTAAACTGTTCCCAAAATAACACAATATAAGAAAAATTGTTCTCATTCCATAGATGTGATAGTCAAGAAGCAGATATAATTAAATAACTTAGCCAGTGTTACAAAAACGGTGAGTTGACTTTTTCTTTGAATTAAAATTTGTTTAAAAATCATTCTGAACATGTATACAAACATTCCAAAGAAAAATTGTTACTCAATCAAGTACTACTATGTTGTTGTTGTTAGGTGCCATCGAGTCAATTTGATTTCTATGTTTTCCATCTGGTGAGGTCCATGTGTATAGTTGTCTGTTATGCTGTCTAAAGAAGGTATTTGAAATGAACAAATCATTAGTTTTGCAGAATTGTATCATGTGTTTTCCAGCATCATTTCTATCACCAAGGCCATATTTTCCAACTACTGATCCTTCCTCT
>NW_006408588.1:1136786-1139198 GCF_000296735.1 Chrysochloris asiatica | reverse complement strand
ATATTTTTTCATTTATCCTTATCTATGCTACTGAAATTATTTTTATCTATCATGTATCTAAGGAGCTCTGGTAGCATAGTGGTTACAAATCGGGCTGCGAACCTCAAGGTCTGCTGTTCGAAACAACCAGCTGTTCCGTAGGAGAAAGATGAGTCTTTCTGCTCCCGTAAAGATTCACAGCCTCAGATACCCTATACAGGGTTGCTATGAGTCGGAACTGACTCCACGGCACATAACAACAACAACAACAACAACAACAACAACATGTATCTATGTTAGAAATTCTATATAAGAATGTGCCTCTGCATGTTCCAATCCATAGTGACCATGTATAGGGTTTCCAAGGAGCGACTAGTGAGCTTGAACCTCTGATCTTGCTGTTCGAATCGACTTTGCAGTCTAACGCATTAACCCACAGCGCTACCCCTTCAATAATGTAATTCAAGGCTTTAAATTTTTCTTCAGTTCTCTCAGCATAAATGCTGAGTGTATTCTTCCCTTTGGTGTTCTAACTTCAGGTCTTTGCACATTTTATCATATTACTTTACTTCGTATTCTTGAGTTACCCTATAAAAATTTCTCTTCAGTTCTTTTACATTCTCCTTTCTTCTAGTTGCTTTAGCTACTCTAAGCTCAAGAGCAAGTTTCAGAGTCTGACTTTCATTTTGTGCTTTTCCCTCTTAATGACTTTTTTGATTTCTTCCTGGACAATGTTCTTGATGCTTTTCCACAACTTTTCTGCTCTTCTCTTATTAGTGTCTAATGAATCAAATATGCTTTTAAAATGGTCTCTAAATTTAGTTGGGATATACTCAAAGTTATGTTTTCGCTCATGTGGACTAGTTTTAATTTCCTTTAGCTTCAGCCTGAACTTGCCTATGAGCACTTGGTGGTCTTTTCCATTGTCTGTCCCTGGCCTTCTTTTGGCTGATTATAGTTTTTCTACTTATTCTTCCCACAGATGTAGACAATTTGATTCCAGTTGGTGAGGTCCATGTGTATAGATGTCGTTTATGTTGATGAAAAATCATTGTTCTTGCAAAATTCTACCATGGGATCTCCAGCATTGTTTCTGTAATCAAGACCATATTTTCCAACTACCTAACCTTTCTCTTTGTTTCCAACTTTCATATGCCAATCACCAGTAATTATTTATTCATCTTGATTGCTACTCCCCAAAATAGGATATAGAATGTTGTCTTTGTGGATTATGTTATGCCAATAGAACTTGGAGTCCCCTGAGCCCCAGGCCCAAAAACTCATTCCTTCACGGTGTTTGGTAATGTTTAAGACGTTTACATAATTTTGCCCTGTGTATGTCCTGGTGTGGCATTGTAGTTTAATCCGTCAGAATGCAAACTCGTTTGAACTGCAAGGTCGGTGGTTCAAGCTCACCAGCTGCTCTTTGGAAACCCTATCCAGGATCGCTATGAGTCGGAATAGACTCGACTGCACTTAACAATAAATGCTCCACCACATTTCATAGATATATTTGCAGCAAAGGTAAATACCCATGTACAAATATCCTCTATAAAACTTTTATATATTTGTAGGTATAAACTCACACCCCTCCCATATCCATTCAGCCTCTGTATCTATCTATGTAGCTACCCAGAGATCACTGTTATTGTAGGATTGTGTATATGGCTATGTAGGATAAAAACTGGACTACAAACGCAATGTTTGTGGTTTGAGTCTACCTTCTCTACAGGAGAAAGATGAGGCATTCTGTTCCACAAAGATTTACAGCCTCAGAACCCTCTACACGAGATCTCTCTGAGTCAGAACCAACTCGTCTGCACTTGACAGCAACAACACCTCTATTACCATTAACTCTTACACTCCTCACTGAGTCTTGCCCTGCCTTCGTTATTCTTCTACCAACCTCTTTCTTGTTATATATTACCTTCCCCATCATCCAATTAACATGTATCTGCCTAGCACTGTGGGTCAATGCATGGGACTGCAAAGTCAGATTGAACCACAAAGTCAGCAGTTCAAGCTTAACAGCCACTCCTAGGAAACCCATGGATTTCATGGGTCAGAACCTACTCACTGGCTCTTAACAACAAACAACAAACCTTTAAACTAGTGAATTACTGTCCATTTCCTCATACAGCTGTTAACCATCAAAGAATGCACCTTTTAGTATGAAAACCTTTTCTTCACTTTTTGCAGTAATGATTTCAAACAATGTTTGTCCTTTTATGATAGACTAATTTCACTCAACATAGTATCCATTTTTCCACTGATAGACATTTAGGCTGTCTCTGTCTTTCTGCAATTGTGAAAGGTGCTGCCGTAAACATGGGTCCGTCTATATCTACTCATGTCATGCCTCTTATTTCTTGTGAACATATATCAAGTAGAGGAATTGGGGGTAACACAGTACTCCTAAGGAGCTCTGGTAGC
>NW_006408588.1:1113945-1130390 GCF_000296735.1 Chrysochloris asiatica | reverse complement strand
ATCTGAAAGTGTTTCTCTGGTACTCATAAGGTTTTCAGTGACTAAATATTCAGAAGTAGTTTGTCACTCTTTCTTCCTAGTCTGTCTTTGTCTGGAAGCTCATCTGAAACCTGTCCACCATGGGTGTCCTTGCTGGTATTTAAAATACTGGTGGCATAGCTTTCAGAATCACAGCAACTCACAAGCCACCACAGTAGAACAAACTGACAGACGAGTGGTGGGCATTTTGTTTTAAGTGGAGAAGTACTACTATAGGTCCACCTAAACAAACTGAAGAAAAATGAAAATGTTGAATGAACAAAGAAACACCATCTATCACAAGAAAACAGTTTAACACTGTTTAAAATAAAGATTGACTGTAAGAATTAGAAAAATTAGTATTTTGTTTTCTAGAGAAAAAAGCAGTATATCTAAAATAAAGAAAAAGAGTGGAGCTAAGAGCAGATTAAGAAATAATTTGAAATTCTTTTTATGTACCATGACAATGTGTACCTGTGATATTTGTATATTCCTCAAAAAGTATAATTTTTAATAACACATCATATTCATATGATTGCTGGTATTTAACAAGGCCAAGACATCCAAAACAAAGCAATCAATGATTCCCTTGCAAAGATTAAAGTATTTAGAATTTATGTGAATGTAATTGAAATTGGAAATATTTCAAAGTTACTCTTTATCTTAATCATAAATTTGGCTAGTTGATTTTCTGAACTCAAAAAATCCAAATAAATTCACATTAAAAACAACAACAGCAACACAAAACTTACAGTAAAACTTGAGGGGAAAACATTATTGCACGTAAAAACATTTGAGCAGTTGATAAAGAGGTTACATGTATTCAACCAAGTGTTTACCAATTTTTTAAGCATCAAAAATGATGGCAGAATCATGGGATCTGAGCTAAAGATCATACATTTTAATTTTTAGAATATTGATCCATTTCAAATGAAAACGGAAGTTCCATTTTCTCCAGCTCAACTAAAATGATATTCCACAAAGACTCTGGGACCATATTAACATCTTCTATCTTATGTAAATTAGAAGTTAATGAACATAAGAAGCCATTAGTCTTCACTTATGTTCTATAATTGAATCGATGAAATTGATTTTAAAGTTTAGAAGCACTCCATGTTTCAGTAAAGCATATACAGGCTTTTAAGTCTCTGATTTAGCGCTATAAACAAGCCCTTCAGATTGATAGGAATTCCCAGAAGAACTAGAGAGACAGTATTTACGGAGCTCGGAACTCTACGTTCATGACATGAAATCCTGCTTTTATCTTAACCTAAGTCCTGACCTGCGGGAGAAAGATGAGGCTTTCTACTCCCGTAAAGATTTACACCCTCGGAAACCCTGTACAGGGTCGCTATGGGTCGGACCCGACTCGATGGCACTTAACAACAACAACAACAAGTCCTGACCTATTAAGAAGAGTGCAAATTATGCAAAGCAGAATGTAATGAGGTTCACGTGTCCAAATTGCATAAAATCTCTGTTTTTGCGTAAAACCATAAATACACACAGAGAGACATATACAGCTTTTGTAGATGCTGGAACATAGTCATTGATTTGTATAAAACAACTTGAACTTTCATTTGTATCTGAGAAGAAATGTTATGGAACTCTATTCAGTAGGTACTCAGTAACTCTTATTGAAAAATAGTGTTTTCTTCTCCCCCACTGGGATTTATGAGAACTCTATACTTACCTCCCAGTGGCAAGAACCATGTGGTCAAATCCTATAAAGTCATCACTCTCTAAGGTCATCAGATATATGGAGAAAAGGCCAAGAAGTCTTCATATTGAAGTCTTTAGGCAGAGATTGAACTGTAGTTCCCCATCAGTTTAGTGAGAAAGAAAAGAAGGACTTAGTGTCATATTTGTGTATAATTTTTCTCCCAGGGAATGAAGCTTTTCCTTAATGAAAAAGAGCCTTGCATAGTTAGCTTTGTAGTTTTCTCTTCATTAGACTAAATTTCCTAAACAGTCACTATTTCTCAGAAGTTTAATTAATTATCAAGAAAAAATAGTTCACAATTTTCACCACTACTATCTTCATTGGATTGGTTTTGTAGATCATCTTTATCTCATATGGTTATGGACGAGTCTAAAGGGAATGGTGAGCTAAATTTAGGAAATTTGACCATCTGGCTATCTCTAAAACAACTCTAAATTTAAGAGGCTTTAGCTTCTGTGTAACTTACATCATTTGAAACAAAAACTGATAAAGGGGAAGATGAAAAGAAATCAAAATATTTCTCAAGAGGTAAAACCTATACTAACCCATCAATGGAAATTATACATGAAACACTCGGGGAGAAGGGACTACAAAAAGCCTGTGGAAAAATGAAATTAAAAGACAGGAAATTTTTCCAAGAACTTTTGCCCACCACCGTGTGTGTGTGTTACTCTTCACAATTTTATGTTTTGTTTTACTCAACAGTGAAGTTACACCGAGGACAGCATTTTAGTAATATTATTGTTCAGCTATAGGACTAATTTCGTTCAGCTATAAGCTAGCCTCAAGGTCAGCAGTTCAAAACCACTAGCCACTCAGCAGGAGGAAGATGAAGATTTCTGCTCCCAGAAAGATTTACAAACTCAAAAACCCTACCCAGGGTCTCTATGAGTCAGAGTTGACTCAAGGGCAGTGAGTTTAGTTTATACTAGGTTTTGTCCTAGTTAAGTCTACACTTGAAGTAACAAACTACCAGGGTTTGCCTACATTTTCAAAGATCCATCTACCTAGAAGAATGACAGGCTCTCATGAGTTGGTTCTGACTCATAGTGATCCTGTATAGGGTTTCTGAGAAGTGGCTGGTGGATTTGAACTCTGGCCTTGCAATTAGCAGTCCAGTGCTTATTATGTCACATGCATTTGTAAAAAAAAAAAAAAAAAATGAAAGCAGTTTCTACTTTCTGCACATTCATTAATTTCTGACAATGACTGGGGCAGTCAGATATATACTGACCTCCAGAGTCTACATACTGAGATTTCTCAAACTTCCCAATTGTTCAGACCCTTGTATTTGTTGCAGCAGTGTACATGACTGCGTCTCTCAAATTTAAACCACACATTTCTTTTTTCTTTCATTTCTGGCCAGCTGCCCAAAGCCACACAGCAGGTGCTGTCTCGGGAATGTCACCATCTAATAAAAGTAATGTAACATAACGCAGAGACAATGGAGTTCTCTTTGGGTACATGGTGTTTTTCCTGACAGATTGCATTCCTAATAAGACAGTGTCTCAAAACTCAAGGCAGAGGAACAGAATATATGTTTTATCTTTCAAACATAGACACACACACTCACGCGTTAGTTTTACTTAGGCAGTGAACCCCAGGGCTGGTTGACGGATGTTAAGAAAGCATCTGCCAGCTGCCGCACATCCGTCCTCAGTCTACACAATGTTGAAGGAGAAAGGTTCAGGCAAAGTTCTCCAAGAGCAGCTTTTTGCATTTCTCTGGTCTTCACATGGTGACACCTTAATTGCTGTTCTGTATGAGTTATATGTATAAAGAAAAACGGCTTCAAGGACATACAGTGATTTGTCAAGAACAGAAGTTACATCATATAAAGTAAAGGAATTAGAAACAGGTCAGAAAGGACATTAAAGTTAGATCCCCCTATAGGTTTTAGGTTTAGGGATTAGACCCTGGGCATGACAGTGTCGTGTTTCCCAGAAAAAAAAAAAAAAATGAAGCTAATGTTTTCAAAGAAACATTTGTTGGACCTATGATGTGAATACAGAAAATGAATATCTCAAGAAAAATAATTATTTGGACGGTTCATACTTAGGAATAGCTTTTGTATCCTTGCAAACTGTGTTATAGGACATATACCAGACACAGATACTACAGCTCACAGATTCAAAGAGAGAAAGTTTGATTTGCTCAGTTAAAGCATTACCCTGAATTGTGGTGTCTTCATTTAGTTAAGGAAGAAGAGCCTATTTGGAACCTGGATCAAGAGAATCGTGGGTGATCCAGAGTGACCCCGTGTAAGAGATGTAGTTTACAGGACTGGATATACATTTCAGCTTAGGTCTTCTTCTCAAGGCATTACAATCTCATGCAATACAAGAATTTAAAACATTACCTGTGGGAAATAAACAGGTAATATTCCTAATGGGGAGTATCCTTATAACCTCTCAAGATTATGAGAGTTTCATCCCAGAGTTACTCTTTCTTCTTTCAATGGGTAAAAAGAACTTAAGTAAAAATTACAATGTGCTTTTGTAATTGCCAATCTTTAAAGCATCTGCCCTGCAGCTGTCTCTCATTTTATGTGCCCCACATAGAGCTTGAATTGATTAGAAGACTGAGCACCTGCTATCCTCCAAGACGTTATGTTCAGTAGCTCATTGATCCTCTCAACCCAGTATAATAATTGGTTTTATATTTTTAGATGAGGATACTTAAGATCAGAGCAGTTAATAATTAGCCATAAATCATACAACTGACAGGTGGAGAGCCAGGATTTGAATCTATGTCTATCTGACCCAAAAGCTTACATTCTTTGTTCTTTGCATTAGAGGACAATTCCTCTGACAGAATATATGTCTGGTAAGTTGCTCTCCTAAATATACTCATTGTTATGCAATAGTATTCATCAATTACACTTTCACTCACTTAATTTTTTGTAATTGAACTAAATTAAGCTGAGTAAAACTCAGAATCAAAGAAAAGATTTGGGGAATGAATGGAAGCAGAAAGCTTGCCAAGTTTAGCAGCCCACTCTAAACCTTCTGGACAGTAAGTTTACATCACAGATTGAGTCTTTTAAGATTCAAGATTCCTTGTATTTGACAAGCTGTAATGTCCTGTATATAAGTACAAAGATATGTAAAAGGATTTTGGAAGTCAAAGGCCTCACAAACAAGACTATATCAGGTGGCTGTATACATAATATAATACACTGTAAAGGATTTAAACAATTGGTTTCCTTGGTTCAGAGAATATGAATAATGCTTCTTTTCTCAAGCCTTTTGCATTCGAAATTCTACACCTCTATATTCACAAACATTCTCCTTAAAAATCGATACATAAACAAAATAAGGAGAAGCAAATCAATGAATATGAGAACTATAGTTTATAAAATAATAAGGCACATTTATGAGGAAGCCTCCATGGTGCTGTGGGTTAATGCACCAGACTGCAAAGCCATTTGAACTGCAAGGTCAGCAGTTCAAACTCACCAGCTGCTCCTTGGAAACCCTACACAAGCTCGCTATGGGCTGGAACCAACTCAATGGCACTTAACAACAACAACACTGCGTGTATGCATTGGTCTGTTAACCACAAGGTCAGCAGTTCAAATTTACCAGTCCCTCCTGAGAAACCCGACACAGGGTCATTATGAGTCAGAATCAACTCAACAGCACTTAACAACAGTTGTACATGTTTGTGTGTTTGTTCGTGTGTGTGTGTGTTCAATTTATCTGGTAAACCTAAAACCCAGAACATTTTCTGTATTCAGCATTCAAATTTGGACACTGTTTGATTATAGCACTTTTCTCTTTCCAATTTCTTGGTTCGACAAACTGGGCTTTATGTCCTATGACAGCAGCTTTGCTCAAGAGATTTCTGGTACTGTCTGATTCTGGTTGCAGTGGAAATACCACAAAAACAACTTTCCTTATGGTATTCTGGCACTTCGACCATCAAGACCAGATGGTACACAGAAGTGCAGAGGAAGCATTGAATTTGAATAATGATACATTTTTAAAAAATCATCCTGTCTTCTGTAACTTCATTGCATTTCAGATGAAGGTTCATGCCAATTTACACTCTGATCTGAACATGTTCATCCATTGCGAAGGGAGGAAAGCGAGATGACAGGGCTGTAGGTTTGCACAGAATCAGAACAACTCCTATTCTTGGTTTTGACTGCAGAAGTTTTTATATAGACAAAGATGCAGAACCTAAAAATGTGGACTTCAGAAGAAAGTCTGAGAAAGTCTAGTGGTGAAGTACATAATTTGACAATCAAACTTGAATTAAAGGAAGAAGCCTTATCTTCATCCACCAAGGACAATAACAATTTTGTCAAAAAAGAAAAAAATTGAATGGACTATAGGCCATCATTAAATTGGTCAACACTGTACCAACATATATGCTTCCTATACATGGTATAACTGGTTCTGAGTCCTCAAGAGAGAAATATAACTTAAATCTTAAAGGTGGCACATTATTTTGACACAAAGGTGGTTGAAATGATACATTAGATGCTAGCTTTTGCTGGTTTGCTTCCTTGTTTATGCATATTCCTCATGATTTTGTGTGGCAGGATAGCAAGAAAAATTTATAGTGATTTAACTCCACTAAAATAAGTGAGTTCTGCTGTGGTACTATAGGACAGACACTGGACAGTCAATTTGAATGATAAGTTTGGTGGTTCAAACCCATCAGTCACTCGTTGGAAACCCTATACAGAGTCACTATGAGTTGGGACTGACTCCATGGTTCTGAACAACAACAACAAAGTAATTAACAGAGAAATGTCTAAGTTTAATTCCTATCCAGTTCACACCTCTGATAGAAGTGCTAAGAGGAAATAAAGTAATAGTTAGGAAACAGAAATTAAGGTACATTTAGCGCCCAGCATAATAATAAATAAATAAACAAACAAACACATAAATAAATAGAAGAGTAAAAATAGATATTCTAAGTAAGTGTTTCCTAAAATTTATCATTTTGAGCATTGTATTCACTAGATTTCATTGGACAGTTGCAGGTAGAGAAGCAATTGTAGGTATTAGTATCCTGTTTACACCGGGTATTGAAATTCTCCAAGAGAATGATGAATTAGGTAGGGTTTTCAAATATTACTAGTCCATGGACCCTTTCTCTAGGGAGCACCTTATTAAAAAATTCTGACTCAAATTGTGATAACCAAGTTTTGAGGACTCTGGAGGGCCAGTCACATATTATAAAGAGAATCACATTTCTAAACTTTTAGAAAACTATAGTTAAGAAAAGACCTTTTCTCATTAAGCACAAAATACTTCAGTGAGAGTTTTTTTTAATATCAAAATACAAATTAAATCTGTGAGCCATAAGTACCTGAAGTTCTATTGAGACACTGTAGGATAAGCACTGAACTGCTAACCACCAGATCAATGGTTCAAACCCACCAGCTGTTCCTTGGGAACTCTATACCTTCCAAATATGAGTTGGAAGTGACTCAACAGTACTTAACAACAATGATAACAACATACTCTGTCAAGAACTCCTGAAGTGATACTATACTATAAGCACTGGACTGTGAACCACAAGGTGGGCAGTTCAAACCTATCAGCTGCTCATTAGAAACCCACTACAGGATGGCTATGAGTCAGAGTCCACTTGACTTACCGCACTTAACAACAACATGCTCTGTCAGAGGTCTGAATCCCAAGAGTCCAGAATGGAGGTTGAAAATTCACTACTCTCATTCATTAGCATTTAAAAGTAAAGGATATAAACAATATACCATTGTTTTGTTATTTTTGCTCAAATGATCTTTTATAATTATTTGATAATAGGCCTTCCTTTACTTAACACTTCTCTTTATAAGTGTGGCACTGTGGACTAATGCGTCAGACTGCAAAGTCATTTGAGCTGCAAGGTCGGTGGTTCAAGCTCACCGGCTGCTCCTTGGAAACCTTATACAGGGTCGCTATGGGTTGTAATTGACTTGACAGCACTTAACAACGACAGCAACTCTTTATAAGCAGAATCAGCAAATTCTCCTTTTCTCTCTCTCTGTTTCTTCTTCTCCTTCAGTGTCTGCTTCTTTAAAAAAAATTTGGTGTGATCAAGAAAAAAGGCTTATGGACTCATTAGTTCAATGGACTAATGGAACATGGAAATCAGTCTCCTTGATTCTGAGAGCAGAAGTAGATGGTACCCAGTTATTATTACCAACTGCTCTGAAAGGATCATATTAGAAGGTTCTAACTAGCATGGGGAAAAATGTGAAACAAAACTAAAAATCCTAGAACAAAGACTGGGCAGAAAGAGACCGCAGGATCGAGAGACTATGTATGACCCTTGACCATCTCTCAGGTCTAGAACCGAACTCATCTTCCTGGCTCCATTTTCAATCAAGTGGTGGAGAGGTAAATAGGGAGAAAAACAACACTAGTAAGGTATGCTCACAAAGGATTGGTCAACCATTCAAATCAAAAGAGCAACATTCCCCTTAGGACAAAGTTCAGAAGAGTGGGGAAGGAGGATGGAATGGAAATAAGAACCACAGGAAGGTAATGGAATAGCTGTTGCTACACGGAGTTGGTTACAATCATTGAGATGCAACAAAGTGTATTATAATTTGTTGGTTGTACAGCTGATGAGCTGCTCTGAAAACCTTCACTCAATTCACAGTAAACCATTTTTTTTAAAAAGAAAAAGTTAAGGTCAATCTTAAGTAAACTATTCTGATGGAAAAAAAGGAATTATTAGGCTTCCTTGTAGAAATCATTGTATGACAAAAGATGTCTTTAATGAAGATATTATCAAGAGTGAAATAATGCCGAACGGAAAAACAAAACCTTCACTTTAAAACTTCTTCTATAACTTTATATCACATGAATGATACCTAAAAAGAGACAGAGAGAATGAGAGACAGAAAGAGAGAGAGAGAGGGAGTATTAATATCATAAAATGAATAGCTGGTTCCTCTGATGTTTTGATGCCGAAGATATTTTAACACGGGTGTCTATAAATATCAATATTTAATTGATTCTGACTAGTTCTGATAAAATAATTTGACTACTCTTCAACTCAGTACAAAGATACAATAGTGAAGAAAATTTTGGGTGATTTTGTTGGAGATTTCATTCCAAGATTTGTTGTATATAACAAGGAAATCATTTTGTTTGTAGCTTTCAAAAATGGTTTCAATACAAAAAAGACATTAGGACTTTGTATGATTAAGGTTAAAGAAGAGAAATTCATTCTACAAGAAGGTCATGTATTGAAGCACATGACCTTTAAGAACAACCTCATGGCCTTTCTCCCTCATATGTCCAAACACGTGTCATTAGACAAGAGAAAATTTTGAAGTCTTGTTCTCTTGAGAATAGTAAACATGATTAAATGTTAGAAATCTCTAAAACAAAGTTTTCAACTGTAACACTGCTGACAATTTAGGCTGAATATTGTAGGAGATTGTGGGATGTCTTACACATTATAGGCTTTACTCAGTAAATACCAGTAACACCTCATCCCATTCAATATGCCAATCAAAAGTCTCTTACAATATTGCCAAATGCCCCCTGGCAAGTAAAATCACCCTCATGGAGAATCACTGGTGTAATATGTTGGCCAGTAGACATGAATTTGTAGAGAGTTCCTTTATAAAACTCTTGGATTTTATAGACAAGTGAAACTTCTCAAAAACTCTTGTAAGTATATTGATTTCTGACCACACTGAACTTCACTACTGTGTTGTGTTCAAGCCTTTGTTGTCCTGATTTAAGAAGTCCATCACTTAAAATCTTTGTCTATGACAGCATTTCTGTGCACTGTAGAGATCTTTTAAAGAAGCAGCAGTTTCATTTCTGAATAATGAAGTCCTCCCAAATGGGCAATTTTTATGCCCAGGGGATCTTTGACAAAATGATGTTTTTGAAGTATATTATTTGTACAGATTTTAAAGTAATAAATAGATTAGTGGCAACATTCCATAGTCAGCTTTGATTACATCCAGACCGAAGCCCATGCATTTTATGAATCCTTAAGGTCCTCTGTGGTCAAGACCCAGCTAACCTACAGCTTTCTTTCTTTCAACGCCTTGTCTTGCAAACCACAGTAAAAAAAATGCTGGAATGTAGTTCTCAACTTGCCTATTTTGCCTCTTACCTTGATGTCTTTGTTGTTGTCATTCTCTCTTTCAGACCTTAGCAAGTTATCTTGTTACACTTTCTGGCTAACTTGTTGCTGCTTTGTGCACCAACTCATAGCAACCCTAAGCACTACAGAATGAAACACTGCCCAATCCTGGGCCAACTTCACCATCATTGCTACACATTGTTGAGTCCATTGCTGCTGCTACTGTGGCAATCCATTTTGTTGGGGGTCTTCCTCTTCTTCTCCGACCCTCCAGTTGACCAAATAGGATTATCTTTTTCCAGTGACGACTGGTCCGTCCTGACAATATGTACAAAGCATAAAATACAAAGTCTCACCATTCTGGCTTCCAAGGAGAACTCTGGCTGTACTTCCTCTTAGCAAACTCTTAATTAAATAATTTCCCTCCTGAACTCACATAATCAAGGCAGTAGCACTTGGTCAAATGAATATACAAATGTTAATACAGCCAATCAACCACACGCTGTGTTTCAAAGGAACAACCCAAGTGCAACCAGTAAAACATTTGTAAAAGTAAAAAATATTTCCTTCAAATATAGGGCATTTAAGTAAAATGTTACTGAAATCATTGTTTTTGTTACTTTTTTCTTTTTCATTGAGGGTTTAAACTAACTGTATACAGTCTGCTTTTAGAAAAATTTTTTACAGAGTTTTTTTTTGGGGGGGGAAAATAACAGGTACATTTTTATTTATATTTATAACATCGCATAACTAAATAACCAGACATACCAAGCCACTGGCTTTATCGGACATCACACATTTTAAACTGATGGATGAGAGATAATTTTGAATTTTTCTGCGTTTGCTTAACATAAATCTGAAATATCATGGTAAAATACATACATATAGCAGCTGTGAACGTTTAAACCATTCATTGCTTTTGTTTTCTTTGTCTAATTCATGTATTTAGATGGTTTTGTAAACATAGTGATTACCCTCAAACAGTTGGGTGACCACACCACTGACGGTTGTTTTCTGAAGTAGGGCTGGTGGTATATGAAGGTTCATGAGCTGCTTCTAAGAGGTGAACAGGGGTATGTGACTATTTTTCCATCTGTTCTTTTGTGATTTACACAGATTCCATGCAGATAAAGAGGAGTTGCTACATCTGACAGAACTCCCCAAGCTGCGCTATAAACAGCAGGGAAGGCCACCTGCTACTCTCCAACTTATGTTACATCAAAGCAGCCTGGATCTCTCATCCTGATTGGCTGACAGCCTGTCTCCAATGGCAAATGTCTGTCTGATCCCACAAAAATAAATTAGTAAGGCCCAAACCATTGAAGCATCACCCAAGGAGTTTTATATCTTAGGTGTGAGTGGAAGGTGACTATCTAGTTTTGGTTCACTTTCATTTTGGAGTTCCGTATTTATTCTTTTATTTGTGTTTTGGTGCTATATCCACTCTTTCTTTTTCTCTTTTAATATTAAGGTGTGCCATGGAATATTTATAAAGGAGGAGTAAGATGTTTTAAGAGAGTGGCTAATAGAACAATACATTTCGCTTTTCTTTTTCTGCTCTCTTTTGCCCTAGAGCATGGGCAAGGGAATGTAGTATGTTTGTTCTTTCATTTTGTGTTTGCATGATATATTAGTTAACAGCTTCAGTTTTAATTGTAAAAAAACTCAGATGAAAAACTTGGAAGTTGAAATTATAAATAACTTCTAAAACCAGTAACTCTCAAGGATACAAAAAACATTTGTCTGTGTAAGTACAGCAAATCAGATTTGGCCAACACACCAGCTTTTTTGTTATTTGCTATCTGATTGATTCTAACTCATCAAGACCACATAGGTACAGAGCAGAATTGCCGCATAGGGTTTTCAAGGCTGTGACCTTTCCTAAGTAGATTGTCAAGCCTGTCTTCAGAGGCAACTCCCACCTCTTGCTAATAATCAAACACTTTACCATGTGCTCCATCAAGGTATTGACATGAGCTTTAGAATAACTTAAGTGTATCCTTCCTCTCAACATCTCTGAGTTATTTCACTTTCCATTTTGAGACACTGATCAATTATAATAAAAAGTGGAAAGATTTGGGATGACTTATTAACCACCGTGATGGAATAATATTAAGGCATAAAAGCTATGTAATTGACACATGGCTCAGGACTAATTATAAGTTTGCAAAAAACGTTTTAAGATTAAGATGACATATGCCAAATGTAAGTTAAGATTTTTAACACTTCCACTGTGGGCGATCTGGTTCCAAGGTTGTATGTACATTTTTTGCCAAATGAATTTCAAGCAACCAAGTTAGTTGTCAGGTTTTTTTAGGTTCTCTAAGTGCTGCAGAGGAATGTTGTTGTTGTTGTTAAGTGCCATCGAGTCGGTTCCGACCCATAGCGACCCTGTACAGGGTTTCCGAGGCTGTAAATGGTGGCAAAATGGTTCATTGCTCAGTTGCTTGCCAAAAGGTTGGTGGTTCAAAACCACTAGTCGCTGTAAGGAATAAAGATGTAACAATCTATTTCCTTAAAGAATTATAGTCTTAAACACCCTATGAGCAATTCTACTCTCTCCTACAGGTTCACTATAAGTCGGAATCTAGTCAACAATGATGCTTTTAGTTGTTGTTTATTTTAGCACTAGAGAATAGAAGGTGCTCTACCTCAGTATCTGGTACACAGCATAAGATATAGGAGTACATCATAAGTATTGGAGAATAACGAAATTAAAGGATAAATGAATATGTCTAAATGATAAACCTCCTTAAGAGCATGCTTTGGTCTCATAATTGCCTATCTACATTCCGACATTTAAATCCAAATATTTACAACTGTCTTTCAGCTGAGGGTTAGAATTCTAACAGAGAAATGTCAGTGTTCAAACTGTCCAGACCTCAAGAAGGAAAATACAGCTTTGCCTGTGTCACAGACATCCTCTGAATTTCTAAGATGCCTCAGAACTGGCAGTGCCTGCCAGGGTTGTGTATCAGCCCTGAGTGGCTTTGGCAGAACTGCAGAGGCAGCTGATGAGGCAGGAGTCTTGGAGGTGTGCTGACTGAACTTGAACAGCACTGACTTCTACCCAGCTCCAGTGGGTCCCTTGTGGAGATGGCTTTATGAATGAGTGAGAAATCAAATGAGCTTGGGATTAAAAGAAAGGAAGGAATCGCCACAGCAACAAAAGAGAGTCCAAACAAATAAATGCAAAAGAAAACTTCATTTAAATAGGGAACAATTTGATACAGTACATGGACAGCTCACTATTGGATACGGAAATGAACCATCTAGCAGCCGCTGGGAGAGTTCTAAACCAGGCCAGAGGTACACATAGCTAGTAATTGAGAGAGAGAAAGTTGCAGGAGGAATTTTCGATTCCTAAAAGAAGTCTTTGCTTTGTAGTTTTGGAGCGTGCAAAGGTGGTCCCAGGAGAGAAAGGATGATTACTGCAAATGGTTTCACTTGCAGCCAGTGGGTGAACGATCAGAAGGAAAAGAGACGGATAAGCAAAGTATTTTGGAGATTCAAAACACATTTCAAAGTAGCAGACCCTTTATGGTTGAGTGGATTCTGCCTCCTGTGACCCTATGGGATGGAGCAGAACTACCACATAGGGTTTGTGTAGTTGTTAAGTGCCATTGAGTCAGTTCCAACTCATCGCTACCCTATAGAGGGTTTCTGAGGAGTGGCTAATGGGTTTGAACTGCCAACCTTGTGGTTAGCAGTCCAGTGCTTATCTTCTAGTGCCACACCAGGTCTTCACATAGGGTTTGTTGTTGCTGTTGTTAAGTGCCGTCAAGTTGGTTCCAACCCATAGCAATCCAGTATGGGGTTTAGAGGAGCAGCTGGTGAGCTTGAACTGCTGACTTTGTAGTTCAAACTGACTTTGCAATCCAGTGCATTAACTCATAGTGCCACAGATGACTTTATGGATGAAAACTGCTACTTCTAGGTGGGTTCCAACTGCCTACTTTTCAGTTCTTGTTGTTAAGTGCTGTGAAGTTGGTTCCAACTCATAGCGATCCTGTATAAGGTTTCTGAGGAGTGGGTGATGAATTTGAACTACCCACCATGCAGTTCAAACCAAACTTGAGATCACGTGCTTATCCTATGACACTACACCAGACTATACCTTTCAGTTATTGTTGTTGTTAAGCACCAGCAAGTTGGTTCCAACGTATAGCACGAACCATTTGGTTCAAATTGGCCTTGCAGTTCAAACCAACCTTGTGGTCCAGTGCATTATCCCACAGTTCAGCAGCTGCTATATATAACCCGTGTGCCACCGGGCTTCTTAGAAACACGTTAGGGCATTCAGTTGTGAAGAAGGAGGTGAGACAGAAACAGACACAGAAAACAGAAAAAGTGAGAGAATTGAAGGTGAGACTTGTCCTGTAGTTAAAACTAAAGTAATAAAATTATATTGCTTTAAGTGTTAGAATACCCTGAATTTATTTGTTCTTAAAAATGCATTTTGAATATTCTGAAAAATCAAGAAAACAATTAAGACTTGCAAAATTGTTGCTTGTTAGTTCTGATTGAATTAAAGGATGATTGAGGTGCTGTGGGTTAATGCACCAGACTGCTAAAACCATTTGAAATGCAAGGTCAGCGATTCAAGCTCACCAGCTGTTCCTCGGAAACCCTATACAGGGTTGCTATGGGTTGGAGTCGGCTTGACAGCACTTAACAACAACAAGGAGTATACATTCTCCCAGTGTTTTTTTTGTTTTTTGTTTTTAAAGCTTTTATTGTGAATTGAGCGATAGTTTACATAGAAGAACATCAGTTTTGCACTCAAGCCATCGTATTTTGTTTCACTGCAATGATTAAGATCCTCTCCGTGCATCATAATTCAACAGTATTTCTTTCTATTTCTTCAGTTATTTATTTATTCTTTGATGTTCACAGAAACACTCAGGAATATATAATCATTTAAACAGCCCAGGAGCACATTCTACAAGCCTGCCTCCTGGTCGCCAGCACCCAGCCTTTCTTTTCCCATGAGTCTAGAGTCCTCAGCTGCTCTCTCTCTCCATGTTATCATCTCTGCCTCCATCTCTGATGTTGCTGCTTCTCTGGATAGGGTCCCACATTCCACTCGTGCTCTTCTCCCTTGATGGTCCTAGGGTCCTCTGTTCCTTGATTGTAAGATTAATTACTCCCCATTTATGTTACAAATCTTGTACCTTTATAGTTGTGATAGTCACAATTAGTCATGATAACAATTACTCACTGTTGAATCATAAGAATCTTATCCCCATCTCCTTTCACCAGACCCATCTAGTCTAAACAAGATGAAAACTGTTCAGTGAGATTCTATATCCCCCCACACCCCGCACTCTGAAACTAAACTCCCTCTTAAAAACTTGTAAGCCACCTACTTCGTGCCTTTATCCCCTCCTCCCCGATTTTAGGTAGCCAATGTCTAAGTTGCCTGTCCCTACCAACCCTTTATACATAGGGGTAATATTGATATTGATGTGAAGACTCCTTTCCTCTCAGTTGGTATTTTGAACCATAAGTATAGGTCAAGTTCCTCAAATTATAGGAATTTACATTTGCTTCCATTATTAAATTTCTTTTTCTTCCTCTAGCCGAGTTTGGATCATCAAGCCATCAAAACTAGTGAAATGAGTACTATCTGCAAGATTGGTGTTCTTGTGTGTCTCCCCTCACTTTATATCAGCTGGACACTTGACTCTCAACTCTAGACCTTCATGACTAGGCCATTGTCCATGGGCATAGGAGTCCCCAGGTCTCACCACACGGCAGACCAACCATCTCTCTCTCTCTCATCTCCATGTCTACAGGAGTCTATGGAACATGGTTGAACTCAGCACATATCTTCATTGCTGGTTTTCCCCCATTTCCACTCAACAGTGTACCAGCAAGGTTGCCAGCAAGCTTAAATGTCTGCTCATGGGTTTCCTTTGAGTTGTAGTCTTGGAAGATGTGTTGTCCTGAAGGGATTTGATTGCTTGCCTTGATGGCTCCCCCATGAACAACTTGCTTGTTCTTGTAGTAGCCAATCAGACTGACATTTTTGTTTTTTATTTTTCCTGCTTGTCTTTCTTTCAAGAAATATCTTCTGTTCTTCTAGCCACTCCAGGCTGGTTTCCATGTCCTTTCAAGTGTCTCCCAGCCTCTTAATGATCCTCTCTCCCAACATAAATTGGACATTTAAATTTGTAACTCTTAACTGAGGTGTGAATTTCAGGTCATGTGTTCCTCCCACAGAGCATGTCCAGCTTCTGGACTATCCTCATTCATGGCCATGTTTTCTCTGCTTCCAAAAAAGTTGTTTTGGTGTCTGAAATGTGTGTTTCCAGAATGGCCTCCTGTACTAGAGACAGTTTTAAGGGAAGGCAACAGGTGTGGGCTCACAAAGGAACAATGAACAGGGGACACACAGTAATGGAACTGAATCAAGGAGTAGCGACACACAGCAGCAGGACCTTGTATCTGCAAATACTCTCCCAACTAACACCACTTCAAAAGATCCTCTTTGAGAAAAGAGATGCTGTCACAACCTCTTAGTTACAGTGAAATTCCCTAGGAATTAGTGGGTTTAATATACCAACTACTTCTCTCATACTTTGGACATATTTCCCGGAGGAAACAGTCGCTGGAGAAGGATGTC